>NC_052476.1:15743256-16079813 GCF_009730915.1 Dioscorea cayenensis subsp. rotundata | reverse complement strand
TATACATTCTGAGCATTTGTTTGACGTGATTAGTGAGGGTTCATGCTCTAGAGTCTACCCTTGTACTTATCTCTAAATAGTGAACAATTAATTGATTAAAACGTTGGAGCCTGGTCATACTACTTAACCAACATGAGTGATCTTTTATGTTATTCTTTGATTCGTAGATTCTAATCACCATCGTGAACATGAGTAACCTTTTTTTTAATATTATATATATATATATATATTTATTCAATTGATTCCATTTGGATGTGATTGTTCTACTCCAATCTAAGTTGTGTTTGGTTTTATTATAATACTAATTAGGTACAATTAGAAAAGGGGAAATGAGAAAATCATTTAGAGCCTTTTTTTCCAGATATCGTTTCATAACATCTGAAAAATTATATATATATATATATATAACCTCATAAACTTCCTATTTTCAAATAAATATCTTTTAGAAACTTTAGTTTTTTGTAGATATTATTATGGTATATGCTACCTAAAAAGTTCAAAGTTGTGGAATTTGTTCTTTGTCAAGTGTAGTAATTATTCTCTTGAAGATTTGCCTAGATCCAGAAACCATTTTCAGAGAAATAATGTCTAGCTTGTAGCTTCTCATTTTTCATTGCCCCTTGTAGGATAAAATTTGTACTTTATTATTATTATTATTATTATTATTATTATTATTTATTACTTACTATTATTATGATTTTTTGTTATTTTTATTTTTAATTATTAAATATTATTTATTACTTATTATTTGTTTTTATTTATTATTACTTTATTATTATTTTATTATTTTATATTTTATATTAATTTTTGCATTTCTTGTTTTTTTTCCTCCTCTTTTCCTTTTTTTTTCTTCCAATTTTGATCCTTGTTTTTGTCATTAGTGTTTATTTACATATTTTGACATGTTTGTTTTTTGGTTTTAGGGCTTATCAACTCTTATTTGAAAAGAAATTACACAAGTGATCTCTAACATTACTTCATCAACAAGACTAGTGAATAGTTAGTAAGAACACTCCCATTTATTGCAATTGGATGAGAAAATTTGTTTGATGTATACTTGTTTTATGCAATATCACTTTCTAGTTTAATGCAATAACTTATTTAATATTATTTTTTATTAAATGCAACCATGCAATAACTTATTTAAATATATGTAATGCCCATGGATTTTTTTTCTTTTGTAAATAGTTAAAAGTGATGAGTAATAGAAATAGAGAATGGATGGTTCTCCCAAGAGTTAGTGCTGCATATATTAGTGGAGTTGATGGTTTTCTAGATATGGCATTTCAACGGGCCGCACAAGGACAAGAAATACTTTGCTCGTGCAGAAAGTGTTTGAATCGTAATTGGTATTATAGAGCAACAGTTAGAGATCACTTGATAGTCTATGATTTCGTAGAAGGCTATACTGAATGGGTATTCCATGGAGAAGGATTGTCAATGTATTCTGAAAGATTAGCATCACATAGTGAAGGGCTTGATCCTCTTGATGACATTGATGGTATACTGCAAGATATGTATAGAGATGTAGCAATTGGAGAGAAAAACCTTCCAAGAATTTGTGAAGGTCCAAATACAGAGGCCAAGAAATTTTACAAGTTAATGGAGGAAGGCCGACAGGAGCTTTATCCATGGTGCAAGAGTTTCTCAAGGCTTTCTTTCATCGTTCGATTATATCTTTTCAAGTGTCTTCATGGGCTAAGTAATGTGGCATTTGGTGACCTTCTAGATTTATTAAAAGAAGCCTTTCCTGATGCTACGATTCCAAATTCTTTTAATGAAGATAAGAAGATAATCAGAGATTTGGGTCTTGATTACAAAAAAATACATGCATGGCCAAATGATTGTATGTTGTTTTGGGATGAGCATAAAGTAGCAAATAATTGTCATGCATGTGGTGCTTCTAGGTGGAAATCGGAGGACAAATTTGTAGATGATAATGCTAAATCCTCCACTATACCTGCTAAGGTTTTACGATATTTTTCTTTTACTCTTAGGCTACAGAGGTTATTCATGTGTGAAGAGACAGATACTGCAATGAGATGGCATGCAACAAATCGTTCGAATGATGGAAATTTGAGGCATCTGGCTAATGCCAAAGCTTGGAAAGATTTTGATGATTTGCATTCTGAGTTTGCTCAAGACCCTAGTAATGTGAGGTTGGGACTTGCAAGTGATGGGTTCAATCCATTTCGAATGATGAGCATTTCACATAACACATGACCTGTTGTGTTAATCAATTACAATTTAACACCATTGGTCTTTATGAAGTTTGAATACATTTTTTTTGTCTATAATTATTCCGGGTCCTAGATCACCTAGTAAAGATATTGACATCTACTTGTAATTATGGGAAATTGGTGTTGAAACATATGATGCTACAAGCAAACAAACATTTCTCATGCGGGTGGTGTTATTATGGACAATTAGCTACTACTCAGCTTATGCTATGTTATCAGGATGGAGCACCTAAGGAATGTTAGTATATCCTTATTGTAATTATGGGACTTGTTCAAAATATTTGAAGCATAGTAGAAAAATATGTTACATGGGTCAACGGAGATTTTTGGCTAAAAATCATTCTTGGTGTCGTAACACAACATCGTTTGATGGTACTGTGGAGTTGAGAGATGCTCAGATCAATTTTATCAAAGTTTGATGTTGCATCAGTTATCAAATCATGGTCGAATGTTTTGGCAAGACACATAGAAGCCACATAATAAGAATGATCCATGGAGGAAAAATCCATGAGTTGTCATATTCGAGAGAAAATACTGCTCATAATTTGCAATGCCATGCACATTCATGTTTGGAATAGTTTATTGGGGACATTATTAAATATGGTTGAGAAAACAAAAGATCATCTAAAAGCACGCCTTGACCTTTAAGAAATGAGTATAAGGAAAGAGCTTCAACCTACTCGATTAGTTGGATGCAATAAGATTCAATATCCTAAAGCTTGTTATTCTATGAGCCCACATGAGAAATCTCTTTTTTGCAAAGTCTTCAAGCATGTAAAATTACCACAAGGGTTTTTATCAAATATTTCTCGATGTGTGTAATTGGATGATAAGAAGAATCTAGGCTACAAAAGCCATGATGCTCATGTTATGATGCAATATTTACTTGGTGTTGCCGTGAGGAAGACATTGCCTAAAAATATTGCCATTGTCTTAATCAAGTTGGGTGATTTTTTCGGGGTACATGCAGTAAAGTTGTGAAGTTGCAGGATCTTGATCGATTGCAGAAGGAAATTGTTGAAATTCTTTGTCGTCTCGAAATGATTTTCATCCCAATTTTTTTGATATAATGGTGCATTTGACTATTCATTTGGTAGATGAAATCAAATATGGTGGCCCTGTTCATTGTTGTTGGATGTTTCCAATTGAGCAAAACTTATGCAAGTTGAAGTCTTTTGTTCGTAATCGGAGCCGTCCGGGGGATCTATTGTGGAAGGATAACTAGCGGAGGAATGCTTGGTATTTTGCTCGAGATATATGCATGATGGTGTGAAGACAAGATTTAGTAGATATGGGAGGAATTCTAATATAGTTACAATGGATGATGAAGCATCTCCTATTTTCCCTAAGCTTGGTCATCCAATTGTGGGGAAAAAGAGAAATATTAGCAAGACTTTCACTTTGGACCAAGAGTCCTTAGCACAAGCTCATCGTTATGCTTTGTTCAATTGTGGAGACAAACAAGTGGAGGAATACATCAAGTAAAAAGAAATCATGCCTCTTAAAAGATTTTGTGTGTGCTTTTTCTCTCTTGTTTTTTTTTAAGTGTCATGAATTGTAATTGTTTAAATATGTTTGTATTTGATGAATGCAGAGAACACGGAAACTTGATAAACTGAAGAAGTAAATCATGTAGATGGCAAAGAGCACAAACTCACAGTCAAGATCTTATATTTTAGTTTGAAGAGAGAGTGAAGAATGAATGTATACCCGACTATATTATGTGGTTATCTAAGGGCCCAAATCTAGTTGCTATCAAATACAAAGGGTATTATATCAATAGATTTCATTTTCACACTCAAAAATGTGATGCAAGATGCAAAACTCAAAATAGTGGAGTCACTTTGCAAGCTTTAACTCCAAGTATTTCAAGTGCTAGGGAGGATGATCCAATTGTTGGAGATGTTACTTACTATGGAGCAATAAATGAAATAATTGCAATTGACTATTGGGGCAAGTTCAATGTTGTGCTATTTAGGTGTGCTTGGTTTCGTTGTGAAAGATGATTATGGGCTGACTTGCGTAGATTTTAACAAGTTATGCTACTTTGCTGATCCTTTTGTCATTGCTTCACAAGTGCAACAAAAGTTCTATATTGAGGATCCTATTGAAGTTGGGCTACATTATGTTATGAAAAAAACTTTCTAGAGATTTATATGGCCTTGAAGAGGAAAATTGTTGTCCAAATATTGAGCAAGTTTTTTGGAGTGAGATTGATGACTATTCACATGATATTGGTGAATCACATGATGATACAGAATCTACAAATTGGGCAAGAGATGATCAAGTTGTTGAAACTATGGATATACCTTCACATTTGTTACAAGTCCAAGAAAAATGAAGAGATAGAAGAAGATTCAGATATTGATGATGCTGATTGGGATTGGATGGATATTAATGAGTAGAAAAGCTTTTTCATTTCTATCATATATCTAGTTTTTGTAAATGTGATGGTTGATATTAAATGATGTTGGGAATTTTCGGTTTTATTATCTTGCATGTCTCCATTTTTATTCTAATGCATATTTAGTTTATTGTGTTCTTTTCAAACTAATAATATTTGTGATTTTTTTCCCAAAATAATTTCATGTGACTAGGGATGAGTTAATAATTTCACATATCTGAAAATATTTCTTTCTTTTATTGTAGGGATGAGTTTCACGAAGCTCATATAAAGTTCCTTGAAACTAGCTATTTGAAGTGCTATTTACGATAATTCTATCAGGTATGATTTTGTTCCCGAAAATAATGAATTTAAACTATCAATTGATTTTTATTTAAAATGATTTTGTTCACTAATTTTATTTGTGACAATTTTAAGAGCTAATGTCTTGCATGCAACCAATATTGTATGTCACATTTCTAGGTTTAGTATGTTTAAAAGTGCAGAAATTTTTTTTTAAGTACTCTTTGACACATTACTTACTATAGTATATATTTTCATGATTGACTTGATTTTGGCATGTTTGGAAATGCAGAAAAATCTTGTGAGCAAAAAAATTCTGAATATTGACAATGAAGAAGACAAAGAAGTTTGTGAAACCAGGGACTATTGCTTCATATTTAAGGACACAACGTAAGCTCTATAGAAGTGAAGCTCATGTAAATTTAGTACACACACAAGATCATGCGTTAGAGGAAGCTACACAAACAAATCATGATCAAGAACATGAAGTAAAAATGGAGCAAGGAATGAGGATTGGGCTTAAGCAACAAGATCTAGATCATATAGATTCTGAAAATCAAGAAGAAATAAACCAAAATTCAATTATGCAAATTGGGGTACCTCCACCAATAGTTGCAACAGTGGCAACTGAGGATGCAATGACAAGCTCAACAGGTTCAATTACAAATTCAATATATAATCATGTTTATGTATATATAATGCAATTATAATGCTTTTACATATAATGTAGGTCTTTCTACATTAAAAAGGAGAGGTCAAATAGCAATGAAAGCAGTTTATGCACGGTCTGAGGCCAATAGGACCAGATGATAAGACTTTGAGTGAGTTCAGCAATTTCTTAGGAACATTGGCTAGAAATTAAACACTTGCACCCCTTACAGTCACTAATTGGCCCAAAATGCCTACAAAAGAGTCATTATGGGAACATGTTCGGGTTTATAAGAATCTTACTTGTTTGTTATCTAATTATTTCTTTTCATATTAAACATTTGCCATGTTGTTTTATAATTTGATTAAATGTAATTGTTTGTGCATAAAAATACATAATCCCTTAAGAAGATTAAATGTGGGTTCTGCCTACGATTGGAGATGATTGAAGAGTATATAAGTGTAGGGTGAAAAAAGAACATTACTATAAGTACAAGACTGATAAGCTTAGAATATTGAATCACCCACAACACATTGGAGAAGATAAATTCAAAGAGCTTTTGAACTATTGGAATTCAACAAATGCAAAGGAATAACAATTTTTAGTTTTTAATTGCTTTATAATGTCAAAACTACTTTCTCCAAGCTATGCTAATAGTAATGGAAACCTTTATTTAGAGAATCACTGAAATAAATGCAAATAATCGAAAGAGACAAATTAATATGCATACTGCGGGCAAAAAGAGTTTTGGTAGGATAAGAAAACAAATGGTAAGTGTATGTATGTTTTCAGTATTTTAAATTTGATATTCTAGGAATGTTTTGTTTACCTTGACTATACCTATTATGTTTAGTATCATCAATGAATTCAACTTTGTGGTCTTTTGAAAATATTCATAATTGTATAGTCTTTTTTGTTGGTATGATAATTGTTATGTGTGGAGTTACATTTGATTTTTTTTGGATCATATACAAGCCTTAGCTAATGAAAATTCTGTTTTTATTTTAAATTGATATTCTAAGAATGTTTTGGTTAACTTTATTACACTTATTATGATTAGTATGTTTTGGTTACCTTGACTATACCTATTATGATTAGTATCATCAATGAAAACAAATGGTAAATGTATGTACATTTTTTTTTTCGTATTTTCAAAATTGATATTCTAGGAATGTTTTGATTATCTTCACTACACTTATTATGATTAGTATTGTTTTGGTTACCTTGACTATACCTATTATGATTATTATCTTCAATGAATTTACCTTGACTATAGTAGAATAAAAAAAAATATTTGTTATTGTTTTGTCTTTGGTATGATAATTGTTACGTGTGGTGCTACATTTGATTTTTTTTTTTTTGGTATCATATACAAGTCCTTGCTAATGAAAATTATGTTTTTATTTTAAATTGATATTCTAAGAATGTTTTGGTTAACTTGATTACACTTATTATGATTAGTATTATTATGGTTACCTTCACTATACCTATTATGATTAGTATCATTGATGAATTTAATTTTTTATTCTTTTGAAATTATTTATATTTGTATTGTCTTTTTGTTGGTATGATAATTGGTATGTGATGCTATATTTGATTTTTTTTGGATCATATACAAGTCCTTGCTAATGAAAGTTATGTTTTTGTTTTTGTTTTTGCTTTTTTTGGAATTAAAACAACAAGATGCAAATGAAAACAATGAGGTACCAACTAATACTGCTCTTTTTATTGAAGCTCGAAAAAGACAACCGAACAAGACGTACAAGGAGTCCTTTGATGATACCAGCGACAAGATTGTAAGGATATTCTTTTATTTATATGCTTTTATAGCATGATTTTGGAATGTGATATTTTGTCTTACACATGATCAATATAACATCAAAAATAAATTTTAACTAAAGTTTTTATTCTATTATAGTCTCAAATGCAAGTTGTCCAGTCACAACAAAGTAGTGAAAACTAATCTATTGATGCATTTTCTGTGGTGATGGGAGGGACATGACCTGGTCTGTGCTATGTTGTATGGGAGGAGTGTTACACCAACAGATTTGAAAGGAAAAAGGAGTTAGTGCTGAATCTTCTGTAAAAGTTTCTCAAAATTTTTTTGAAAGCATGAAGGAACAGATGAGAGAAGAAATGAGAGAAGAATTGAGAAAAGAAATGGAAGAACAACTGACATATTTTAAATCATCTTTGCAATCATCTATGCAACAACAATTTCTTTCTATCATGTTACAGCTCCAAGGCTTGGTTTCAGGAATGAACATTAACCAAGTTCCTACATTTAATTTGAATTTTGGTTCCCCAGGAGATGCTAATAGTGCACCAACTCAAGTAATACATGCACGCAATATATCCTCTGCTAGTAGCCATGAACCTCAGGTATTCTTTTATAATAATTATCATTTTAGTTGATGTCATTATGTTGGAATATAGTTTATAGTATCATTTTCTTTTAACACATTTTATTCTTATGTTAAGTAATATAAATTGTATGTATCATACAAGTTTCTTCTTATTATTTTTACTAACTAATTTTTTATAATTACAAGGACAATGATGTTATACTTTCAGTTAGTTTCATGCCAAAATATTGAAGATGACTTGTTTTGTATTAACTTCAAAATTGTTTTAAATTAACTAGTTTTCTCATTGAATTCTTATGTTATTGAATATTTTTGTCAATTTTGATGTGATGTTGTTGGCTTTAAGTGTTATTACATTTTAGGATGATGTTTGATAATATTATCATTTTATTGAATTGAGTTATTAAAATTATTATTTGTGAAAATGGTACAGGATTACAAAACCACTATAATGGATTTTATTAATAGTTGCAGGAGATATTGTAAACCACTGCAATAGATTAGATGAAACCATTGCAGTAATTTATACACAACTGCTGCTATAGATATTCCCAAACCGCTGCAACATATAATACTAAACCGGTGCAAAATGTACTTCCAAACCATTGCAATAGATATTACACAACTGTTGCAATATAATTTACAAAAATGACACAATAGGTATTAACAAACGCTGCATTAGGTATTGTGAAACTGCTGTATGAAAAATAAACCGCTATAGTATATGAAGCAATCGCTGTATAATTAAAAACCACTGCAAAAACCAATGGCAATTGGAACTGTTTAGGTAATGGTGTCAAACCGCTGCAATAGGATGTGTAGAACTGCTGCAATAACCTATTGCAAATGGAGCAGATGCAGCTACTACCAATTTGCTGTAATAGATCTTATGCAGTGGTTTTAAGGCCTTTTGTAGTTGTTTATAACCGATGCATAAGTGTAGTTATGTAGTAGTGAGGAAAGAACAAAGAGGTGTCCAAAGGCATGTTACACTTTGGATAAAAAACAAAAAGAAGAATTGTGCAATTGGTTGAAAGAGTTTAAATTTTCATATGGGCATGTTTTAAATATGGGTAGATGTGTGGATCAATGCAAGCTAAAATTATTTGGTATGAAAAGCCATGATTGTCATGTTTTCATGCAAAGATTGATACCCATTGCATTTTGGGTGCTACTTCCACCTAATGTATGACAAGCACTGAAAGAATTGAGTATTCTTTTTAAGGATCTCACTGCTACAATGATTAAAGAGGAGGATATGAGGAGATTGGGATCAAAAATACTTATTATTTTGTGTAAGTTAGAGGGAATATTTCCTTCGAGCTTCTTTGAATGCATGGAATATCTCCCTATTCACTTAGTATATGAAGCATGGATTGTTGTACCTGTGAAATATAGATGGATGCATCCTATTTCAGAGGTATAAATATAATTTTTATTGGGTTTCCCATTAAATTAGAAGAATACTATTATGTACTCATAAATAATTTTAAGCATGATAAATTGTAGGTATCCGTGTAGATTAAAGAATAACATGAAGAATAAAGATCATGTTGAACGATCAATTTATAATGCCTACCTTGTGGAAGAAATATCATCATTTTATGCACACTACTTCGAGTCGCATATTCACTCAAGACATCAAAAAGTGGCAACGAATGATGATGGTATTAACTTTGACATGCAAGAATATTCAGGAATGCTTTCAATTTTTAAACCATCTGGTAGGCGTTTGGGTCTGAAAAAATATGACATTTAGACAATAAGGAATATCATGCTGCTTGGACATACGTTTTATTAAATTGCAATGAAGTTAAACCTTATATAAAGGAGATAGTAGTATATGGTAATGCTTCATTTTCAAATGATGCTAATAATAAATAAACTAAATATGACTATTTTTTTTTCCTTTAATGTAGATTGTATGAAGAATTAGTAAATGGAAATCAACCTAACATTGAAGATCATGAAATTGATCACTTGTTGGAAACAAAATTTGCCTTGTGGTATGATAGTTATGTTAGTATTCTAAACTAATCCTATTGAATGCTTATTGAATTCTATCATGTATTAATAATCTAATATTGATGTGTATATATACATATCATTCACAGGTACATCATCCATGTACGGATATCACAAATGAATGGTTGAAATGTCTTGCTGCCAAGCCAATGCATAAAATTAAAACATACAATAGTTATTATGTAAATAGCTACAAATTCCAAATAGAAAACATGGATCTATGAAGTACACAATGAACAGTGGATTGTGCACTAAGAGGTCTAATTTAAGAGCTAGTGAGATGGAATATTTTAGGAAGCTGATTGAGGTAGTCAAGTTGAAGTATGAAAGTTGGTCAATGAAAGAGGTTGTATTATTTAAATGTGTATGGTTTGATCCTACATTGAGAATTGGTACAAGAATATACCCACAATATAATCTTATTGAAGTGCATAAGAATAGAACATTTAACAAATATGAACCATTTATTCTTGCAACTCAAGCTGCACAAGTTTTTTATTCACCATATCCTTTATTAAAAAGATCTTCTAATGTTTGGCTTATGGTTTGTGATATTAAGGCTATATCTATTGTGGATATAGTGACAACGCCCCTTGCGTGTGACCCGCAAGTGCACGTGTTTGTCGAAGTAATAAATCCCAGGTGAATGGGTATCGTATCCACAGGAAGTAGGGAATAAAAATACCAAGATTTCTGTCTAACTAAGCAAAGACGGAATAATGATTATATTGATAAAATGTAATGAAAGCAAGAATAAAAGAAACAAGAAAGAGATAAGCACAAATGGATGAGAGGTAAGACAATCGATAGAAGTGGGGTACTCGGATATTGTTCCACCTAGGACAATTACTTCAAGTGCAAAATCAACTATTATATCTCCTAATTGACGCCTAATGAGTCATGAAAATCCTTAAACACACGGTCCAAAACCTAAGGTCAACCGTGACTACCTCTACACTATGTCCCTGCGGAGAAATCGATCAATCTCAACACCTCACATTGTGTAGAGTTGCAAGACACTCTAGGGATTCCAAGTAATAAATCCTATTCCAATGTATAGATCTAACCCTTTGGTCCAGGCGAAAGACCCCTAGTCGCAATTGAGGCCTAGGTGCTAAAGTTACTTCAACGCTTCCCTCCGTTGCCTGTGTAACTAAGCCCCAGCGGAGGTCATCCCTTAGCCCATTCACTCTACTATGACTGCAAAAAATTCTTGGAACATAGAGGTAGGATAAATCACATCGGAGGGGAAATGGGACGCTTAGCTACCTCTCGACTCACCCTCTCGACCCTCTCTAATCTTGCAATGTCTAACCCTCATGGTGTGTCACTCACTCACAAAGGTTACCAATGTAGACTCTCAACCCTAGTGTCACTCTAAGGGAGAAATCATGCAACAAGCATTCAAGATTGAGACTCAATTAAAGACATCAATTAAAGAAAACATAATAGAAGATTAATGAAACAAATACATCCTAGGGTTCACAAATCTAAATACCCACTAGGGGTTTAACTCTCCATGGAGCTTGTTACAATTAACAATGAAATCGAATGTAAGAACAAGTAATCCATAGAAAAACCCCCTCGCTATTCGTGTCGATGGTCTTGTAGAGTAGCCTTGTCTTCTCCAAAGATCCCCTTGCCCAGCCTAGGGCACATCTCGCCGGATCGATGCCGACGAAAGCTCCTACAATAATATTCTTCCAAGGGAAGTGTGGTGTCGATTCCATAGAACCACTCCAAAGACTTGCGAAAAGCCTCTCAAAACCCTAGCTGACGGCCTCCCAAAAGATAGAGAAAAATTAGAGAGAAGGGTGAAAAGGATCTCCCAAAATCTGGCTGAATCGCAGCTTAAATAGGGCTGGAATCGGGCATCCACACGCCCCTGTGGATTCTTCACACGGGCCTTTGGAATTTTCATACGGGCGTGGGGAATTTCCACACGCCCTCGTGGATTCTCTAGAAACCTGATTTTCGGCCTATTGTGAACAGTAACTGCTACAATGTATTTGCTATAGTGATTTGTTATAGTAACTTGCTACAGTACTCCGCCAAAACATTCCCAATTCCACACTTTTCATCGAGACAACATAAACGAGCACACGTTTATGCCGTAGATCGGGTACTCTTCTTCAGTCAAATGCCTCATTGGTGAAGATCTTGCTATCAATGCACAAGTCAGGATACGTAAATGTGACTGTCTTCGTGCCCCTCCAACTCATTATAATGACTTGAATACATGGAGGTTGGCACACATTCACGTATCTTAGAGCCCCACTTGTGTCTTTGCGTTTGTTCCTTCCAAGATTTCACGCAATAGTGCGTTCATAATCTACTTTTGGCTTTTTTTTTTAATACTTAGCTTCACAACCCTACATGCGCAAAAGAACACATACACATGTATTAGCGCTTAAACCTGATAAAAGTAATGCTCATCATAAGGAAAGAATACTTCGCATTCTTAACACACAAGCACTTATCAGATAGCTGAATCAAATGCATCATCAGTTATTCCTATTTTGCAAGTTGATGAAGTATAAATACATGAAATTGAGAATGAAAAAGAAGAAGTATCTCTTAATTCTTCTAGTGGTACATTCATTGAAATTAATGGTATCCACATTGAGGAAGAGGAAGATGAGGAAGGTGAAGAAAGTGAGGAAGACGAACAAGACGAAGAAGAGGAGGATGAGTTAGATGGTTTTTGTGAGCCCCACCCCTTAATCAAATTCTAGCCATTGCTTTTATCTTTTAATCCTAGCCGTTGGTTTTACTTTTAATCTTAGCTATTGATTTTGTTTTTGTTTAGTTTCAAAACCCTAGCCGTCTCTTTAGCTTCTTCGGTTTTAGATCATAGGGAAAAGAGAGAGAGAGAGAGAGAGAGAGAGAGAGAGAGAGAGACTTGCCTCATCTCTTTCTCTTCCCTTTTGCTGGTGGTGTCGGCGACGAGGACGGGAGAAGGGTCTCATCGTCACGGATTTCGTTTCACTGTTATTGTTGAGGTAAGGTTCCGAGTTTTTGTTATTGCTCTTTCTTATGCTTGTTTGTGACATGTTAGTAGTTAGGGTTAGGGTTTGGTGAGAATTGATTTGATTTTAATTTGAGGATAAAATTCAGAAAGTCCCTGTTAGCACAGTAGAGATCTCTAATTTATTTCGAAGATCTAGAGATGGAATTTGGAAGAGATCAAAATAGGAAAATTGTAGATCGGGATCTTGTTTAGCTTTCTACCAAATTTCAGAAGTTTTGGAGTAGTATCCTGCAAATTATAAATTTTTAGACGCAAGTGACGCGGACAGGATTTCTGTTCAGCCCTTGAACGGTTTTTGATTATTTTCATAATTGTAAGTTGTGTTTTAGATTTATATTTATATAAGAAAGTTATATAGGATGATGTGTATATTTGACTCTGCAAAATTTCAGAATTTTTAGCCATGTAAATTGTGAGATATGATCAGATTTCTATAGGTGTGCTCAATACTATTTCTGCAGAGAATATAACGATTGCTTAGACAATTTGATGGTCTTGTATATGGAATTTGGAGAAGAGTAATATAACAAAGTTACATAGTTTGATGTTACCTAAATACCGGAAAAGTTTCAAATTTTATGCATCTGTAGTTTGTGAGATATAGCCCATATTGGTATAAGTGTCTCAGATGATATTTCTGTGCATAGCCTGAAGAATTATGGCCATTT
This sequence comes from Dioscorea cayenensis subsp. rotundata, assembly GCF_009730915.1. Taxonomy (NCBI): domain Eukaryota; kingdom Viridiplantae; phylum Streptophyta; class Magnoliopsida; order Dioscoreales; family Dioscoreaceae; genus Dioscorea; species Dioscorea cayenensis. The sequence continues at coordinate 16,066,148 of NC_052476.1, read as the reverse complement.
TTGATAATCATGAAGATTGAATTGGATAAGGTAAAAAATAGGAAAGTTGTTCATTTCTGAGTTATATTATTGTCAGGAAGATTGTATTACTTTTGAAGTTATATGTTGTGAGATATTTTTTATTGCAATAGGTATGTCTGAAAATGTTGGTTTACATAAGTATGATTTTTAATACTGGTGGCTTAAATTCTGTAGGTCTCAAATCATTGTGAGGTTTGGATATATTTTAGATGAAGATACCTAGTTTTCTCATAAGTTTGAAATTTTTGATTTGGGTTAGAATTTGCAAATCTACGCTATTTTTAATTTTAAGGTTTGTAGGTGAATTGGTTATTGGTCCTGACTTTGGTAATTTTGTTAGTGTTTGATTTGTTTTTGCATTCGTGTGAATTTTAGAATTTGTGTACTTGTAATTCTGATGGGTTATTCCCAAATTAGGACTTCCTGAGAAATACTCGATTGGTGTATGAATTCAAAAATCTGGTTGTTAATCAGGTAAGTATCCTACATATAAATCATATTATATGTATATACTCTAGTTTTCCGAACATCCGAAAAATTTTTGAGAAAAAAATAATGATTTTTATGTATTTATTTATATTTTTGAATTATTTATTTATTATTATTTTTTTGGAATTATTTTTAAATTATTTTTAAAGTTCCAGATTAATGATATTTTTATTTTTGGATTAGAATTAATTGAAAGGTTTAAATATTTTTATTTACATTTGGATTACTTAATTTTTTTGAATTCCATATATTTATTTACTTTCGATTAATTACTATTGTGTTTTTTTCTTTATTATCTATTCATGTTTGGATTCAATTAATCTGGATTATTTTGATATGATAAAAAAATGGGATCATGTGATCTGCAAAATTACTTGCATTTTTGCCCAAGTATGAATTTTTTGATAGTTTATTGTTTTGTGAACATAAAATATTTTGACAAGTACTCGTAGTCCCCAAACTAACTTTGCAATAACCCTGTCACTGGGGGTTAAACACTGACGGTGTCGACATGTACTCTGATATAGAAACTATAGTTTCCCACCGCTTTCCGTCGGTGAAGAATAACGGCCTTTGATAAATCTAGCTCGGGTCACCGAGGGTAAACTTATGAGTTCTGATATTCTGGCTCGGGTCATCGAGGATAAATATATGAGTTCTGTTATTTTGTTTTGGCAATAGTTGTTTGGGGGACCTATATGCTTGGTTTTGACATCTATGTTATTTGAAATAAATTTGATTTCTGATTTTGATTTTGATTTTGATAATTTTTTATTTTTGCAAATGATCCCTATAATTTTTTAGTGGGTGCTTACTGGGCTGTCAAGCTCATAGTTTATTGTTTAATATCTTTTCAGATCAAGAGTAGAGTTGAGTGGCGGATAGCTTAGCCGGGATCGTTAGGCAATCGTCGAGTATTAGCATGTATTAAGTCCCGGTTTTTTTTTGGGCTATGTTTTATTTGTATATGTTTATATTGTTTTTTTGCAATCCACTGAGTTTGATTCTTTGTTCTATTTTGGATCAGGTTTTGAGGCCTTGTATGCCTACATGGTTTCAGCCTTGTAGGTGTACGGCCGTTTGTCGGCGTCCCAGGTCCATAGAGCTGGGTTCGGGGCGTGACAGTTTTAATGATGTAAACGAAGTAGATTGAAATAGAATTTGATGTGGAAATGAATATTTCACTTTTAAGTTACACTTTTTAAAAGAAGAATGTACTTATAAAATTTATTGCTTTATGACAAGAAATTCATATTTTTTGATATTGTTTATTTAATATTCTAGTTTTCTTATTGCAAATATTTTTATATTATGATCTTACATTAATAGTGTTAGCCTTATATATTTTTTGTAGATATAACTAAGCGAAATCATTTACCCACTCGTCATTGGAGTGGTGTTCCTGCCTCTTAGTCTTGGCCTACAGTAACATCTATGTCATCTTCTTCTAGTGCTGTCTAGAGATATGTTACTACTGCTCCCATTTCTATCCCATCTACTATTGCTCCTGCTGCAATTTCTATGTCTCCTATTGGTACTACTCCAGCTCCTATTGCAATCACTACAGTAGCTCTCTTTATCTCTATTTTTGCTCCTATTGAGGGTGGTGACACTAATACTTCCCATCGAGTTTGTATTTATGTCCAGTAAGACAAGTAAAAGAGAAAGTGTATCTATATATAACAAAACCTCATGCACATGTTTGTATTATAAAGTTGTACAAATTTTTATTAACATAAACTATTTTATGTTATTAGATTGTATCGCATGGTCATGCAATTTCTAAATTTATCATTGAGAAAATAAGGATGAGGCAGTACGAAGAAGGATATACATGGTCCAAAATTGATAAGCACACTTGTGATTTTTAGTGGAGAGAATTTAAGGCATGATTTTATTGTTATTTACATGTTAGGCTTTGTTATTGACAATATTTGTTTTATTGTATTAATTTATGTTTGTAGAGATTTTTTTGATATTTATATGTGATTTTTAGTGGAGAGAATTTAAGGTATGATTTTATTACTATTTACATGTTAGGCTTTGTTATTGACAATGTTTGTTTTATTGTATTAATTTACGTTTGTAGAGATTTTTTTGATATTTATATAAATTCTTTCCTCTTTTATTTTTCAGAAAAAATATTACTGGCCTTTAGAAGAAGAGGAATCTATTAAAGAAATTTGGAAAAAAAAATATATCGTTGCCAATATAGCCGCAATTTATGTAGGTGGCACACATATTATGAAAGGACTAGTAAGAAGCCTACTTGGGTTAAGGATGAAGTTTGGAATAAAGATGAATTCAAGCACAAGTCTAGGCATGCCTCTAGCAATTGAAGGGAGTGGATTGAGCGGGCATCTGGGAGGCTCCAAATCATTTGTTGAGCATGCCATAGATTTGGTATACATATTAAATTTATTTAATCTTCTTCACTTTGAATTAATATTTATTTTTGTGAAGATATCACTCCAAATCACTTGTTAAGTATGCTATTATATTTGCTAAACATATTAAGTTTATTTAGTCTTCACTTTGAATTAATGCATATTTTTATGTGAAATGGCATAAGAAAATGAGCCGGGCATGTAAGAGGCTCTATATCATTTATTGAGCATGTTGTAGTTTTGTTAGATATATTGAACCTTTTTTTAATCTTCTCCACTTTTAATTAATATCTATTATTGTGTGGAAATGCATAATAAGTAATGAGATGACATCTAGGAAGCTCCAAATCATTTGTTGAGCATTACATAGATTTGGTAAATATGTTGATTTTATTTCATCTAATTCACTTTGAATTAATATCTATTCTTAAGTAGAAATGCATAAGCAATGAGTAGGCATGTATAAGTATCCAAATAATTTATTAATCATGCGACTAATTTGGACAACATATTGAATTTATTTAATCTCCTTTGAATTAATCAATGTCTATGATTTCAAGGAAATGCATAAGCACATGTATAATTTAATATTTTTATGTAAGTATCTTCTTAATGTGATACACATTGAATTGAAAACTCAAACAAATTTAGTTTAAAACTATATGTGAAAACAAAATTGAAAAGAAACATGGTCTATGTCATATCATTTCAACTTGTTTGTTTAGAGAAGAAAGTGATACATTAAATTTATATTTTTTTTTATTATTTTTTTGTTTAACTGAAAAATATATATTGACAACATTACTCATGCTAAGTTGATCTTATTTTTCATCAGAAGTGTTAGGATGTTTATCTCTCATACTAAGTTGAAGTATTAGTTTATAAGCTTATCACTAGCAATTTATTTACTAAAGAGAGTAAAACGTACATTAGCTTTTTATATTTAATGAAGTATTGGTGAACTTATCACTTGTGCTACGTTAAACTTTGATCAGTAGAATAAATTAGGCCAAGAATTACATTTGAAAATAATTCTCTTCTGTTGTACATCAATAGTTATGTCTTGTAATTTTTTGCTAGGCTTGTAGATAAGATTGTATCAAGTAGTAGATTTGGTTTCTTGTTCTAAATAATAGGCTTTGTTATTGAATTCACTTTGACCATTCATCTACTTTTGTTCTCCATTTAATATTGAGTAAACTTTGTTATTGAATGCAATAATTAACTCGTTTCATGAATCCAATACATAATGGTTGAATGTTTTATGTAGATATATAAAGTGTAATTTCACTATAAACTAATTTATTTAATATTCTTTGTATAATTTATTTTTTTTAGAGTAATTCACTTCAGAATTCACCTACTGCATTTGATATCTTATGTAAGACTCATATTAGTAAAGAAGAAAAAGGTGTTGATTCATGAGCACAACCATTTTAGGTAATTTTCTATCTTTATTTGATATTATTTGATTTACTTACATATTATATTGTACATATTCTAATTAACATTATAATTAATTGTAGGATGCTATGCAAAAGATGGTTGAGACTGCGTCATAACCATTATTAGATGGTTCACAACCTTCCCCACCTAATATGGATGCTATATACTTGGAGGCTTCTGGTGGAGAAAAGAAAGGGAGAGTTTATGGTTTTGGATCTCAGGCATCTAGCTTGTATCTAGAGTCATTTTGTAGTGATGCTACATCAGCTCTCTACCACCTTTAGCATCTACTATTCCCCTAGAGATCATGTCTGAGATGGAGGGCATAAAGAAGAAAATGGTAGAGTTGGAGCATCAAAATCAGAATTTGATCCAAAAGAACTAGAATAAGCTTAGACAGATACGTCTATGAGTAGAGGCATATGAGAATGATGATGCAGTCTAGATTGCCACTTGATGGACCAGGTCAGAGTTCTCAGCATGAGGGAGGAGGAGGAGTAGGAGGAGAAGCAACAGGACGAGGATGATGATGATAACGACCTCGACTTATAGGCAAACTTTATGTTTTGTATTTGTACACACTGCTATTATTATTATTATTATTATTATGTATGTTATATTTTGCTAAATATAGTAGAATTTTTATCTTTATATCCAGCTTTTAAATTTTTTACATAAATAAAATATCAACATTAAATGTAGCAGGATAAATATTGAAATATTTGAAAATTAATTTTAATATTAAAAACATTGGAAGGGATTTGTAAGGAATTTGCAACAGACTTTGCAATTGATTTGTTACAAATTTGCAACAGCTTTACAACAAATATGGAACAAAATGGTCATGAGACTTTGAAACAACATTGCAACGGATTTGTCATGGACAACATTGCAAATTCGTTGCAAAGTTGTAACAACGGATTTGTTAGTGAATTTGCAATGGAGTTTGTCACAGATTAAAAAAAATCGGTACAAAGACGTTACAAATTTGCAATGGACTTGCAACTGATTTGTCATAGATCTGCAAACTTCGTTGCAAAAACATTGCAAGTTTGCAATGGTTGTTGCACCGGATTCGTTGCAACATTTGTTACGAAGCCATTACAAGTTACTAATGGATTTGCAATGGAACTGTTGCCAATTTGTTGCAAATGTATTGCAAACTTTGTGACGGATTACTTTTTCACCACAAAAAAATTGCGACGAGGGAAAAGTGATAGCTGTAGTCCATCGCAAAAGGGAGTTTACAACAGATTTGCAATTGATTTTTCTGTTGCAAATCTATAAAATTTTTGTAGTGTCAATAATCTATTGAACTTTTTTTCTTTTATAAGAGAAGGCCGAAAAAGCAAAAGTGAGCAGATCATTTGTGAAAACACTTCATAATTTGGTGTCCAAATCATTTGTTGTTGTTCGTCATGAACTTATAAGATCTAAACTTAACCTTTTAATCTTTTAGATGGAACTTATACATAGTCACTCCATATTTTTCTAATGAAATAGATGAAGAAGGATGATAAAACTAGGAAGCAACGTGAGTGTCATAGGATTGAATTGTACAAAAGCACTCACTATAAGAAGGAAAAGGATGGACATAATTGAAAGTATAAGCAAACTATGTAAGTTTACTATCTTATCTATTTAGATTTTTATTTATATTGTTGAAATTTTTCTGTGCACTTATTATTGTAGTTTCAATGTGTAATGCCAAAAAAGTGGGAAAAGGCTATAGATGATCAAGTTGTTGATATTGACAAAATTTGTGATAAGGTTTTAGCAATAGATTCAGGTATATTAAAGGATTAAGTTATGGTCCAAAGTCAAATGCTTCAAGATGTGGATATTTTAAGTCCATTAAAGAACTTAGAAAAAAAGAATAGGTATAATTCTCTAAATAGTCCTCTACTTTTTCAAACATGCCCTTTCAGTCCCTCACTTTAAATTGTAACTTTTTAGTCCCTCTACTACATTTGAATGAGCCATGTCAGTCCTCATTTTGATAGTTTAGGGTTTAGGGGGACTGAAATGGCTAAATTAAAATTGTAAAGGGACTGAAGTTGAAAGTAAAGGGACTAAAAAGGTAAGTTTGAAAGAGTAGAGGGACTGTTTATATAATTACACCAAAACAATATGTGGAAGAAGATATATGAAGCTGATATTCATGAAAATACCAAGAATCAAGCTCAATTGACAAAGCATGACATAATTTAGAGTTTAAGGGGCTGGCATGGTTAAATTAAAATTTATACTTGTAGAATATACATTTTTCGCCCATATTTTCTTGAATCGATGCCTGTTTTGTGTTTAAATTTGTTTTATTTATATTTCAGGCATCAAAGGAGCCAATGAGAGCTCGAGAATGCAATTGGGGAGAAATCGACACCAAAAATCGCAATTTAGGGTTCCAAGCATTGGAGAAACTAAATTTTTGGAGTAATGCTGAAAAGACAGTGAGCTTCACGGGCTTCATGCTCCCGTGAGACACCCGTGAGGTTTACTAGAAATTTTGTGGAGGCTGGTACTGTAGCAGGAAACAATACATCAATGTTATTGTAGCAAAAGTAATGTAGCAGGATTACTGTAGCATCGACAATGTTTTTTTGGGCGAAAAAAAAGACAGTGAGCCTCACGGGCTTCATGCGGCCGTGAGGCACCCATGAGGGTCGGGCGGACCTTATTTAACCCTATTTTTGCTAGGGTTTTGGGGGAGGCCACTTTAGAGACATCTTGAGCCCTATGTGGAGGCATCTTCACCAGGCATTTTGACGGCTAGATCAACGGATTTAGAGGGAAAGAAGCAAGAGGAGAAATTCGTTTGGGCAAGATCTTCATCGATTTTACCTTGAGGAAGCTTGGAGAAGACAAGGGAAGCCCCTCACATTGCGACGTCCTCGGAAGCCACTCCGCGTCATCCTTTCTCCTCCACGTCTTTCCATCATTTGAGGGAGTTTATATGCTTTCTAGAGTAGATTGCATGAACTTGTTTTGTGTTTGTGCTTGTATGAAAGGCTAAGCCCCAAGGTCGCCGGATGTCGGTGAACCTTGGGGTGAACTTGTGTATTTGGATGCTTTGAGTTGCTTTAATGCATTTGGTGTGTTCATGGTCTAAGCTTGGTGAGATTTGATGTGTTGATTTACATGAGAACTCTATTTTTCAACTGTTAGGTTGAATTAGGTTGCATGACTTTAGCCCTAATACTAGACACACCTTGCTTAATGGGGATTCATGTATGAATACATTGTAACCATCACATAGTTCATACCCTCCACATATTACGGCTGAACCTAGGTTGAGTATCGGCCTCAATTGGGATTTCCCTTTGCGCATTGCAATTGTAGGAGAAGGTTGGCCGGAAGAGATTCTGAGTTAACACTCGTATGGGATTAGGGGTTGTCACCATGACTATTGGGACAACCTACTTTCGGAATCTCATTGCCTGAACGCCCCTTTTGCTTAGCAGCTCATGCATTCATTTACCTTGAATAACCCTAAGGGGATCCACATCCGGGACCTCTCTCATCTCTTGATTTTCATCCTCTTGTTTAGCTTTGCACTTTGGTTCTTGTTTTATTTTAGTATTTTAGTCATCTCAATTTTCAACTTGAATTGGAAGGTTAGACAATGAGTAAAGAGGAAGTAAGGGTAGCTCTTTGGGCCCAGGGAATACGACCTTCTCGTGCTTGCACGAGAGGTATTACTTAACGACCTTGTGCACTACCGAAATTGAAAACAATAGACAAAGATCACTATTCTCTGTGAAATAAATCATAGTTAAATTTCTTATTATATTACAATTTTAACATTGCAGCCAAAGATTATTCATTTGCTATAATTAAATATTCATAGAGAAAGAGAAGGAAACCATTGCTTATAATATTAATTGTAGCCAATAATTTTTTCCCTCTACGATTGCTTTACTTTAGCAACAAATTTCTCTTATATTTCTCTACAAATATAGGGTAGAGAACGAAGTCCACTTTCGCTATGAAACAAAAAATCATAGAGGAATACTTTAACCTATGGGGCATTCTCCATAAGATTGTGTTATATTTCCTATAATTTGTTTCATAGACATTTTGTCAAATTTCTTGTAGTGAATAATAAAAGAAGGTGAGTTATTGTTATTATATAACCTAGATTTGGTTCAAGCATGGGTTAAGATACATTTAGAAATATATAACAAGTCTCATATAAATCTTGATAAAAGCCCATGTTTGAAAAAAACTACCATACTACAAGAATCTAATCAATTAAAATATGCACATCATAATTTAAACATCTTTGATAATTTGCAACTCTAATAGATAAGATGATTTGGTACTCAAGCTAATCTATAGTCCTATGTGATGAATAAAAACTGAGACTACGTTCATACATATACTTAAAGGGCAAGTACATATAGATCAACTTTCAAAGAGTATAAAGGGATTTTAAAAATTATTTTTATCATTTTGTTTTAAAATCTCTATCTCAGTGTAAACCTCTACGTGCTTCCGAAGACCTCATTTAGAGTTAGTATATAGATTAACATTTCTTGAATTAATGTTTACATTGCTTACATTTATTAGATTCATAATATCATACATAATGCTCTAAACATTCTTGATTATATACAAACTCTCATAATCTAAGATACATATTAAATCAAACACAAAAACCTAATTCTAGCCATAAAAACTTAAATGAAAGCTTAAGCCAAAGCAAATTGCATTTGCTCTGTTGCTAGTTTAAAACTGTAATGCATCTCAAATATGTTTTCATATAGCTGAAGTACTTTAGATCATGCATTTCCCACTCACTTAGAAGGCTCTAGCGGCATTATGTTTGCTAAAATCCTCATTACAACCATTGATCACTCCATCCCATGCTACATGTGAATACAATAATACTAAAAAAGTGATAGCAAAAATATGTAACTTCTACAATTGACATGGTTGTAACAAGAAGTTTTAGATTCTCTACAAGGTTTAAGGATATTCTAATATGGTTTTTAATATTAACAAGACCGAAATATGCCCTCTAACAAGGCTATATGTAAATTAAAGCATAATTAACTCAAAAGGTAGAGGTTAAATACATGAGACTATAAGAAGCACTCATTTAGCTTTCTTGCATTAAGGGAGCATTTGGTTTGTGGTATCTTTCTTGATTATAAAACAATTTTAATGGGCATATAAGATATTTGTGTTTTGTTCATAAATTTGCATTAAATTTAAAAACAAGTTTGATTTCCATGGGTTTTACATTTCCATGAAACATGGGATTTTGAAACTCTTCTAGCAAAGTGGTGTTGTTACATTACTCTTACATGAGAATATAAGTGTAAAAAAGAAGTCATCATTATAGCCCTTTAGACTTTAGTTCATTGGTTTAAATATTATTTTTTAGTTATATTCCTACTTTAGATTTTGTATGAAAATAACAAAAATGCTATTACATGTTAAATTAACAAAAATGAACATTTTAATTTATTTTTAGGGAAATATATTATATAATAATTTGATTATTTTATTGATATATATGAACACATAGTTTGGTTATTATACCAACAAAAATAAGAAAGGTTAGTTGAGTGGTTATATTATAAGCATATTTATAGTTCACTACAAGAAAACCCCACTATTTGCGATATAGAAAGATATTACAATTCTGCAACAAATATTGCAATATTGTGCAACAAAAATACAAAAAATATTGGCAAATGATTCAAATTGGGTCTAAGAAAAATCAAGCATTACTAATTGTTCCAAAACTTATTACAAAATTTTGGTGCCAGATAGTGTACTAGACAAATGTTTCAATGTGTCACAAACTTGCAAATGCATTTTGCATGCAATTCAAAAGCATCACTTATTTGAAATAGTACTTTGCTATGCTTTTGCAACATGTTCAAATGAATATGATAAAATATAAGATTCAATATGATTTGTGATAGGTTGCAATATATGTTTTGCAACAACTTTTTTTTACGTCTCAAAAATTATCACAAGTTTTAATAATAAATTAACATATTTCTTCCAACCAAGATAATGTGTTTTAATTTGGGGATATGTATAATAAAGCTTCTCTTTGTTTAACTCACTTTTAGACCTCCTATCTTCACATTTTCCTCACTTCTTTCACAAGATTGCATAATTTCTTAACAAATCAAGCATGGTAATTTGTTAACAGTGCCTCCGAAACTTCATTCTTGGTGACTTAACTTAATATGATATTTCTTTTTCCTCCTAAACTCTCTATTATTTGCTTTTAGGGTTTTATTTTAATGCATTTTGTGGTGATTTGAGTTATGGTCTTGTGAGAACTAACATATGTTGTATATTGCTACATGAAATTTGACATAATTGTTGTAATATTGTATTAGTTTACATCTTTTATTGAATATAAATGAATGCGGAAGATGATCTGCATTTTGTTATGTGTTTTGATGTTTATGTTTCTGTGTCACAATTTCTAGCAAAATGTGTTGCAATTACCCTTCTTTTTGTTGGGATTTAATGTGAATGTCTATGTGATAAAAAAATAATTTCCATCACTTGGGCCAAAACACAAAGGAACTCAAAAATATGACAATGGCAAGGAGCAAGGCTAGAGCATTAGAACAAACACTAAATGTGAAAACAAAAGAAGCCATGAAGAACCACAAATCTATATCTAGTGAAAGTTATCTTTCCTTACCAAAAGGTTGTAGAATCTCTTGATAAGTAGAAATGTATTTGCCTCTTGACCTCTTGAAAACACCCTCTTACAAAACACCTCTTGATTCACCTTGAACCTAAACAAGAAACTACCACACCACTTAGATAGATGGATGTGGAGTTCAAAGCTTAGACTCTACCACCTTGCATGAGGAGATATAATGAGAACCAAGGAGAACCAAAGTGAGGAGGTCGGCTGAGAATTTTTCTTGCTCACACTCATGAAAAACTTTTTTTTACTTTTTCATTATGACCCCATTTATATAGCAAAGGTTAGGGCAAATCTTTGTGCAAATTACACAAATGCCACTAGATTTGTTTAGCCATTTCAAGTTCTCATTAATCTCTCCTCTTAGTGGCTCAATAAATAAACTTATGAACAAATAATATCAACCATACTATTTGTTTATGCAATGCCTCTAATATTCTTATAATGCTCTCAAGCATTATACCAAATAGTATTTGCATAATCCCATAAATTTAATTATTTATTGTCTAAGCTCGTCATATTATGACATTTTATTTTAGTATTTCATCTATTGCACATTATCTTGTGCATTCGCATGAAATATAAAATAATTGTTGTTCCTCTTCAGTTGGTGTGACCGTATAGAGGATCTATGTCACCTTGGTAATAATATAAAACTTTATATTATCGACTATAAGAGGTTCTATCATTACATTATAGTTATCCAGGTGATATAGTATTTATTTGCTTGATCCACTAATTTTGTGTCTATCCTTGTCTCATGATATTATGAATAATATGCAAAATAGGATCGTGTCATTTTTGCATTATATTCATTTTCTTGGTCTCTCAAGTGAATTATTATCATAACTACATTAGTTATATTGCATGCAACATAATTCCACTTTACCAAGGGGCACAACAATATCATCACTCGAAATCGAGGGACAATGATAGGATTAACATATAGATTTCTCCCACACAAGTTGTATACAATGAACTACTATTTCATTCCTATCCCAGGATAGTATTCAAATAGTAATCACATCGTATACTTCTCATGTGAAAAATCTGTACGTCTCAAATCTAAGATTCCAAAGACACAATGAAACATCAATGACACAAAACACAATCCATATAATGTTTCAACTATATAGGTCATGTTCAATATATAAAACACACATTTTATATATTCATGCCATCAAACGATAATACCTTATCAACATTTATAGAACCACAATGTACTTTTGCTGACATGACAATCTTACACAGTAATTAATGTTCCTCCTTAATTACCACGATTGCAAACTTATTTAGTGATCACATGTTCCTCATTTTAGGAGTTCTATGGTTCAAGACCAAGTGCATCTTGTTGAACTCTTCCAAAATATAACATGTTAACCTCAAGGAACAGGAATAATAATATTCAAAATCATGAACAATACATAAGTCTATATCAAAATAATAACTTTTAAAACACACATCCTTCACTTTTAATACTAGCTAGTTATATTTTAATGATTTTTTTTAAATTTCAAGAACAATGTTATTGAGAAAATCAAATAAATGGATGTATAATAAGAAACTTGTTTGACTATAATGCATTAACTAAGGATCTTATTGTGAATGTGGCTGAATTTATTAAATATACAACTTTACAACTTGAGCAGAATGATGGCTAGTTAATTAGGTGTCCATACAGCATGTGTGATAGTTATAAATTTTTTAACCTAGATGAAGTAAATCTTTATTTTTGTCATAAAGGATTTACAACCAATTACTTTAATTGGACATGTCATGGTGAGGCAATGTGGCATGAAGAACAACAATTTGGTGCTGATCAATTGCCAAAGCAAACTAATTGGTGGGATTAAGGGTTTCAGAAATTTTGAAAATCGAGGTCCTAGTTTTTTCCACATTGGGTGTTTGACGATGTTGGTAATTATGGTTATGAAAATCTATTCGCATTATGTTTTCATTGATTTGATTAAATATGTTGATAAACCTATATATATTGGATGCGAGACTTATACCCAGTTATCTCTGGTTACTGAGTTACTAAGTATGATGTATAATGTATGAACACAACCAATCTGTGAAACACTTTAATAAGAACACTAAAGTGTATAAGAACTCATTACTTCAAGATAACACATTGCTTGAGGATTTTTATGGTTATAAAAGGTTAATATGTTGCTACTTGTGATAAAAATTGATGGTTATAGAGATGGATGCATGTTGTTTTCGAAAGATGAAAAATACGAGGAATTTTGAAAGTTTTGTAAGTTGCCAAGGTACAAACCGAAAGGAAGGAGAGTTAATAACCCCAAACATAATGGTTGTACATGCCATAGTAAGGTACTTACCCATGACTTGGAGATTGCAGAGGTTGTATGTTTCGAAAACAAATAAGGGTTGTACATGCCATAATAAGGTATTTACCGAATATAACATGACATGCTACTAATGAAACAAATAAAGGGATCATATGCCATCCTTCTGAAGCAGAAGCATGGAAATTTTCAATAGAACTTATCCCATTTTTGCTTCAGAATCTCGAAACATTTATATAGGCCTTTTGATTGCAAGTTGACTCATTAATCTTGGCCAATTATTGTCACAACTTACATTAATCTTCCACTAGTTTTATGCATTAAGAGCTCTTATATGTTCTTATCTTTAATTACCCTAGGCCTAAATTTTCAAAGAAGAATATAGATACCTTTTTGCAACCCTTGAATGAGGAGTTAAAGTATTTATGGGAGGTTAGTGCAAAAACATATGATAACAATACATGTCAAAAGTTTAGCATGAAAGTTACACTTATGTGGCCAATTAATGACTTATAGCTTATGGAATGCTATTTGGATGGAGTATCTTAAGGTTGCTAGGTGCCTAGGATGTATGAAAAAATATAAGACTTTTTATCTATAAAATGGTAAAAAAGTTGACTCTTTTGATTGTCATAGGCATTTTTTACTAAGAAATCATCTGTATAGAAGAGATAGATCATCTTTCATCAGAGATGGAATAGAGATGAGTAATCCACCTCCAAGATTGATTGAAATGACATTTGGAGTTATGTGTTGTAATATAAAACTACCATTAATGAACCTTAGGGTAAGACCCCCCACCCCACAACACACAATACGATAACAATCATAAAGGACAAAAAGAGTATATTTTTGGGAATTACCATCTTGATGTCATGCATATAGAGAACAATGTGTTTGACAATATAATGGACATAATATTTGCTATACTTGGAAGAACTAAGGATAATTTAAATGCACAAAAAAGATCTTTATATTCTTTGTGATAGCCTAGAAATTAGTGTACCTATTGATAGTATAATGTCACGTAAATAAAAGCTAAGTACACTCTAACAAAAGGTGAAAATCAAGGTTTGTACTTGGGTGAAGCCCTTGAAGTTTCCCGATGAATATACTTCAAATCATAGTAGATGTATTGACATCAACAAATGTCGGTCAAAAGGAATGAATAGTTATGACTGTTACATGCTTCATGTAGAGGCTCAATCTAGTTGCAATTAGGGAAACATTACCAAATTTCATATGTTCTATATTAATTGAAATGACTTTATTCTTTCAAATCATATGCTTTACACTGCTTGATTTGAAAAAGCTTCAAGAATTAGAGAAACATATGGGCACAATACTATATAACTTGGGAACAATTTTTCCTACAACTCTGTTTGATTCCATAGAGCATCTACTTATTCAATTGCTATATGAAAATATAATTTGAGGCCTTCTTTAATGTAGATGGAGGTATACCTTCAAAAGATAACCTTTTTTCATCTGGTTTAGGTTTTATTCCTGCTTGTGTGCATGATAAGTGCTAAACTAGCCATATTTTCTATATCATTTACACTGTATTTAGCATGAAATTTTACTTTTTTAGAACCTCATTAGTATGAAATTTCATTCTTTTATTCACATCGACCCTTATTTCTGTTTTAGGAAACAATAAGTGACTTCAGCGGTGTTTTGAAGCAAAATGAAGCAAGTTGCTGAATCAAGGCTGTACCATGACTCACAATAGGCATTATGGACACCTAGCACGTCCGTTGTC
This sequence comes from Dioscorea cayenensis subsp. rotundata, assembly GCF_009730915.1. Classification (NCBI taxonomy): domain Eukaryota; kingdom Viridiplantae; phylum Streptophyta; class Magnoliopsida; order Dioscoreales; family Dioscoreaceae; genus Dioscorea; species Dioscorea cayenensis. The sequence goes on along the minus strand of NC_052476.1, from coordinate 16,051,043 downwards.
TATACAATCACTGCCGTGATCAAGCCGTGGCAACATGAAACTATTAGAAGCAACACAGAAGCCACAACAGCCTTATAATGACCATTATGAAGACGATCATTGCCGTTGTCAAGACACATAACACCCAAAGATCGTGCTAGAATGTGACTTAGAGTCCAAGTAATAACTTACTCACCACGGGGTTCACAACACATGTGGTGAGGCCATAGTGGAGCGGATCACTATAACCCTAGTTTTCTCTAAATTTGGTAAGTCTCTTTTGCCAAATAAGGTAGGGCGGCTGGATTTCTGGTGATTTGAGCAGTGGAAGATGGGTTTTCTTCCATATTCCAGTGGATTCCGGTGGATTTCTAAAGAGTAAAAAAATGAGCATCATCGGAGAAGATCGCGGGTGACAGACATCTTCAAGGATCATCATCAGAGGGGCGTGAGTGACACACGTCATCCGGACAATCTTGGGATCCTCTAATCCCCAACCTTCGAAGAACTATTTGAAGGAGTTAGTCTAGGAATACCCTAAACGCTTATTTATTCTTTATTTAGTTTTGTGGCTCTCTTGTGCTTTGATGCTTTGCTTTTTTATGATCCATAAGAACCTAGTTTGAGGGGAATTGTATGTCTAGGTCCCCCGGTTATTATTTATCAATCTTGATTGATTAATATATATTATTCTAGTTTTTGTAATCATTGCATGATCTTAATTGATTATTATTGTTGATGTGGATGAGGAGGTTATGTCCCCATGTTGATGACACCCATGCCATGATAGATCCATGCATGTTTTAAGAGGTTAGGCATAACTAGGTTTCCGGATTAGAAATTGATTGCTCTTTAGGCTTAGGATTCGATTGGTCTTTTCTCGTAAGACTCCCGCACTTAAGGAAAACATAGGAGGATGGGGTGAAAGAGATTTCATCTTAAGTTCCTAATAATTTAGACCTAGTCGCCATGGCTTATTGGGACTAGTAAGCTTCCAATTCACCCGGGTCGATCCTTAAACACGATTGACATTTAACAGCTATCATAATTAATAATCAAGATAACTATAGTACATACTCCCAACTCCTTCTTAGTGTGCTTAATGATGTTTCCAATTGTATTGTTCAATAGTGTTGTATAAGTAAACTAAAGAGAGAGCATAAACAATTAAGCTATTAATTAAGTGAAAAGAAATTAATAGGAGCCTCTCACCGTTCCTAGAGAAATACGACCCTCATGTTCACCCACGAGGTATTACTTGATGACCCGTACACTTGTGGTATCATGGACCAATTGTAGTATTAAGTGCATACTTGCATGTCTATATTTGCATAATTTACACATCCCATAACCGTCTGTCAGTGCGCGAGTGTGTGCGATCAATTTAATTATTGAAACTATTAGATTGATTGAAATTTATATACATATATATACTAGGTTCCTCCATGAATTAAAAAAAATTAAGAATAAACCCATGTGGAAGGTTCAATATATGAAGCTTACATTATTAAGGAAATGTCATTCTTTGCAAACCACTTCTATTAAAAGAAAAATTCCACCTTATAAGAGAATGAGAGTTGGAAAAAAAATGAAGAAGGTGTGGATAAGGACCTTTCACCTTGCTCTATCTTCAATTATCCAAGTTGATGTTAGGGTCAAATGATAGAAAGGTGGCTACCACATGAAGAGTTGCATGCAACGTATACATATATGTTGAGAAATTGTAATAAAGTAAAACCAATTTGTTAGTATGTTTAGTGTCATTTGTGTTTATAAGCTCAATTAATTATAATATGTTCATTAACCATTGCAACTAATGCCAATTCTTTTTCACTTTGCAGGATGTTTGTCACACACCTTCAACTCTTAGATGCGAAACTCATTAAAAAATGGTGGATATATACTTTGCAGAATGGTTTACTAGTTTTGTGAGTATACTTGGATACCTATTTCTTATTGTCTACTACCTTTTTTTAATTAATTAGTATATTAATATTCTTGAACTAACTTATCTTCGTACTATCATTTTGTCTAATTAAGTTCAAAACCCTGATAATTAAGTTACTAATCACTTATTGCTTACTCTTTCCTAGGGTCTAGTTGGTCAATCCAAAATGTGGTCAAGTTACTTCATTAAGAATTATAACTTCCACAACCTTAGATATGTGAAACATAAGTCAACTTTGAATAGTGGTGTATGTGTGTAAAGCTCTAGTGGTGACTTTTATGGGTTATTAAAAGAAATAATTTAGTTGGAGTTTCCCAACATCACACAGAAATTTGTGGTCCTCTTCCAATGTCGATGGTTTCATCTTATACGTGGAATAAAGGTTCACCACAATTATGGCATAGTTCACTATAAAAATTTTACTGATTTGCAATGGCCAAGTTCGTTGCTAGTTCATTTCAACTAGAAATTTGTAACGGCCTTGCAATGGATTTATGTTGTCGCTTTTTGTTCGTCGCAATTTTTTTTGCGATGAGAAATAATCCATTGCAAAAATTTTGTAACTAATTGGCAACCCCCTTGTAACAGATTGGCATTAGATCGACTGCAAATAAATTATAAATTGGTAATGGAGTAGTAATCGACTTGCAACCATTTCGTTGTAAACTCTGTTATAATTGGGTTTCAAATTTGCAAGAGATTTGCAACAAATATTTTGAGCCCATTCAAATCCATTACAAATGTGTTACAAATTTGTAACGGATGTGCAATGGGGTTTCCAAAACTATGGCAAATCTGTTGCACATAAATTACAAATTTATAATGGAATTGCAACGGAGTAACCAAATATGTGTCAAATTTCATTGCAAATCGGTTACAAATTTGCAACAAATTTGCAATGGATCCATAACAAGTTCTTTGTGTAACAGATTCTCAATGGATCCATAACATGTTCCTTGCAAATCTGTTACAAATTTGTAACAGATTTGCATTGGATCCATAATAAGTCCCTTGCAAATTAATTGTAAATTTGTAATAAATTTGCAATAGAATTTTGGTTTTATGACAAATCCAATACAAATTCGCTAATACCCTGTACATCAATGAATCCTAACACTATATCTTAATAAAATATAGCACACATATAAATTCTAATGTATTCAACAAAATATAACATATTAATAAAAGTAGTAATAGTAACATGCACAAAATATAACATAGTACTAGTAATGTCCACAAAACAAAATGAAAAAAAGCCATTCTATAACTATAGGTCATCATCATCATCATCATCATCATCATCATCATCATCATCATCCTCATCCTCCTGAGGCTACGATGTTTGGCATGGTCCATCCAACGGTAATCCAGACTGCATCATCCTTTACATACACTTCCACTCACGGAGCATCTGTCTCATCATGTTCTGATTATGATGCATCAAACTTTGGTTTTGCTCTTTCCAACTCTATCATTTTCTTTTTCATGTCCCTCCATCTCAGACACAATCACTTGGGGGATCGTAGATGCTGAATGTGATGGGGAAGCTGATTTAGCACTACTAGAAATGACTATGGATACAAGCTTGATGCTTGTGAACCATGATTTTATGATACGAAAATGCGCATGTAAATTTTTTTTCTTGCTTTCTTGCCATAGATGTTTTTACCTGTCAGACAATACATAAATACGAACCCAGCAAGAAGGGCCACCATCACCTATAGATGCACCCTCAATAGGAGCAAAACTAGTAGAAGTGGATGCTACTGTAGTAGGTGCAATAGTAGCTAAACGTAGTACTTGTAGAAGGAGGCACAGAATCTGTAGTAGGAGCCATAGTAGATGGCATAAACATAGGAGCAAGAATAGTAGTATAAGCATAAATAGTAGGGGGAGCAGTTTCGCTCTATACTACAGTAGCTAAAGATGACGTAGATGCTGTTGTGGAATCAACCTGAGATGTAGCCATACTACTTCCCCAACGATTAGATGAACGTCTTCTTCTAGCCATATCTATAAAAAAAAAATATATATATAAACTCAACATTAAAAATACAAATTCATAATATATAACTATCAAGCATTTGCAACAATAAAAATAAAAAACTTAAATAAACACATCCTACTTATAGTCCTTGCAAAGTGAAATTAAAAAAAATTAGTTTACACATCACATTATATTTTACTATTCATCTTCTTTATCAAAAGCATCTATGTCATCTTCCTTTTCTTCATCTTCATCATCTTTTTTGCTCTCTTCTCCTTCTTGGCATACCTCTTCCTCAATATCCATACCATCAATTTCAATGAATGCACCATCAAAAGAATTTAGAGATACTTCTTCCTCATGATTTTCAATTTCATGTACTTGTACTTTGTTTTCTTGAAAATTATTACAAATTGATGATGCATGTAATCCAACTACCTCCACAATAGATCTATCTTTACTTGCACAAACAACCAACCAATCATTACAAGATCTCTTTAATGAAGGATATAGTGAATTAAAAACTTGTGCAGCTTGAGTTGCAAGAATAAATGGTTCATATTTGTAAATGCTTTATTCTTATGAACATCAATGAACTAATATTGCCGGTGAATCATAGTACCAATTTGTAGGGTCGGATCAAACCATAGGCATTTAAACAATACGACCTCTTTTATTGGCCATCCTTGATACTTCAGTTTTACCACCTCAACCAACTTCCCAAAATATTCGAGCTCACTAGCACATAAATTGGATCCCTTAATGCATGCTTAATTATTCATTGTGCTCTTATAAGATCCATGGTTTATGTATGAAATTTATAGCCATTTGCACAATAACCATTGTATGTTTTAACCTTATGCATTGGTTGGATGGCAAGATATTTTAACCATTCATTCATGATCCTTAATCAAGAATGATGTGCCTATGTATCATATAAAAACATAAACATGGTAAGTTATTAATATACAATATAAATTTGATATGCTTTCAATATGCTTAGTTTAGTGCACTCAAATTAACATAAAGTGATTTTTACACAAAGTATAACCCTATTATCTTAGCACAATAGGCAATTCAAGTGTACTATTTTGAATATCCTAGAAGAAAGCGGGCAAAGTTGATTGGATGATAGTATACAAAATAAAAGCAAGAAGGACAATCGAGGCATAATGATAAGAAAAGGACATCCCTCCATACCAAATGGATGAAATTAAAGTCAGGCATGCTATTATTACTTTTGATGTTCTTCCCCTATTACATGAAAATTTGAATGACATAAAATCTCTTTGTTAACTTATCTAATGTTATAGATCTCACACTACAAGGTCATCAACCAGTTCTTACCACTATGATAGAAGAGGAAGAAGATGAACCAGATGAAGAGGAAGATAAATATGATGAAGATATGGAGGTTGAGAAAAATAAAAGAAAAGATGAAGAATTATTTTAGAATTAATTGTAATGTAACTTTTATATTTTAATCATCCATTGTGAAATTGTCTCATTTCATTGCCTTTTGTGGCAAAGGGTTGTATTGGGTTTCATCCTATCGCAAACTATTTTGGTTCTTCTGAGGTTGAATGCCTTCTACATTACTATGCCTCCATGGTGTTGAATGTCCTCTTCACTACTATGCCTCACTTGCCAAGCCTTCCTTCTTATTCTTGTGCTTTTTAGCATACATCTAGTTCCTCAAGAACTTGGGATCCATTCAATTCTTATGAGCTTGATTTTGTGGAAAAAATATTTTATATAATCTTAATGAGACGATGCGTTAAGGCTGTATCACTCTCATCATTTGACCCAAGCCTCATGGACTGATACAAGCTTGATCCAAGCTTGATCTAAAGTCAATGTTGAAGGGTCAATCCAAAGTCCAACCCAAACAAACCTTAGATTAGATATAAATATAATTTTTAAGTGATGTGGGCTGACCCTTTTGGATTTTTTTTTGGGTTGATCCAATGATTCAGCTTATGATCTTTTCCCATTGGAATTATCATTAAATATTTTTTATTTTTAATTAAAAATATTAAAATATTAAACATTAAAAACTAACAATAAATTAAACCTGTTAGTAGTTCTTCCCAAATATTAAGTGTTTTTATAATTTTTATTTTTGTATCATTATAACTTGAGAAAAATGCATGAGATTGACAAATGAGTAGTAGCCAACCTAGTAGAGATGCACTTATATTGTAATGATGCAATATTTTTCTCAAGTAAAAATGTAATAATACTAATCAATTAATAAAATTATTAGTTTTTATATTTTATTTTTTTTTTTTAAAATCATCATAAAGTTTAATTAAGTAAAAATGTTAAAAAAAGAAAATAACAACGGGCCAATTCGAGCCCGATCCAATAATCAATTGAAGAAACCAAGCCCATGAGTTGGTTCATGGGTTTCATAAGGCCGGTCCAAATGATTCATAAGGCCCATCAATTTTCTATGCTGGGCCGACCTAGGCTGACCCAATGATGAGAGTGGGATGTAAAGATTGTTCTACATTCTTTGTGGAAATGATGTTTTAAGAAAGTAGAAAAGGTACTTTACAAAAGTGTCTTTACTTGGTAAACTTGATCGCTATTCATGTCTATTAGCTTTGTTCCTTTACACAACAACACATAATCATTGTTTTAGTTATTTATTTTAAAAATCAATGTTATTTTCTCGAAAGTGGAATTATCAAGATATTGGTGACTTTGTTAGCTTGAAATTTTGTATCTTTAGTGACATGTATGTTTGCGAAATTTTGTGAACATTTTTGTACTGTGATTATAAGATTTGCTTGAGTATTTTTGTCTCTAAATAAACTATACTCAACCTTGTCAGTGGGGATTAAATACTGACTTTGTCGATAATAATATTTTGAAAAAATGACACTGCACTTTCACTTCAGTCCGTCAATAAAATAATAACAACCTCTGATATTTAGTCTTGGGTCACCAAGGGTATATAAATGACTTTGTTATTCTGGCTCGAGTCACTGAGAGGAAAAAAATGACCTCTGACATCAAAAGTAAATTTGGAGATATACTCTATAATCTAAGAACCTATTATCTTTTGTTTACAGTTTGGATCTAATATTCCTTTTGACTAAAATGTTTTAGGATAATGAAATACTTATTCGAATTTTTTCTTCCCAGTTGTTATTCATTTAAAAGTGTTGGCAAACTGTAGTTTTAGCCTTGATTACTCTTTATTATTCAGATTTAAGTTTTTGTTTGTTTTCAAAATTTTGAATTACTTAATGTGTTAGTGAGCTCATAAAGTTGTTTTATTCAGATCAAGAGTAGTAGACCCAGGGACTGCTTAGTGTGCTACCAATAGATGTGTTCTTCTTTGGAGTTGCATCTTGCATTATTGTATTTGGTTGTATGGACACTAAATCCTGCACTTTAGGACATTTATGTATCCTTGTCAATTATGTATTTAAACCTTTGATGTATTCTAACACATCCCTTGCGAGTGCGTACCTGTAAGTGCATGGACTCTCAAAGTAATAAAGTACTCTGGTAAGTGGGTAGTTGTATCCACAGGGAATAGTGCTCAGAAACATAAGTATTGCTATTTAGCTATAGTGAAGATGATTTAAGAGTGGTGTGAACAATATCAATACAAATAGAAATAAAGTAAAGAAGAAAAGAGACGCAATAGAATAATAGGAGAGGCAATCGATAGAAAATAGGTCACCCAGACATTGCTCACCCTAGGACTATTGTTTCAAGTGCAAGACCAATCATTATGTTTCCTGAGACACATGGTCCTAAACCTAAGGTCAACCATGACTAACCCTCACACTATTCCCCAGCGGAAAGGAATACTCTTGATGCCTCACATTGTGTGGGGTTGCATGAAGATTTGGGGATTCCAAGTGATAAACCCTATTCCCTAATATAGATCTAACCCTTGGGTCCAGGCGAAAGACCTCTAGTCGTAATTAAGCCCCAGCATTAAGGAATACTTCAACACTTCACTCTGTTGCTAGCGCAACTAAGCCCCAGTGGAGTTTGTCTTTTAGCACTTCACTCTATTGTGACCGCAAAGAACTCTTGGAACGTGGAGGTAGGATAAATCACATCGGATGGGAAAAGGGACGTCCCACTACTTCTTGACTCACCCTCTCGACCCTCTCCAACCTAGCTTTGTCTAACCCTCACGGTGTGTCACCCATCCACAAGGATTACCAAGATAGATTCTCAACCCTAGTGTCACTCTAAGGAAAAATCAATTCAACAAGCATTCAAGGTTAGAACTCAATTAAAAACATCAATTAAAGAAACATAATGAAAGATCAGTGAAACAAAATCATCCTACGGTTTACAAGTCCAAGCACCCACTAAGGGTTTAGCTCTCCATGGAGCAAGATACAATCAATAATGAAATCAAATGTAAAAGCATGCAATCCATAAGTAAAACCCCCTCGTAGTCCTTATCGATGGTCTTGTAGAGTTGCCTCGTCTTCTCCAAGGGTTCCCTCATCAAGCCTAGGGCACGCCTCGCCTAATCGATATCGATGAAAGCTTCCCCAATAACTATCTTCCAAAGGAACGTTGTGTCGAAGGCTATAGAACCACTCCAAAGACCTAGCCAAAGCCTCTCCAAACCCTAGCCGTGAGAGCCTCCAAATGATAGGGAAAAGATGAGAAAAGAATAGGAAAAGAATCCCAAATCACGGCTTTTATAGGGGCTGGAATCGGGCATCCACAAGGGCGTGTGGAATTTCCACACGCTAGTGTGAATTTCCAGAAATTGACTTTCTGTGAGCTGTGAAAAGTAAATGCTATAGTGTTTTGTTACTGTGATTTGCTACAATACTACTATAGTACTTTGACAAAATACTCCCGAATCCACACTTTTCATCGAGGCCACATGAATGGACACACATCCATGAGGTAGATCGCGTTGCTTCTTTCATGAAATCACATTGATGAAGATCTAGCTAGTATTGCACAAGTCGGAACATATGAGTATGATTGCCTTTGTGCCCCTCCAATTTGTATATTTTCATGAACACAATGGAGGTTGGCACACACCTAAATGTCTTTGAGCACAACTTGTGTCTTCACATTTGTTCAATCCAAGAACTTCATAAAAAATTGCATCCATGATCTACTTTTGGTTCCTTTCTTCCACAATTATCTCCACAACCCTACATGCTCAATGTAAGAAAAGAATACTTCGTATTACTAATATACAAGAACTTATCATATTCCTTGAGTTGTACTAGTTTTTTGTTATAATGTTATTTTCTTTTTTACTAAATTGGGTTATGAGGCATTACAAGTTTATTGGGCTCATGCCTGTGGAACTGCGGGCGTTTATCCACGTGCCGGGTTCGGTTGGCCTGTCCCAAGCATGACATATTTTTTTTAAAATTTTTTTAAGGTGTTTTATTATCTTAAAGAGACATGAAAAATGAAATTAAAAAAGTTTCAATTAAAGATATTTCTATCATTTATTATGGTAGACTATAGTTCGGCTCTCATTGAATTTTAATCAAGTTAGTATTCTATCCATAATTCTAACCAAAATTTTGATTATAATTTTGATGACCATATGACAAGCTTGAGCTTGCATCCACAAGTGATCAATCACCACCAATTTAACATTAATTCTAAATTTATGTAATTATATTATTTTTTTTAGAAACTTTGCTAAGAAGTTTAAGCCTTATGGTTTATGACTTATAAATATGATATTATTTACGATGTTATTGATGGAACTTGATGGATTTGCCAATGAGAATAATCCCTATAAAAAAACCAGGATCATCTTGATTGAAAATTATTTGGGAATAACATAAATTCCGGAAGCGTACCTGCACTTAAATCCAATGATGATGATAATTGGGCCTTGTAGTTCTTCTAACAGATCACACGCAAAGAAGGAGTTGGGAACCTAATTCAGAAAAACCTAATTCTAAATCTCAGATTGTTGCATGCTCAGTCAGGGACCACACCCTATTTATAAGAAATCTTTATAGGGGCTAATTACAAGTCTGTCAATCATAGATTTGTCAATTTTGCCCCCAAAAATTCTACACAACATATGATTAATATGTAAATCCACAAACTTAAAATTAGTTAATTAGGACCCTATCCAAACTTTAATTATATCACCACAATTAGGTCCATTCAAAATTGAATATGATAAGATATACACAATTATAAATGTTATTTGTGTACGTCTCTACAAAACTTGTGCACATATATATCCTTAGATCCCTATATAATGTGTGGTCCAAAACCCAACAATCTCCCACTTGGACCATACAATCATACACCTTCGGGAATTCAAAAATTGTGTATAAATTATTTTCAATAACCAAATTGTGATCACAACTGAAAAATTACCTAAATCAATCTTGTCCATCAGTCTTATCTAAACATGGAACAAAGGGGCAGTCGTTGCCAGTACAATGCAACTAAACCCACATTGATCACATATACCGACTTAACTAATGACATAGATCAAGTGTGAATGTGTAGCATGCAAATTACAAGCCAATGTGATCTACGCTTGTCTATTTCCAACTTGTCTAACTTTAAAAACTTTATATGATCATAGTTTAGAGTAAAATAATGAATAAAGTAGAAATTTCATAAAAAAAAAAATGTTAAAAAATGTCATGACATCAATACAAATATTAAACCAACTAAATACAAACTCCTATTAATCAAAGCATCTCTACTAATGTCGACCATATAAGAGACATGCTTATTAAAAATTATAGGTGCTAATGCATGCAAATCTACAACAATGGAGTTTATCCTTATAAGTTTAATATTCATAGAACTACTATGAACTCTTGCTCTTGTTCTTAGGGCTTGAAGATGCAAAATTAACACTCTCAACCTCACGTTGCTTTATCCGATATTCTTCTTGTGCTAAATGTGAAATGAGTTCATTTATTGTCCATTTTTCCTTTTAACAGTTATAATTCACTTCAAACTAACTGAATTGAGGAGGGATGGAAATCAACACTAAATGCACTAGAACATCTTCTGGTAGTTAAAATTTCAAACTCTTTAATTTCCCAGCTAGATGACACATATCAAGGATGTACTCTCGTATATTCCGATCACCCTTATACCTCATGGAGACTAGTTTCCTCAGTGTAGCACTAGTCTCTACCTTATCACTTCTTATGAAGCGTTCTTATAGGGTGTCAAGGAACTGCTTAATGTCCTTTTTATCAGACGCAGTGTCCAGAAAAGCCTCTGTGATTGTATTCTTTATGATCATTAGACCTATGGGGTTAGACCACTCCCACATCTCAAAAACTCTCCTATCCTCAAGAGAGCTTTGATCTGTAAGAGGTGCAGGACATGGTTCTCTTAATGCATAGTCCAGATCCATACATCCCAAAACAAGTGTCACCTTGTTTTTCTAAGTCTTGAAATTTGTGCCGTTAAGCATAGGAATGCCATTGAGTGTAGTAAACACATCATTAACACTCATGATGTCAATTGTACAAAGAGCAATAATCAATAATTAGCTCACTTAAAATTAACTAGAGGTCTAATAATCAAAACATACAAATAAAAACAACCCATCTTCAAGTTAATCTAGTGACATTAAATCTAGTCTTTGGACAGAGATTCAATTCACTAGTAATTAACTTGTTGCAGTAATCAAGGTTTTATAATAAAATATTGTCAAGTATAAAGTCTTCCTTTGGGCCGACTACTCACAATAGACACTTTATAACTATTACCACATGTGCAAACAAGTCTCTGCCAGACAACAGTTATACTTTGGGCCGACATGTTGTCCGCATGAGAATAAGCATGCACTAACACCATGGTTATTTACAAACAAAAAGTTTTCACAACAGAGATCACTTTGGTAACGATGCTGCTTCTACCAATTGCAGTAAATATCCAAGAAAGCTTATAAAAACAACTCTAAAGTTGTTATTTTCCTGATGATTATTAAAATAACTTTATAATCATGGACAAAAATTAATCTCATGATAATAAACCTTAACAATTAAATTAAAACTCAAATATTATCCTAATCCAAATCAAAGTAAAATTTAAATTAATATAAATGATTAATTATGCTCATGCACCTTGATTTTGGTAATAATAGAAATTAACTTAATAAAAGTAAATATAAGCATGTATTGAAATCCATAAGTAGCATGATCTATTAAAGAATTCATGATATTCTATCTATATAGAAAGCGCATTAGCATGATTCTTAAAGACTTCAACTCAACATAAACAATATACATTAATTAAATATGTATATATATGTTATCCAATGGATTCTCAAAGACTTGAAGATTTCTCAAAGAATAAAAATTTAAATCCAGCATATATATTAATATCAAATTTATCACACTCATCACATATAAATGTTAACGGAGTCAAACAATTTCTACACTGAGATCGCCACACACACACAAATATATATATATATATATATATATATATTACTTAATTTAATTTTATATTAGCATGCAAACCAACCCAAACATCCAAAACAAATTATATATATATATATATATATATATATATAACTCAATAAATTTAAGTATTAAGATTTAATCGAAAAGATCTAATTGACCACAAATCCAAAATAATTCCAAAACAAAATGTCTCTGGCATGACTTGATGGAACTTGATGGATTTGACAATGAGAATAATCTCTTTAAAAAGCTAGGATCTTCTTGATTAAAAATTATTTGAGAATAATATGAATTGCAGAAACGTACCTGCACTTGAATCCAATGATGATGATAATTGATCTTATGGTTCTTCTAACAGATCACACGCAAAGAAGGAGATGGGAACCTAATTCAGAAAAACCTAATTCTGAATCTCAGATCGTTTCATGCTCACACCCTATTTATAAGAAATCTTTATAGAGCTAATTACAAGTCTACCCATCATACACTTGTCAATTTTGCCCCCAAAAATTTTACACAACATATGATTAATATGTAAATCCACAAATTTAAAATTAGATAATTAGGACCATATCCAAACTTTAATTATATCACCACAATTGGGTCCATTCAAAATTGAATATGATAAGATATACACAATTATAAATGTTATTTGTGTACGTCTCTACAAAACTTGTGCACATATATATCCTTAGATCCCTACATAATGTGTTGTCCAAAACCCAACAGTTATATGTCAGAGCATTAGATCAATTGTTCCTAGTTTTTTTTTCTTTTTATTATAGGGAAATGGGACGAATGTGTGTAACATCACTTACTTGTTCTATCTTTAAGCAAAAACATTGATGAAGCAACCACATCTCCTTCATCTTCTTCTTGTCCATAAACTAAGCAAGTACGGACAAACCCGCATCAACATACAAGCTCGAGAACCCATGCATTTGCTGCTCCTATGTGTATAGATTTCTATGGCTTTGCCGCCAATGCGTGTACAAATTTTCAATGCTCTACAACACTGATCAAATTTTGTGATACATTTCACCCGTGTTTGGTTGAGTGATTTTGGAGGGGTAACAAGAAGTGGGGAATAATAATGGTTGTTTGGTTGGGGGAGTAACAAGAAGAAAGAGTTTGGAGAGATGAAATTATTGAAAAATTTTAAACTTAAAACCTATATAAAAAGACCATATTGACTTCCATCAATTTGAGAAATCACCATAATAATTCTTTAAAACAAATTTCATATCTCTCATGTTTTTTTTAATGTCTCAATTTAAAATTAATAATAATAATAATATAATATTTTTGAGATTAATAATAATGAAATAAAATTATACAAAACATTTGTAAAACACACCAAAAAATATTTAAAAAAATAAGTGATTATAGTAATAGTTTAATAATAATATTATTATTTGTATAAATAATATTATTAATATTAATATTAACAAAAATTTGTAAAAAATAATCCTAAATGTATATATATATAAGTAATTATGATGGATTTTATATAAAAATGCAAATTAGTAAAATATGTCACACCTCTTCTCACTTCTCACTTCTCCTTCTAACCAAAAAAAAAAAAATTATTTCTTCCACACTCCTCCATTGAACCAAACATAATACTTTTTTAAACCCTTCATTCTTCTCTCCCTCCCTTGTCCTTTTTTGAACCAAACAAGAGGTTGGTTATTTTGTGTTGTAAAAGCCTTTTTTTCCTTGTAGTGGTTAAGTTATTTATTTTTTGTTATTATTAAAAAATTGTATATAATGGTATTTAGATCATTTATTATTATTTTCAAAGATAAATTATTCTTTTCTTCATCTTCTCATCTACAAATATCAATTCTATTATTAAAAAAAACAAATATCAATTCGGGATATTATATTGTAATAAATGTAATGAGCATCGAGCCAATATATATATATATATATATATGATGAAGTTTTTCTAGTCAAATAAAAACTAATAAAGATATTTCTTAAGTAGCTTCGGGTTAGGTTCAATAATTTGAAATAAAACTTTAGGTATAACAAAAAAAATTTATCTCAGCAATCATCATATTTAAAAATGAGTGCTTTTTAAAAGTTAAGGTATTTTACATTTAGGCAATGTTTCACATGGTTTAATTAAAGAAAATTAAACCATCTAATCCTCTGAGTATAAAATCTGTAATAAAAGATTTATTTTACCCAGGTAAAACAACTATGTTGAATTGAATACATTAATATATTAGAGAAAATTATTTTATATAAATTATATTCATTAATATTCTTCTATAAAAAAGTTCTAATTTTGTTTACATATTGTTATAGTTGAAAATCAATTTATAAATTTTATCAAAATATAAATTAATATTTTATTTTCCTCAAATTTTTCTTATCCTAAAATAAAACTAGATAAGAGAGTAAAGAATAGTTTTTTAATAAATTTATTTATCTTTTAATTGACATTTTTAAAAAAAGTATAGATAAATTAGATCTAGAACATGTACAAATACTACCATCACCATAAGTGAGTTGAAGTTCAAACTCATCTTCTATATAGGACACAAGCACCTTGTGAAGATGACTGAGTGCTAATACACCAAAATTTTGTTTGTTTGTTTGTTTTTTTTTTTTAATTTACTTTTGCTATGAGAGGTATACAAATAGACATCATTTTTATAAAAGAAAAAAATTAATTACTAATTTTTGCATAAAAAATAATCACTTAGAAGACCAATATGGAAGAGGAACTTTATTTATATGATCAAAGACAAGCACAAGACAAAAGAAGTATCACCATAATATGCAATAATCAAGTTTTCTCCCACACACAATAGTCATTCCCTGATGTTGCAATTTGAAAATTTGAAGGAACTAGATTACCTACATCATATCTAGATCCAATTTTAGCAATAATTTTCTCATCAATTGCTGCCAAGTAGAGATCATTTTCAGCAGTTATGATACGGACACTGCTTCTTGGAGTGATCCCATTCCTGATCCTGATTGTTGCCAATTTAGTTATTTGCTCCTTCAAGCCCCAGTCAAAGAGGTGGTCATAGAACTGCACATTGAGATCACAAAGATTTTAAAGGTATGTATCTGGAACCTCATTTTAAATTTATGTTTAGATATATACTAGTGCTATTACCTTAATGGATACTATTATTTTAAAAGTTTTCATAGAAATATTCAAATTAAACACTAATAGATGAGTTCTATATAGCCAAGAAACTTTTTAAGTGTTAGAAAGGAGACACGAACAATAAACCTTAATAATTCTAACATATTCTATTTGTGATTGAAAACAATGAAAAGTTGAAAAAAAAAACTCACAATAGATGGAATCCCAGGATGTGTAAGAATGTAAGTATAGCCCTGCATAACTTTGTCGGAAGGGAAGGGCCATTGGTTCTGAGTAGAGCCGGTATCATGGTTATCAATGAAGGTGACTGCTTTATCTGGTGAAATCCCAATAAATCCTGGTGGATTCCCATTGGAATCTTTCAATCTCCATAATTCATCTTGGACTGCAGAATTAAGGATGCCTTTTGTTGTGAAATCAAATGCTGTTGTAGGTAGGGGTGGACATGGGTCAGGACCCATGGAGTTGGCTGAACCCACTCAAAAAAATACTGAGCCCTGGGCTTTAGAAAGTTGCTAAAAAGCGCGTTGGGCTCAAATCTTTACTGATTGAATTTCAGTGGGTTTGGGTCGGATGAATTTTGACCCCGACTCGGCTCTACCGACTCGAATAAATAAATAATATATATATCATATATTATTTATAATATATATAATTATATATATAATATTTGTTGATAATAATACTACTTATTTATATAAATTTATTTGAACCATTTATAATACTTTGTGTTGTATTTTTAAATGTTTGAAAAAAATTTTAGGGAGTTGTAGTAGTAGTTTTATTTAGTTATTTCAATTTTTTCATAAAAAAATTATTTATTTTTGAGGTCGGGTTGAGTGGCCCTGGCTTAATGATCGAAATGGGTCGGGTTTGGATCAAAACACTGGTCGACACTGCTGCCCAAAATTGCTCGAATATATGGGTCAGATATTTGAGCCTCACATTTTCAAACCCTCTACCGACCATGTCCACCCCTAGTTGTAGGACCACCCACTGCATTCACCCACCTTTGCAAATCATTCCTATGTGCATCTTGATCGTATACAGGCTTTGAACCATCATATGCCAATGAGTTCCAAATCTCCCCAACCACGAAATCCGGCTTTGCTCGATTGATGTTTATCTTTGCAATATCTGCTGAGTATCCCTTGGCAAAATCTAGCCTCCAACTATCAAAACCAATGTCAGATTTTAGCCAATTCAACCAGTCTGAGAGCTCATTTTGCACTCTGATGTCGAGATGGTCAATATCCGGAGCTCCTCCAAAGCCTTCTCCGGTGTCTAGGTTCCCAGTGCCACTGCATGTTGTATCGTCACGGCAAATCATCGGCAGCCCCCAGTCAAGGCGGGTGTCTGAAGTACCTCCTTCAAAGTTGCAGCTGTTATCTGCAGATCTGTGGTTTATGACAATGTCTGCTAGAGCTTTGATTTGTTTGCTGTGCAGTGCATCAAGAAGGGATTTCAACTCATTAAGGTTCCCATATTTTGATGCATTCAGATCATATAGCCTTCCTGGTATGTAACCTGAAACAAGAACCAATACAATGTTTTGATTGTGGGATAAGTTGGAAAAAACTAGTTTGGTTCAAATTGTTTCAGTACTGACACTCTCTTATGAATATGGTTTTCTTTTAATTACTTATTTATGTAGCAACAAAAATTAAGGAATATTAGGCATTCAAAAAAAGAAAATAAAATAAACAAAAATAATAAACCAAGGAGGGTGATGAAAACCAACCTTGCGGAGCATCATCAGCAGATTGGGCAGGCTGAGGAAGCCAGACATGAGTCACTCCAGCAGCAGCAATATCTGGCACATGATCCTTCAGAAAGTTATACCACCCTCCTTCCTTTTTCCATGACTCCCAATTGAATCCCTATAACACCCCCCATCATTTTAATTATGTTAGTATATTATATATAAACTCATACAAACTCAACAACAAGAAGATGATATTAATATCCATAAATACCTGGAAAAGTAACTGAGAATTCACTGCACTTGATGCAAAATCTATCAAAAGAAACAATAACAAGTTAGCACTTATCATCATCTTCATCCTCCTGTCTTTCTTTGGGCCTTGCAATGGAAGAGGTATAGCTTTGGGTTTTATATAGATTTATGTAAAAGAAAATTCTAAAGCATTTGTGTGGAAAAGGAGAAACTTCAAAGAAGAAATTTGAAGAAAAGACTGACTATAAGAGTCATAGCTTTCTGGTCTATCTTGCAAGTTCTTGGTTCAAAACAAAACAGCTACTATACGTGTGGGGCAGGATGACCTTGACTTTGGAAAACATTGGTTTTAGTTAGTGCAGCTTTCCTTGTGGACCTTTCAATTAGTGTGAAGAGTTAGACTTTATATAATAATCACACTGTAAGGAAAGTCTAAGTATTGATTGATACAAGGACATTTCTGCGGAGCAAGGAAGACGAACTGACATTATAATTCTAATATGATATGAAGACAATAAATTGCTAATTCAAAGTGTGCATGTGTTTAAGACTAGCATGTGTTTAACAATTATCGTAGAGATAACAGAATTAAGAGGAATAGGCACAATTTGTCGTGTTGCAACTCAAAGAGAAACACTAATGATTGCAGTGGAGAATGCCGGAGTAGAAATTGTGTTATTGATATTTGGTGCTCTTTTATGTTGATAACCTAATGAAATTCAGTTGCGAGTGACTAAAAGAGTGAGGTTTTTTAAAAATTCAGTTTATAGAAAGAATTTTCTACTTTTAAATTAGATGAACTTTTGATGGAACAAGAAACGAAAATGATACTTTTAGAATTTGGAAACAGATTTGACATAGATTAGACTGTTGCAGTTGTTTCGAATCCTTTTCTAAGGTCTAAATCTGTTTTTAATCAGGTACAAATTTCAAAAATTGAATTCTAAAGAGAATTACTTTTGTTCCTCACATTAGAAATGAATTTGAAACAAAAAAAAAAAAATGTATTTCAAATCTTTTTCTAACATTAGAAACAAAAATAGTTTTTTTTAATCCATTTTTATTATAAAAATATTTTAAAAATATAAATTACATTTACGTTTTGGCACCAAAAATAAAATAATAATTTTCTTTCACTAATTTATAGACAGCATTTGTTCCAACAAATCTATTCAACAAAAAATATTAATTAATAATAAACAAACTAGAATCATCAAGTTGATCAACATCATTATCATTACTAGTATAGATGTGTGTCACGAGCATAGTTGTTAGAATCGGCTGATTCCCGATTCGTATCGGCGATTCAGTTCGATTCAACCCCCCCTACAATACGTATCGGGGGTTTGAATCAGTCATACTTTGAATTGGTGTGCATCATCCGATTCATGGACGATTCGATTCTAATCGTCCGATCCACGATTCACACCGATGCCAAAAATACATTAAATTTGGGTTATTTTGTGTTGTGCTTATCAAATTTTTAAAAATTTAAAATCTTATCTAATTTATAAGTTAAAAGCCCAAGCCCATAACTCAAGTTATATTAAAAAAACCCCTAAAATTGTCAATGTTTCTCCTTCCCTCAATCAGCCATCAAGATAGAAAGGCAACACCGGTTATTTCTATCCCAATTCCTCCTTCTCTAGTGGTGGTCGGCCTAATTCTTTTCTCTGCCAGCGGCAACAAGCACACTTGCCAGTAATTTATCCTCCTCGCCCCCACTTTGGCATAGCTCCTAAAGCTAAAGATAAAAAGATTAATGTTACATGGGAACGTTGTTGCAAGATTGATGAAAGTAGAATGAGATTGAAATGCAAGTATTGCTGAAATAAGTATTTGGGTGGTGTGATTAGAATGAAACATCATCTTACCAGAATACAAGGTGAAGTTGCTTCTTGTAATGATGTTCCTATCGCAATTAGAGAGTTGTTCCAAAATATTTTGGATGAAAAGAAAAGAAAATGATAGAAATGATTGTATTATTGAGATGGGAAGTTCAAGTGACAAATCAAAGAAGATCAAGATGGAGCCTTTTCTCTTTAAAAATCGGAAGACTCAACAAGGAACCATGAATGAAATGGTCAAGCCAAGGGAACCAGTCATACAAGATATATGTAGATTTTTGTATGGTAATGCTTTACCATTTAATTTAGTGAAGAACCCATTGTTCATTCAAATGTTGAATTCGGTTGGTGAGTATGGGCCACCTAGTTATCATGAGGCTCGAGTTTATTACATAAAAAAAGAAGTTGAAATTGTTGAAGCCAATATGAAGAAGTTTAAAGATGAGTGGAAGAGAATGGAATGCTCATTAATGTTTGATGGATGGACAGATGATAGAAGCCAAACACTAACTAATTTTCTTGTTTATAGTCCAAGTGGTACTATTTTCTTGAAATCAATTGACACTTCAGATGTTACAAAGGATGCGTAGAAATTATTTGAATTGTTAGATTCAATGATTGAGGATATAGGAGAAGAGAACGTGGTTCAGGTGGTAACCGATAATGTTTCGGCGTATGTTGCGGTTGGACTAATGTTGGAGGATAAGAGAAAATGCTTGTTTTGATCTCCTTGTGTTGCACATTGCTTGGACTTAATCCTCTCTGACATTGGTGAAATCACTGTATTTCGTGACACAATAACTAAAGCAAAAAAGATCATTGTCTTTATATATCGTTATTCTTTGGTTCTTAACCAATTTAGGAAATATTCAGAAGATGGAGAGTTAGCGAGACTAGCCATGACTAGATTTGCAACGGCTTTCATTACTTTACAATCATTGTAGAGGAAATTATATTACATGATAAAATATTTTGGAATAGTGTCAAATTTTGTCTCTTTGCAGTAACTCCTCTTGTGAAAGTATTGAAGTTGGTTGATGGAGATGGAAAACCCGCCATGGGGTTATATTTATGAATATATGGATAGGGCTAAAGAACAAATAGCTCAAAACTTTAATAATGCCTTGCATAGGTATAAGAAAGTTTGGGAAATTATTGACAATCGATGGAATTTGCAACTTCATAGACCATTATATGTAGCAGCCTACTACTTGAATCCCAAGTAAGTTTTTTAGTTTTATTAGGAGCCTATCAGCCTATGAGTATATGAATAGATTTTATAGCTTTAATTGAAGTTGTTAAGCTATTACTAATTTTTTTTATAGGTTCCATTTTGATGCAAATTTTAATTCTGATGAGGAAGTAAAATTGGGTTTATATAAAACCATTGAGAGGATGTATCCAGATGTGGAGACAAGAGTGAAGATTGATGCTCAACTTGAGAAGTTCAAAAAAGCTGAAGGCATGTTTGGAATGAGCATGGCAATAGCAACAAGAGATAAAAAAAAAAACAACCTGGTAATTTTATGAAATTATTCATTTAAATGTTTCTTTTAGTGATGAAACCTATATATATATATATATATATTCTACAACGTATAAATTTTGGTAGCTATGTGGTGGGAGACCTATGGTGAACAATACAAAGAACTTCAAAAATTGGCAATTTGTGTATTGAGCCAAACATGTAGCGCAACGGGGTGTGAAATAAATTAGAGCATTTTCGAGCATGTATATTCCAAGAAAAGAAATCGATTAGAGCAACAAAGGTTAAATTCCCTACTCTATGTAAAGTACAACATCCAACTTTAAATGAGACAAATCAAGAGGCAAGAGAAGGGTCAAACCTATGATCCAATATGCTTATCGGATATGGATTCTGATAATGAGTGGATTACAGAACAAGAAGAGCCTTGCTTACTGAATGATAATACATGGATGGATGTATAAGAATGCTTTAGCATTGAGGAAAGAGGTCAAACAAATAAAAGAAAGAGAGATAATTTTTTGTTTAGGTTGTTAAACACCACAAGATAAAAACAAATAAGCTAACCCTTTTATATTTTAAATAGGCCCAAGAAATTTGAATGCACATAGAACAAGAAAAACCAAAGTTGTTTAAGTCGAAGATGATTTTAATGATAACGAGGATGAGGAGGAAGATGAGGAATTGGTTTTATTCAATGATGTTGAAGATGCGGAAGAAGATGAAGATGACTTTGACTTAGCTGAATTCTGAGACTTTTATTCAGTTTTTGTTTGTTTCTCATTGACAAAGTTCTAGAGTAATTACTACGTATAGGTGAATGATCATATTTTAATAGTAGACATTTAATTTTATTTTGGATTAAAAATATAAGAAATCTATTTTCCATGAAATTTTAAGACTTATTATTAGTTATTTTTGAATCGTCCGATTCACGATTCAATTCAATTCCTGGTTTGGAAAATGAGTTGTCCGATTCACGATTCGATTCATGATTTGACAACCTTGGTCACGAGCAGTAGAATGCATGCGCTAAAAGAACCTAGCTCTAATTGTATCATCATACGATGCATCTGCCGTCATCTATTCATGATACTAATCTCTCATCTACAAAATTAGCACCGATAAATGAAATAATCTGATTACAACTAATGGTTATACATAAAAACTAAAAATACTATTACTTAAGCTCTATTCATTAGCTGTATGTGTGGTCTTCCCCGCCCACTAAGAAAGGCTAAGTCATACATGAATGATGTCAAAGTTCCACTAGCAAGAGTAGTAAGCCTCCTTCACTAGCACAAGAAGTAGAAATAAAAGACGATGAGGACAACCCAACAAATGCATGAGCAATAGATGATAATAATGGGCGGGGTAATGCAGCTAGTGCAGAACTAATTGTGATGGAGTACGTCGTGTTGTAGAATGCGAGAATATATGTCACTATTATCATGTGCAGAATGAACCCCCGCGCCCTCTGGCTCCCAACCACCATGACAATATGCGAGTGGAACTCTTTGCCTCAACTGATTGGTCGAATCTCTACAACTTGAAGAATGCGAGAACATCACAATTATCACGTGTGGCATGAGCCAACCCCTTCCCCCACCACCAAAAACAGATCTAACTTTTACTTTGAACATTAGCCACTAACCAGCTTTGTCACACCTTAACTTAGTAAACATTGTATAATTGAGTTAAGCTGTCTAAATGGTAAGAAAAATTGGTTCGCACTTATTAAAGATACCTTATGATTAACATTCATAATTTTATATTATTGATGAACATTTGTTACCCACATTTGGTGTAGAATCAAACTAATTACATTTAAAAAGATAGTTCTCTTCAACAGTTATCATGTATACGCTAAGTATGAAACCTCAATAAACTATTCATAGTAGTTACTCTAATATATAATGCAATGCATTCCTTTTATGCATATAATGCTATGCATTATTCCTCTTTCTGAATTGTGACTCTATATAAAATTTATATCCGTTCACAAGACATCCACTATAAGACTTATGGCTTTTTAAATGGTCTTTTTGACAAGTCTTTCAAAAACCAATTCAAAATGTTTTGGAGGGAATCTGAGCAAACTTTTAGAAGCATATCTCAAATTCACACTCCAGTTTCTCATCTATATGTCTATCATCAATTTGTAGATTTCCTGAGCATAACTCATTGACAAATAAAAGAACCAATTAATATAGAGTTAAAGGTATCCTAAGAAATTTCTTTGTTCAACGATAGTTAGCCATACTAAATGAATGGTTGCACTTCCGGACAATTCAACAAGGTTTACATTTGAGCTGCCCAATATTCTCTTCTGTAAGATATTTAATTTTTGTTTTTCCTAATGTTCTACTAGAATGCTTGAAAATTGATAAATTCATAAGATGTTCCACTATATCTTCTTCACTATTATCATTACGCGGCACCTTGTAATGCTGTCTTTACATGTGGCTTGAAATAACAAGCACATGATGATGATGATGCTTTTTCAACTAAGCATTTGCATATGGAACTTTCAACCTTAGTTCTATTTTTCACGATCTTCTTCAACTTTCTAAGGTACCTATAAAGTTATATTTATATTTTATAAGATAATTAATTTTATTCACATCAAGGGCATACAACAACGTATTATATGCTTTGCCTCTCAAATATAAGCCAATTGTGCTCCAAGATGTTCTACTGAATCAAAGAAGTTTGGGGGAATATATGATCCAACTTATAAATAACTAATGAAATTTATCCATTTAGCCTTAACATTTCTTCTTCTCGGATTATAGTCAAAATTAGCCCCGTAAAGAAATTGCTCATCCTATTGGTGCTCACCAAAAAAAACTAATAGAGGTAGTTTTCAGAATCCTATTGGGAGTAATCTCTGCTTGAAGATATCACACTCATGGCTTTGCATCTCAAAAAGCTTTAGCTTTCATATATCCATATGTAAGCCATTTTAAACACATATTCATTTGGGAATCTAAGATTTTGGGGCCATTTGTAAAATATGGTCTAGAGTGTAATAAGCTTCTGGACATTTTTTTGTAGTGTCATTTCTTGCTAACTCGGGTTGATAACAAAATTCTTTCAAATCTTCCCTGGATTTGGAATTATCCTAATTTCTCTTTCATGGCTCATTAGCAAATTGTTATATATATATATATATATATATATATATATATATTGTAACACATTTTCTCATTGTGGATAATGTGATGGTTATGTTGAGTGAGATTTGTCTCAAAAAGACTAATCCTAAAAGATGCTTCGTCTTGACTAACCACTAGCTTTTGCAATGCAACTATTAATTTTATGTGCATAAAAATCTATGACCCTCTTTAACCACAAAATCTTCTAATTTCTTTTAAGATCTCATCAATAGATAAGTTAGCTGGAGTCATTTTTGTGATTGTTCTTATTTTCCCTGAAACTTGATAAGTGCTTGTGTATTAGTAATACGAAGTATTCTTTTCTTACATTGAGTATTACTTTTCTCTGATTTTATCGCTTATTCCTGTGTATTTGTGTTCTTTTGTGCATGAAGGGTTGTGGAGACAAGTGTGGAAGAAAGGAACCAAAAGTAGATCATGGATGCAATTTTTGATGAAGTCTTGGATTGAACAAACGTGAAGATACAAGTTGTGCTAAAAAACATGTGAGTATGTGCTAGCCTCCATTGTGCTCGAGCCAACATACAAATTGGAGGGGCACAAAAGCAGTCACACTCATGTGTTCCGACTTGTGCAATGCTAGCAAGATCTTCGTCAATGAGGTTTACATGAAGACGCGACGCGATCTACCGCATGAATGTGTGCCCATTCATGTGGCCTCGATGAAAAATGTGGATTCGGGAGTATTTTGGCAGAGCACTACATTAATTTACTGTAATAAACCACTGTAGCAAAAGTACTATAGCAGTTACTGTTCACAGCTTGCAGAAAATCAGTGTCCTGGAAATTCACACGTGTGTGGAAATTTTACACGCCCATGTGGATGCCCGATTCCAACCCTATTTAAGCCACGATTTTAGACGTTTTGGGTATTCTTTTTTCAATCTTTTTCGCATCTTTGGAGGCGCACGTGGCTAGGGTTTGGAGAGGCTTTAGTTAGGTCTTTGGAGTGGGTCTGCGGCCTTCGACATCGCGTTCCTTCGAAAGATATTTATTAGGGGAGATTTCGTCGGCTTTCATTCGGCGAGGTGTGGCCTAGGCTTGATGAGGGGATCCTTGGAGAAAACGAGGCAACTCCACAAGACCATCGATACAGACTACGAGGGTGTTTTTCTTATAGATTGCATGCTTTTACATTCGATTTCATTATTGATTGTATCTTGCTCCATAGAGAGCTAAACTCCTAGTGGATGCTTGGACTTGTAAACCCTAGGATGATTTTGTTTCATTGATCTTTTATTATGCTTCTTAAATTGATGTTTTTAATTGAGTTACAACCTTGAATGCTTGTTGAATTGAATTTTCCCTTAGAATAACACTAGAGTTGATAATCTATCTTGGTAATCCTTGTGGATGAGTGACACACCATGAGGGTTAGACAAAACTAGGTTGGAGAGGGTCGAGAGGGTGAGTCGAGAGGTAGCGGAACGTCCCCTTTTCCTTTCGATGTGATTTATCCTACCTCTACATTTCAAGAGTTCTTCGCAGTCACAATAGAGTGAAGTGCTAGAGGCAAACTCCACTGGGGCTTAGTTGCGCAAGCAACAGAGTGAAGTGTTGAAGTAATCCTTAGTGCTGGGGCTTACTTGTGACTAGGGCTTAGTGCTGGCGCTGTTGCCGGGAAATAGCCGTTTTAGAAGCATTTGCACTTTGCTATTTTAGATATTCATCACTTGTTCTATTTCATACTTTCTTATTCTTTCATCATTCTGATTTGTTTTTCTTTCTTTGATTCCAGGAAAAGATGATCAACATAACGTAAGTATTTGACACCATCACAGGAATGGCTGAAAACATAGAATTGAAGATGCAATTATTAGCAATACAACCAGCTACATATTGTTACGTGCAAGAGCACCATACAAGCAACTACTCTGGGAAAGAATCAGTTGTTGATCACATTAATGAGATTCAGGTTACAAATTGTGAGCTAGAAAGTGTGTTAGATCAGTTTGAAAAGTCAGCACTGTTGACCATGGGCTACCAGATAGACAGAAGTTTGGAAAGGATCTTTGCTAAATTTGATTCTTTCCATCAAGAACAAAAGCATGAGATTTTCTCATTGGGTATTTCAAAGGCAATCCAGGAAGCTTGTGAGATAGAGAATGTAGTTCTTATTGAAGATCATCCAGAATCACATACACAAGTGGATGGTTTAGAGAACGCTCTTGAGCAAGGTTTATCACAGTTCGAGGAAATTTATAGATTGAGGGAGAGCAGATTGCGACCATCTATTGAGGAACCACCCGAGTTAGAGCTTAAAACTTTGCCGACACATTTGGAATATGCTTTTCTAATGGAAGGATCAAAGCTCCATGTTATTGTGGCTTCAAATCTTACTGCAGATCAAAAGGACAAGCTTATAAGCATGTTGAAGAGACATAAATATGTCATTCCTTGGAAGATTTTTGATATAAAAGGCATCAATCCCTCATTTTGCACTCATAAAATCCTAATGGAGGACAATTTACAAGTCTGTGAATCAACCTTAGAGAAGATTGAACCCAAACATGAAAGAAGTTGTCAAGGCAGAGGTGATAAAACTTCTGGATGCGGGAATCATTTATCCCATCTCCGACAGTGCATGGGTGATCCCAACTCAAGTAGTCCCAAAGAAAGGAGAAATGATGGTGGTGAAAAATGAAAGGAATGAATTAATTCCAACCAGGACAATTACAGGTTAGCGTGTCTGCATTGATTATAGAAGGTTGAATGATGCAACTCGAAAGGATCATTTTCCATTGCCATTTATTGATTAGATGTTGGAGCAATTGGCTGGGCATCAGTTTTACTGCTTCCTTGATGGCATGTCAGGATACTTTCAAATCCCCATAACTCCAGAAGATCAAGAAAAGACAACATTTAATTGCCCCTACGGTACTTTTGCTTATACAAGAATGCTTTTTGGGTTATGGAATGCACCGACGACATTCCAATGGTGCATGACTACTATTTTTGATGATTTCCTAGAGGACATCATGGAGGTGTTCATGGATGACTTTTCAGTATTTGGAGATTCCTTCGACATTTGTTTAAAAAAACTTGGAGAGAGTATTGACGAAATGTGAATAGACAAATCTTGTTCTTAATTGGGAGAAGTGTCACATTATGGTGTAAGAAGGCATTGTCCTTGGTCATAAGATTTCCCAAGTGGGAATGGAGGTAGACAAGGCAAATATTGAAGTTATAGAAAAACTCCTTCCACCTACAAATATGAAAGGAGTTTAAAGTTTCTTGGGGCATGTGGGTTTTTACAGAAGATTCATCAAGGATTTTTCGAAGATCACTCAACCGTTGACAAAACTCCTTGAAAAGGATGCCCTATTTCATTTCGGGAATTATTGTTTGATTGCTTTTAATTTGTTGAAAGAAAAATTAGTACAAGCACCAATTTTGATCATAGCAGATTAGAATGAACCCTTCGAGCTCATCTGCGATGCAAGTGATTATGCTATTGGGGCAATTTTTGGGTCAGAGGAAAGGTAAACAGTTCTAACCAATTTATTATACTAGCAAGACTCTTACGAGTGCTTAAGAGAACTATACAACTACAGAAAAAGAATTGTTAACAGTGGCATTTGCTTTTGATAAGTTGAGGCCATACCTCATCTTATCGAGAGTCACTGTATTCACCGATCACTCGGCACTCCGTTATCTCATGAACAAGGCCGATGCTAAACCATGATTGATCCGTTGGATCCTACTCTTGCAAGAGTTTGATACAGAGATAAAAGATAAGAGAGGGACCGAAAATGTGTTTGCAGACCATTTGTCTCGATTGGATGGTTGTGAAGGTCAAGAGCCATCAAACAAAGAAATTAACGATTTCTTTCCCGAGGAGTATTTGTATGTAGTCCAAAGTTTGGCATCAGAGGACACTCCATGGTTCGCGGATTTTGCAAACTACTTATCGGGGAAAATGCCAAAGCAGGGCAACACCTTCTAACAAAAGAAGAAGTTCTTTAGTGATTTAAAGAATTACTTTTAGGACGATCCATTCTTGTTTCGCATCTGTGCAGCTCATGTGGTCCGAAGATGTGTATCAAGGGAAGAAGGTTGGGACATCCTTGCGCATTGTCACTCCGAGCCGGTGGGGGGCATTATGCTTAAAGCAGAACTGCTGATAAACCCTTATCTGTTGGATTCTATTGGCCGACTTTGTTTCAAGATGCAAATCAATTTGTTCTTCGATGCGACAGTTGTCAAAGGGCCGGAAATCAATCGCGTCGCGATGAAATGCCTCAGAATTCAATGCAATTTTACGAGGTGTTTGACGTATGGGGTATTGATTTTATGGGACCATTTACAAAATCCAATGGTAATCAATATATTCTAGTGGCGATTGATTATGTTTCTAAATGGGTGGAGGCTCAAGCTCTACCCACTAATGATGCCCGGACAGTGGTAAAATTTTTGAAGAGGCTTTTTACTGGATTTGGAACCCCACGAATTATAATTAGTGATCGAGGAACTCATTTTTGCAACACTCAACTTGAAAAGGTGTTGAAGCATTATGGAGTGCATCACCGCCTTTGCTACTCCCTATCACCCGCAAACTAGTGGTTAAGTGGAGGTCACTAACAGAGAGCTCAAAAAGATTTTGACGAAATCAGTGGAGCAAGGAAAGCGGGATTGGTCTAAACGTTTGGATGACACACTTTAGGCTCATAGAACAGCATACAAGACTCCGTTAGGGACTACCCCTACAACTTGGTCTATGGTAAATCGTGTCATTTGCCAGTGGAGCTTGAGCATAAAGCCTATTGGGCCATCAAGGCAATAAACTTTGACTTGAGCAAAACGGGGGAATAAAGAATGCTTCATCTCAATGAGTTGGATGAATGGAGGTTGAAGCATATGAAAAAGCAAGGATTTATAAGGAAAGAATTCGGAAGTAGCATGACAGGCACATCAAGAATCATAAAGAGTTTAAAGTGGGCGATCAAGTTCTATTGTTCAACTCTCGCCTACGGCTTTTCCCGGGGAAGCTCAAGTCTAGCTGGTTTGGGCCATATACTGTAATTGAAGTATCACCTCATGGCGTTGTTGAAATTACTCATCCAGAGAAGGGTACATTTAAGGTGAACGGACACCAGCTTAAACCATACTTTGGTGGAGAGGTTAGTAACGATGCCAAGAAAGTATTCTTTCTCCATGAGCCCCCGTGAGGCAAGTTTAGGTACGTTAAACTTAATAACGTTAAACAAGCACTTCTTGGGAGGCAACCCAAGTCTTTATTATTTTTGTCGGTGTTAGTTTAGTACTTGCATGAATAAGATCTTGAGCGTTTTGTGTCTTGATCTTTTACATGCTATTGCTGTGTTTTACTTGTGGATGTTTTTTAGTGTGCTTAATTGTGATTAGTGAAGTTTCTTGGTCATTTGAGCGTGTTTTCCATGTTTCTCGTCAATTTTTCAAAGTATATGCAGGCTTTTTGTGTGTATGAGTGTGCAGAATTTTTCTAAATCATCTGGAGAAGACACATGGCAGTATGAAATTTCCATACGGGTGTGTCTTTCCGTTCAGAGCTTATCCAGAGAGGACACAGGGGCGTGTGAATGCCCTTGTAAACGGCCTTGTGACGGGCACACGCCCATGGGAAATTTCCACATGGGCGTGTGTTTCAATGCAGAGTTCTCAGACTCTATCCCGAGAAGACAAAGGGGCGTGTCTGCCCCTGTGGATGACCCTGTGAATGGCACACGGGCGTGTGTAATTTTCACATGCCCATGTAAAACTCTGTAGAGACTTCTCCTCCATCCCGAGAGCATAAGGGACGTGTGAGTGCCCCTGTGAGTACCCCTGTGAGTATCCACATGCCTGAAGGAATTTTCACAGAGACGTGTGGAACACTTAGCCAAATTCTTGGGGGGACAGAGAAGCCAAAGGGGCGTGTGGGTGCCCCTGTGGGTCAGGCGATCGGGAGTGGAGAATTTCAACACGCCCATGTGGATGCGTTCAGAGACAACTTGAGCTATCCCGAGAGCACACAGTGGCGTGTGTTTGCCCTTGTGATGCCCCCCTGTGGAGTCAAATGGGCATGGGTAATTTCCACACGCCCGTGTGGATGCATAGAATGGCAAGAGGCGCAATTTTTTTCTTTAAAACCCACTCGCATTCCTTCATTCTATAACTCCCAAACTCTCAAAAGTCCCCTCTCTTCACTCTCCCAACCTCTCTCTGTTTATTTATAGAGTATTTGAGTTGTTTTCCGGCCATATTCAGTTCGTCGGTAAATTTCTCTTTCTCTTTTCTTCGCCCAATCTCCATTTCGTTTGATTTCCACACGTCTCGTAGATTTTCCTCTTCAGTTCATCGGTAAGCTTCTCTTTCTCTTTTCTTCGCCCAATCTCCATTTTGTTCGATTATTGTGTTGATTTTACCTTTATATCGTGTTTAAATGGTTAGTGTGTACATTTCGAGTGATTTTAGACCGAAGTGTTGATGTATTTTCAGGATTTTTACAACCTGGCCATGTGGTTATCACGCCCCATAGATCCACACTAGCGTGTGAAATTTCCAAACGACCGTGTGGATTTCAGTAGTATTGATTTCAATTCTAATAGATATGGCTCCCCATTCAAAGAAAGCAGCCGAAAAACGTCCTAGAAAGCATTCCCCTGAGCTGGAGTACATGGAATTTGCGATTCCATAGCATTAGGCTCGTTTTGAGCTTTTGTCGAGACTCAAGTTCGGGCAGTCAAATTTCCCCAACTTGAGCGCATTGAGAGAGATCCAGCTAGGTGATGAGATGGCCGACGAGGTCGAGGAGTTGCTCACAGTAGGCAGTTAGTGCCGTTTGTTGTTTATCCTTGAGCCAAGAATTCATATGTTAACGGTTGAGGTATTGGTGTCATTTGAGTTCGACCGATCATAAAGCAGTTTCGACACTATAGATGCTATTCAGTTCTGTGCGTTCGGTCAATATCACAGCATGAGCGTCACCCAATTCTCTGTCTAACTTGGATTATATGACGAGGCCTTTACTGACACTAAGGAGTACGATCGATTACAAACTTATTATCCGGGTAGTTTGACTCCTTAGATAGCGTACAGGACATTATGTGGCCAGGGTCAGTATGGGCCAGGGGTGTCTAAGGCTACATATCTCTTCTGACCGAGCTACAAATACATTCACGCCGTCATGAGCAGATTAGTGAACGGCCATGGTAACAACACCGAGGTTCTGACCAGACAGGAGTTATTGTATTTATACTCCATGGTGTAAAGCGAGCCGATTCACTTAGGACATATGTTGGCAGAGTATCTAAGACATCAGGGACAATATGCGAGAGTGGGGATGATCTTCTCAAGCCCGTACATCACCTGGCTTATCATGGGGATGGGCCTTCTGGACACCATTCGAGGGGCTGAGAAGATCATAGTGTCGTCCCCCCTCAAGACGAAGTTTATGTGATGATTATGCCCCCACCTAAGACAGTCGAGGGGGAGGGGGACCCAGCAGGAGGATTACAGCCTGTTCCCGAGCCACAGCAGGAGTAGATGGAGACCGAGGCACCACTTGTAGCACAGGAGCCAACTCTAGTGCGTATGTTTTCTCCATCTCAAGCCTATGATCATTTTGAGAGGCTCGAGAGTGTGGTGGGGATGTTACGAGCGGAGATAGCTAAGGTTCGTGCGACACAGGCTGCGAACCCCACAGAGGTTATGGCACGTCTCGACATCCTACAGCAGATCTTAGAGTAAGACACGACATCGCCTTTTGTGATGAGACCCAGGACTCCACTGCCATCTCCAGCACCACCAGTTGCCTCACCATCACCACCAGCGCCAGCACCACCAGCAGCTGTAGAGCCAGTCGTTAACACCGACGTTTGAGGCGTCTTTATCTTTCCTTGTTCTTAGTTTTCGTTTTAATTTCTGCATTATTTTGGATTTGTACTACTCAGAAAGAATCTTCCTTTTAAGTTTATCTTTTATTTTCAGTCTTTCAAGTTGTATATTATTTTCTTATCTATATATACTCGAGTTATTTTGTTTTTGTTGAGCTTCACTGAACCACCTTGTGTATACGTGCAGATGGTCATGTGAGTCTGGAATTTGAGGATTAGTCATTGGCACGGTCAATGTGATATTCACATGGCCGTGTGTGCTTCACAACTTGTTGGAACTCAATTCTCAATGAATATAACTCCATCAAACGTGCCATTAGGAGTTCATGGAATATTGTTTCAATTGCCCATCTCTACATATGTTTTTGATTGTTATACATTTTATTGTGCTTGCATGCGTACATTGAGGGTAATGTACATCTTAAGTGTGGGGGGGAGTTCACATTACATATGTTCTATACTTATGCTTCATTGTTCATGCTCATGTACCCAATGGCGGTCCACCTTAGTTGCAATGGTTGTATTCTTAAGTTTATGAAAATTTTTAACTTTGAATTTTCTCATGCTCTAGTTTTACTTGAATTTTTAGGAATTTTTGCCCGATTGACACTTGTTGCTCTACTCAATCATTAAACCTTGTGGAAACTCGAGTTCAATGTTTAAGAGACTAAATTAGTTTGTTTCTTGTTCTAATTTCATAAAAAAAAAGTGTTGTTTGTGCATTGGAGGTAGAAAGAGCTAGCACCTATGAAGTATGAAGTTAATCTCATAAATCGGATACTAGTTATGCCCTGATGAGAGAAAGTCTTATCTCATGGGATGAGTGAAATCTACCACCCTGGTAGAAAGAGCTACCATCTCGAAAGTATGAAAGCCACCTTAGCGGCCGCTTAGGAAAGGGCTATCTTAGAGGATGTGTGAAGCTACTACCTTTTCTTTCCTTTTTTATAAATAAATAAGCCCCTCTTTTAGCTTTGAGGAGTATACGTTGGGTTGACTTGAGTGAGTTTACACACACTTATACGATATCGGGTTGTTGTCCTTTTTAATTCAAGTTTTTAGCTAGAGCATTGATTTTTCTTATTCGGTGTTGATATTTTTCTTACTTGTAGAATGCTTCCCTTGCATGCTTATGGTGAACCTAAGGCCAAACACTTTCAATTTTCCTTCTATATGCTTGAATGTTTTATTTTTTCCTTGAGGACAAGCAAAAGCTTAAGTGTGGAGGGAGTTTGATAAGTGCTTGTGTATTAGTAATACGAAGTATTCTTATCTTACATTGAGCATTACTTTTCTCATATTTTATCACTTATTCGTGTGTATTTGTGTTCTTTTGTGCATAAA
This sequence comes from Dioscorea cayenensis subsp. rotundata, assembly GCF_009730915.1. Taxonomy (NCBI): domain Eukaryota; kingdom Viridiplantae; phylum Streptophyta; class Magnoliopsida; order Dioscoreales; family Dioscoreaceae; genus Dioscorea; species Dioscorea cayenensis. The sequence goes on along the minus strand of NC_052476.1, from coordinate 16,017,904 downwards.
AAGTTGTGGAGACAAGTGTGGAAGAAAAGAACCAAAAGTAGATCATAGATGCAATTTTTTATGAAGTCTTGGATTGAACAAACGTGAAGACACAAGTTGTGCTCAAAGACATGTGAGTGTGTGCCAGCCTCCATTGTGCTTGAGCCAACATACAAATTAGAGGGGCACAAAGGCAGTCACACTAATGTGTTCCGATTATGCAATGCTAGCAAGATCTTTGTTAATGAGGTTTACATGAATATGCGACGTGATCTACCGCATGAATATGTGCCCATTCATGTGGCCTCGATGAAAAATTTAGATTCAGGAGTATTTTGCCATAACACTATAGCAGTTTACTGTAGCAAATCACCGTAGCAAAAGTATTATAGCAGTTACTGTTCACAGCTCGCAGAAAATCAATGTATTGGAAATTCACACGGGCGTGTAGAAATTCCACACCCCCGTGTGGATGCCCGATTCCAGCCCTATTTAAGCCGTGATTTCAGATGTTTTGGGTATTCTTTTTCTAATCTTTTTCTCATCTTTGGAGGAGCTCGCGGCTAGGGTTTGGAGAGGCTTTGGCTAGGATTTTGGAGTGGTTCTATAGCCTTCAACATCGCGTTCCTTCGAAAGATAGTTATTGGAGGAGCTTTCGTCAACTTCGATTCGGTGAGGTGTGCCCTAGGCTTGACGATACGGACTACGAGGTGGTTTTTCTTATGGATTGCATGCTTTTACATTCGATTTCATTATTGATTGTATCTTGCTCCATGGAGAGCTAAACCCCTAGTGGGTGCTTGGACTTGTAAACCCTAGGATGATTTTGTTTCATTGATCCTTCATTATGCTTCTTTAATTGATGTTTTTAATTGAGTTCCAACCTTGATTGCTTGTTGAATTGATTTTCCCTCAGAGTAACACTAGGATTGAGAATCTATCTTGGTAATCCTTATGGATGAGTGACACACAATGAGGGTTAGACAAAGTTAGGTTGGAGAGAGTTGAAAGGATGAGTCGAGAGGTAGCGAAACGTCCGCTTTTCCTTCCGATGTGATTTATCCTACCTCCACGTTCCAAGAGTTCTTTGCGGTCACAATAGAGTGAAGTGCTAAGAGACAAACTCCACTAGGGATTAGTTGCGCAAGCAACAGAATGAAGTGTTGAAGTAATCCTTAGTGCTGGGGCTTAATTGTGATTAATGGTCTTTCGCTTGAACCAAAGAGTTAGATTTATATTAGGGAATAGGGTTTATCACTTAGAGTCCCCAAATCTTCATGCAACTTTACACAGTGTGAGGCGTCAAGAGTATTCCTTTCCGCCTGGGTATAGTATGAGGATTAGTCACAGTTGACCTTATGTTTGGGGCCGTTTGTCTTAGAATCTCTGTGACTCGTTAAACATCAGTTAAGAGACATAATGATTGGTCTTGTACTTGAAACAATAGTCCTAGGGTGAGTAATATCCGGGTGCCCCATTTTCTATCGATTGTCTCTCCTATTATTCTATTGTGCCTCTTTATTCTTTACTTTATTTTTATTTGCATTGATATTGTTCACACCACTCTTAAATCTTCACTGTAGTTAAATAACAATTCTTGTGCTTTTAAGCACTATTACCCTATGGATACGACTACCCACTCACTAGGGTACTTTATTACTTCGACAACCCGTGCACTTGCGGTACACACACGAAGGGGTGTGTCAAAGCTACTTTATTCCTTGTAAACAGATAATTAGGAGGTACAAGCTTGTTGTTGCCAAACCAAGATTGATTGCCACACTTTGGTAGAGTAAATGCATTTAAATCTTCCTTACTGTACAGAAAAATAGTCCTACATGTACTGCTCCATCTGAACAACATTAAATATGCTAGGAATTCACTTGTAATCCATTTAAGTGCAGCAGTCATTGGAAAATTACTCTTCTTCATTATGTTATATGTTTTAACTCCAATTTTTTACAAATAATTAATTCTATAGGGGTTGCAGTTATACATTCAACACGTCTTTTGGCATTTTGGGTATAGGAACTATTGTGGTCAAGAACAAATACTCTTCTTTTATACACGATCAAGAAAACAAATTGTACTTGGTGACTATTATTCGGGCAAGAGGAATAATGCTGACTTGACGGCCCAAATTATTGGAATCCATAAGTACATAGTCCTAATTTTACATTCCCACTTACTTACGCAAATAAAGAATGAGTGTTGTTAAAATTCTTCTAGGCAGTGGTGCCAAAAATATTGACGCATGACCATTTCCCCAAAGTGATGCTATGTATGCCACCTCATTTTTTTCGCCGTTGCATTTAATGCATACATTATTTGTAACTTTGCCATTAGGGAAAGGAATATATCTTTTTGTATGAGAAATTTGTTTTATTTTTAGATGATTCACTTCTCAATTGATTGTATTTAAGATACTCAGACTTTTTAACATGATAATTCACTATCTCCTTCCATGTATGTCATTCATTCATTAAAATAGTAATGAATCTATTCGACCAATAGACCTAAAGTCTTAAACAAACTTCATTGAGCTAAAGAAGTTAACCATCATTACATATCGCTTGATAACATTTCTTACAAAAACTTGGAAAGGGCATCAAGCATCTTTCAAATAAATGATGTTATGCATTCATGTTTAACATTCTTGCCATAACCTATAACTGTGAATGATTTTCACAACCACACAACACTTCCTATTTGGAGCCTCTTAGCATGTTAAAATTTTGAGCCACTATATTTAGAGGTTCCTTCATATGAGTAGGAGATAAATCAATACCTCGAGCATCCATGACTATTTGTTTACACAAATTATTTGATGTCACTTTACATCTTGAACTAATTCATCTATTACATTATATATTCAGACTACTAGGTTCCTTATAAAGAATCCTCTTATAATAGTAGGGTACAAATTCATACCTCACCATATCATACCTAACTGTATTTTTATCAATAAAAATGTGATTTTAACACTAATGATGATTACAAGGGTATTTGATTTTGACCACATGCATACATTCCAGATGCATCTTTAGCAATTTGATGAATTCATCTATGCCTCGCTAGAAATCTGGTTTTAAAGGCCGTCCTTAAGCCTTACATACTTCCAACTCCTTTATGGAATAATTTCAATAATAGCTATGGTATAAAAGGACAAAATCAATCGACATTATTGATTCCAATTTTACATAAAGAAATCAAACCTTCAAGTACATTACATTAAATGCTTCACATTCAAAATAGGAAAGATGCTCATGTGCCTTATTTTAACACATTCTTTTGTACAAACCGAAATATTCTTTTATTACTCTAAAGGCTGCAAAATCTTTGCTAAATTGACTATATAGTAAACAAACAGTGAAAGATCTTGAAATGATGATGGCTGTTTATCATATATACATATATATATATATATATTAATCAACATAAATTTATATAATCAATGAAGCCTAATTCATATGAAATAACCATTTTTAATGAGATTTAAGTATTTGCAATTATGCTAACAGCATCTGATTTATGAAAAGAAAGCTCATGACATGAGATGTTGTGATAGGCAACTACCAAACAACCAAAAATTTTCTCAATTCGTCATTGCCTTTTTATCAACCAATTGTCAACTTCAACCAATCTTCAACCAATTTTCACTGATGCTCACTAAAAATATACAGAATATTTAGAAATATAGAATCACCAATCAGAATTGAATAAGATTAACCATTAGAAACATGTACTTAATTTTTTATACATGAAAGCAATGGTAAAACGCTGCCTAGATTATGGAGACATTTCTTGCAACCTGGTTTAATGAAAACAAATAAGTGATTTAAACTACAAAATAAAGAAAGAAGCATTAATCAGGGTCATACCTCTTCTTTAATCATTTCACAAAAGAATTATCTTTCTTTCAACTTGCCAACATAGCAAATGGTGAAGAAATACCACACTTATCAATCAAAGATGATTCTAAAAATTCTCTCATCTCTATTTGAATTTTCCCATCATTATCTTAGCCCAAGTTCTAATATTTTAAACAAAATGGTAGTGATAAAGGAACACCTAATCAACAACACTGCCTCTAAAGTGTAGCAAGAAAAGAATCACAGTTCAGATAGATCTCATGAGCTAAATCATTTTTAGCACAAGCAAACACATCTCAAAATACTACTCTGGATATTTAATTTAAATCAAGTGAAAACAAACAAACACATTTACTACCAGACCTAAGATAGGCCGAAAGGGTCAAAGCAATTGGTTGACCATTGAACAAAATATATATATATATATGAAAAAAAAAATTGTGCACAACCAATGTGATGGACCCATAAAAGAAAACAATTCAAGGTATATTTCAACCTAAAAGGGTAAATATGTAGGGACATAAATAGTAGTCATTAGATGAAGATTGACAGCATCAGAAGCCAAAGGACGCTCCACTGAAAATGAGGAAAACAAAGTATGAACATTTGCCAATATATTAACTGAGATATTGCTAGAACCAATGCTTAAGAAGGAAAAGATACCTAACAGAGTGAAAACAAAAACAAACTAGGTTTGGAGGGTGTTCTTTTGTGCGGCTCTTGAAGGGTGAGACGGCTAAGGTTTGGAGATTAGTGTTAATTAGACTTAAAAATAGGCCTTAGCTCCCTTTGTTTTATCAATCCCACAATTCCACTTCTTCCCAATATTAACATTGGTAGAGGTTTTTTAACTAGGACTTCCCATTAGTAGGTAATTGTAAAGTTACCCAAAGTTTGTAAATTTTGAGGTTCATTAAGAGGTCTTCTGCTATGGTGTCCAAGGAGCAAGTGAATTACCGAACATCTTAAAACCAGTGTTCTTTCCTCTTTATTTTTTTCGTTTTAGTATTTCAATATTTGTTGTGCATTCAATTGCAATATTTGTGAGGTTATTGTTGTGTAAAATAGGATAGTATCCATATATACATCACTATATATATAGAGCACTATTTGTATGTCTGGTATTATTCACTTTCAATTTTCTTTATAAAGGGAAATTTACCCAGTTTCCCAACAAACTCATCTCATGAAACATCATTTTCTTGCTTAAAAACAACAAGCAAAAAGAAAAACTCTACTCTCGTGATAGTAAGAGAAGATCCATGACCCACAGCCACAAATTAGCCTCTTTAAAGAAAGGGGGAAAAAACCTCTTCTTTTTCGTTGATGAATCAAAGCCATATTAAGCAATACATCACAGCCAATAATTTCCAAATAAAAACATAAACCAAACATATACATAAGTCCAAACAACACACCATTCTTAATCATGAAATTTTTACCGGGATAGAACTTCAAAAGAACAATTACCAAACACTCAGTCATTAAGGAGTCTTACCTGGCTTACTATCAACACTGAAAGTGGTAATGAGCTAGAGTGATGGCAGCAGGCTAGAGGAGGAGCACAAAAAGAGAAAGAATCAGGAAAATTCAGGGTAACCGATCAAAATTAGGGGAAGGTATGCTAAGGAATGGGATGCTAATGTGCCTTAAAATATTTTAATTTGGAAACATAACCTCATTCTGTTTCTAATTATTTTTTAATATTTAATTATAAAATTATTTCTAAAATTTTATATAATGATAATATTATAAATATTCACATAGTAGTATTTTATGAATTTAGAATTATACCCAAAAATAAATATCTTTTTTTTATAAAATATTATTATAAATATCTATAGATTTAAAATTATCCGTAAATTTTTCTTGAAAAACTATAAATGAAAATCGATTTATGGATGAAATGATTCGATTAGATTTAGAAATCTAATTTATAAATTTTATTTAAAAACAAAATTTAGTAACTTGTTTTGTGAATACTATTTTTAAAAAAAATCTTTATAACATAAAATAATTTTATATATTTCTAAAATTTCACAGGATAATAATATCATAAATTCTTATAAAATTATACTCTATATATCTAGAGCTGATAAAGATATTTTTTATAGTTTTCATGACCTATTTCTATATATATATATATGGTAATAGTGGTGCCAACACATTTGGCTATACTCTTAGAATAGCAGATTATGTTCTCCAATAGCAAAATAAGATAGGGATGACAATGGAGCGGGGGTGGGGTAGGCCTTTGCCACCACCACCCAGTCAGTCTAAACAATTCCCCCACGCCCTCAACCACTCGCAATGGTTTTTCCTCATGCCCAACCCCACTCCACCCCGCCATATTTTTTATTTGTGGGGTCCTTTATTCTTGCTCAGTCTTTAATAAAATTGATAGGCCAAACAAAAGTGTATCACAAATCAAAAATTTAATTATTTAGGGTTTCAAGTGATTATGGGTTCATGACTTCCATTAAGGGCAAGCCCCTAATATTAATTACCTAGAAAAAGTCACGGGAACTTCTGATTAAGAGGAAGTGTAAAAGAAGAATGAAAAAACATAAAATCAAATTTTATTGACTTTAAAGAGCATGAGTACATGGATTTGATTGAAAATACATAAACTCGGAATTCTAGTTCTTATAACTATATTTTTCTAATTCTCTCCTATCTTCACTTGATTTGCATCTGTTTGATTATGTGAAAGGGATCGCAATATTTAGGTTTTTTCTGACTTTTTTAGCCGAGAAGCATGCTTGAATGTCTCTCTTGGCTTTGTTGACTTCAATCATCTTAGAATTCTTTAGTTTGCATCTTGAGTGTTATTTGAGGCTCAAGGTGTAATCTCACTGTTTTTGTGAGTTACAACTTGATCTTCTTTAATTTTTGATGGATGAAGACGTCAGTGTTTCATGCTGGTAAAGTCTTCAAAAAGTTTGACTTGTGAAACTAATTTAAGTCTCCAACTCTTAGGCTCGTTTGGTGCTTTGCAGTGAAAGACTTTCCCTATAAAGTCATTCACTGTAAAGTCTTTCCCTGCAATTACTTTCCTTGTAAAGTAACAAAGCAATGTTTGGTATGTACAATAAAAAATGTAATTGAAATGCACATAAAGTTAATTCCTTTGTTTGGTATGGATACGTTTCTACGTAAAGTTGTATACATTCTCAATTTTGCCCTTGATACTCTAGTTAATAAAATTAAAAATATCTATATAATAAAAGTTAAAATCCCATCACCAAATCCTTGTAAGATCAAATAAATTCATCAAAACCATACAAAAAGCTAAAATCTAGTTCTAAAAATATAAAAATTTAACAAAAAAACATTAAAAAGGTAAAAAATAAATATTAAAAAAATCTAATGAGTGATCTCTCTTTTCCTAGAGTTTTGGAAAGAAAAGAAAAACGAAGGAGTTTTGCTCTAGAGTTTTTTAAATAAAGAAAATATAAAGAAAAAAAATTATTTAAATAAGGGTAGTATTGGAATTTCACTCGTTTAATATTTTCACGGCCACTATGTAATCCTTTTCACGCCCTCCCCCCTATGAATCATTTTCCTTAGTCAAAGGGAAAGTAGCTACATAAAGACCATTACTTTGCATTGCTAATATTAAAACCAAACGTGTGAAAGTCGGTGTTTGTTTTTTTAGTGTATAAAATAGGTTGCAACTGTAGCAACAGTAGTTTTACTGTTGAATGACATGCTTGTAATAAGTGGGTTTGGTAAGTGTCATGTTAGGAATAGGTAAGTTTGGTATGTGTCATGTCTACTACATGATGGTTTGGTATATGTCTAGTCATGAATAGCATGACTTAAGGGTTAAGTCTTGGAGCCTATATAAGGCCCCTTAGTTTGTAAGAGGAGGGACACACACTTCCCCACACCATAAGGGAAATCCCCCTCATCCTTTGTATCCCTCTCATCACAAATGCAATAAAGAAGTCCCTCTTTGTTTATACATCTCTCTCTCCCTCCTTCACTCTCATCACAAATACCCCGGCGGAAGCTTTACTCAAAAGAGTACTAAGAGCTTAAGAAGCATGGATAAGAGAGAAGGAGGGAGAGAGATGTAAGAGGACTGTTTATGCATTTGTGATGAGAGACAGATGAGACTCTATGGTGTGCGAAGTGAGGCCCTGGCTCAAGGCTTAAGGGCTCCCACTGAAATGTCATGCTGATTCATGACTAGCAAACCATCATGGGACAGGCATGACACATACAAACTGCTATTCCTAACAAGAGACTTACCAGCCACTGTATTTAAGCATGTCGTCAACGATAAACCACGTTGCTACAGTTGCAAACCTATTTTACACACTAAAAAAAACAAACACTGACTCTTTACATAATAAAAACAAAACAACACTACTTTAGTCCACCAAAAGATGAACAATAGTTATATCTTCATTTGGATGGGATGTAGAGTCTTCTGAGTTATTTGGGCAATGACCACGAGGAACACCCAAAGGAAGATCTTTATCTTGATCTTCAATAATTGGGAGATAACTTGAAGAATAGTCTCCCATGTGTTGGAGTGAGATAGTTGCATTTATGTCCTGGAAATATTGCACTGCTGAAAGATTATTATATTTGAGGTTTGCAAATGGAATATCTATGGGAAGTACCTCTTTTCTTGAATAGACTTTCATGGTAGAATCCTCTATTGCTAAGGGATAATAATAAGATTGTCTGATACTGATGAAGGTGAATGCTCGCCATAAGGAAAGTTGTTCAATGACTGGAGTAGTGAATAATTGCATTTCTTCTGTGAATACTTCAGTTGGAATGTGTAGTTGGTAAGGAATAGACTTCATGAATAATTCCACAGTAATTTGGTGTCTTGCATCTTCCAAATATCCTTCTTCATAGCCTGGTGGAATTGATTTGATTGAGAGATTTATAACTGTAGGAAGCTTTAGCTTCTTGAATATTTTTGATAATAGATATGAGAGTTTCCAATGCTTTTGTAGGAACTTGATTTGTTTTGGCCTTGTGAGTATTAGTCTGCTGATCATGCCATATTGTAGTAACCTTTCAACACTGAATGATATTCCTTTTATGTCTTGGTCAATCCAGGAAGATAGATCAAAGGATGCTTTGACAATAAAGAAGCCTTTTTCACATTGACAGTGTTGATGGCGATGTGCTGAGTCTTGGTATAGATCAACGGAGAGTGCCATACCATGAGGATGTATGTTGTCTTTAGCCATTTCTCAGAGAAGCATTTGGGTCTGGACAAAATCTTTATATGCTGTTTTAAGGACTTTTTGAAGAATGATTTGTTGTACATCTTGGATAATTGGGGGAAACCTTTCAAGAGTTTCTTCTTTTTGTTTTTGATTCTAGATCATGTGCTGGGACATTTCTTTGTAATCCTCAGTTACCTTTTGGAGTCTTTTGTGGATTTCTTCTATTTCTTTTTTCTTGACTTCAATCTCAGTTTCTAGTAACTTGATTGTGCAGTCTTGGGCAATAAAATGTTCAACAGCTGGTGGAGAATAAACTTTTGTTTGAGATTGATGTGATGTAGGGCTATATGGGATTATATGGTTTGGTTTTGCATTTTGGTCCTGAAAATATTGACTAAGCGTTTTCATGGCTTGGAGAAATTGGGTATTATTTTTGTTATTCCAAAGATTGTCAAGAAGAGTTTGTTGTTGGTGGTCTAGGATATTAGGAGTACGGAATTTATGTTTTTGTGGGGTATTTGGGAATTGAAGGATAGGAAAAGAGTTTTCTTGAGCTGAAGAGGCTCTAGGTTTGGACATCTGTAAAATAGAATTCTGTTAGATTTTTGAACTTTTTATATTTTTATCTTGGGGAATGGTAATCCAGACTCCCACCATAGCAAGAATGCGAATGGACCTGTTGGTTTTTGCCGCCACAGTCTTATTATGCGGATGGACAAGTCTTTCGTGTTCATTTAAGTTTATTTTCATGTATAATCCTACTTAATTGATCTGCTATAATATTATCTTTCTCTTTAATATGTTCAATAATAACATGGAATCCATTTCCAACTATATAATCTATAAATGTTAACCACATGTTTGTAGATAATTTATTTTCTGACTTTTTATGATAAAAAGATACAATAGCTTGGCAGTCAGTTCTTAATAAAAATTCTTTACTTTCTATGACAAATAATTTAAATTTTTTCATAGCTTTAATACATGCTAGTATTTCTGCATCTGTACTTGTTACTTTAGTATTATAGGTTCCACTGTCATATCTGCTTATTTTTCTTCATTTTTTGTTGATTCTTTTTTTGGTCTAAATTTTAAAACAGCTCCCCAACCACCTATACGGCCATCTGTTTCAATTATTAAGTATGAATTTATTGGTGGTAATTCTCAAGGTTTTATGTTGCTTACAATTTGTTTAATTTTTTGAACTAGTTTAATGTCTTCATTATTGAATTTCCTTTCACCATTTTGTTTTGTTTTGTTATATAGTGGTCCGGCTAATTTACTTAAATTTGGTATGAAATTTCTTGCATAGTTTAGTTTTCCTAATAATGATTGGATTTGTTTTAATCCTTCCAATTTATCAGGCATTTCTAAAATACTTCTTGCTATATGTTCTTGCAATTCTATTTCTCCTTTTCCAATAATTACTCTTAAAAATTCTATTTTTCTGCACCCAATTTTCATCTTCTTTTCAGATAATACTAGACCATGTGTTTTGCATTTCTGAAAAAATATTTTTAAATGGTTGATATACTCCTTTATATTATTACTAAAGACTAAAATATCATCAATATAAGTGACAATAAATGAATCATTTCGAAATATATTATCCATTTTTCTTTGAAAAATTTGAGGAGTATTTTTTAATCCAAATGGCATAACTTTCCATTCATAATGTCCATTATGTGTTACAAATGCTGTCTATTTTCTACTTTCTGGTTCCAATTTGACTTGCCAAAAGCCACTTTTTAGATCAAATTTACTATAAATGTTTGTACCTTTAATTTTGTTTAGTAATGCTTCTTTGTTTGGTAATGGATATCTATCATCTTCTGTATTATCATTAAGTCTTTTATAATTGAATACCATTCTGCTTTTTCCTCTGATTATTTCACTGTGTTTATTTACTATAAATGCTCTAGTTCTATGAGGACTTTTTGTTGGTTCTATTATGTTTAAATCCATTAATTCTTTTATATGTTTATTGAATTCTTCTTGTTCATATGGGGTTGCTTTCGTTACTGGACAGGTTATTCTGATGTCTGGATTTATTATTTCTAGTTTACAATCTTCATTTGTTCTGTTTATTATTTTATCTTTTAAAGGAGTTATCTGATTTAATTCAATATAGTTTATTACGTCAATTTCATCATCTAATGGGATGTCAAATTTTGATAAATATGCTAAAGATTGTATTTTTGTTGTTGTTTCTAAATGATTTACTTTATTAAATAACATTACCTTTTCTCCTTGAATAAATATTCCTCCTGTTTGGTTTTTAATGAAATTCATGCCTAATAGAAATTTTATAGAATTTTCATTTGTTATTGGTTTTATCCAAGTATATAGTAAATCATATTTTTGATTATTTAAAATGATTGAACAATCTATTAATTTTTCATTTAACACTAATTGATTTACAAAGGCATCATTTACTAATGCTTTTTGTGTTGTTGTTTCTTTATATTTTGATGGAACAATATCTTTTGTTATATAAGTTTTACTTGCCCTTGTGTCGATTATTCCTTTTTCTAAAATTTTGAATCCATCTTTAAATTCTAAGATAAAATCAATATTAAGCAAATTGTTATTTTTATAATAAATAGTCATTGCACTTTCTGTTTCTATTAAATTTTTATCTTTTTCTTGGATTATTGTATTATTTTGATTTAGTTTTATAATAGTTTTATTTTCTAATTTTTCTTGTAATTTCTTAATTTCTTCTTCTTGATCTTTAATTCTTTTTAGAAATTGTTTTATTATTTCTTTATATAGCATGTTATTTTGTTTTATCAGTTTGTTTTATAGGAATTTTCTGTGTCTTCTAGAAAGAAATTTGGTCCTTCATTGCCATAAAAAATACTACATACATCACTATCATTTTCACTGTCATTAGCATCTATACTTACTATATCAATTTCATCATGTATTTCTAGATTTTGGTACATATTTAATCTTTCTTTGTTTACTTGTGAATTTTTACATTCTCTTGCATAATGTCCTTCTATTCCACATAAATAACATTTACATTTTCCTGGTGGTTTATGTGTTTTAAATTTTTTAACATGATTTGGTTTATGTCTTCCTTTTTTAAAGTATTGACTTATTTTTAATCCTTTTTGTCTTTTCCATTCATTATTTAGGGCTGGTACATATATTTTACTACAATAACTATAATTTGAGATTTCTCTGTTTGCTTCAGCTTCTAGACATTTATCTTTCAAATAATTAAATGTAAACATTATTGCTGGCCCTATGCCAGTTAAATTTTCATGTCCTTTTTCTATCCAATTTTTTAAAATAATATATCCTAAAGGTTAAGGGAGTTCGTTAAACCATTTTTTAGTTAATTCATTGTTTGTAAATGCTCTTCCTATTTTAGCTGCTAGTGTTATATATGCTTGACTAAATTGTACTATTTCTCCAAAGTTTTGAATTTGAAGTCTTTCTAAATCTCTGGCAGCCATATCTTGTAATAGTGTGTCTCCTCGAGACGGATTAGTTCCTAAGATAATTTGTCGAATTTGTCCTGTTACATTATAGGGATTATATGCCATTTGTACCATATATTGATATTCTTCTGAATAGTTAATTTTCCAACTATTTAATAAATCTTTTGCAGTGGTTTCTAAAAGATTTTCAATAAAGTTTGTTGTTCCTATTGAGTCTAATGTATGGGGTATTCTTTCTAATGCATTTATGGCATCTGATTCCCATCTATCTATTAACTCTGGCCATATTTGAGGATGAACTGTGCTTAGCACTAACATGCTTCCTTCATTATTTTGTTTAGGCATTGTTTTTATAACTTCTAAGGGATCTGGTTTTCCTTTATATGTTTTAAAATTTTGTTCATAATAATTGGTTGAGTTAAAATTATGTTGGGATGGAAATTGTAAAGGTAGAGTTGTTCTACTAGTTCTTTCAATTGTTGTTGGAGTTACTATTGTTCTGGTATTCGAACTTTCTGCTCTTTGATTATCTAAATTATTGCTTGCTCTTGACTCTACATTCATCATTATTTCTTCTATATTATTTTCTTCTAATTGTCTTATCATTTCTTGATATTCTTCATCTTCTTCATTATTATTAATTTCTTCCATTATGTAGTTTTCTTGTGTTCTTATTTTTGTTGGATAGTTATATTTATTAATACCTGCATTCTATTAAAAATTTTATATCATCAATTTCTTCTGGTAATTCTTCGATATCAATTGTCTAGTCATATCCTGGATATACCTTTTTTATTATTTCTTCCATTTTTATATTTTTATGATTCTGTTAATATTAGATCTTTTGTTATTTCTCCTATAATTTGTATTGTCATTTTTAATACCAGTTGATACTTTAGTTATTATTTTTATCTCTTGATGAATATTTTTTGTTTTATTTTTATTTCAAGATATTAAGATTTCTTAATATTATCATAATGTTTATCAGGATAAATATTATTATTGTAATACATATGACTTGTATTATGATTATTTTCTCTATTATTTCTTTAAGAATTTGATTCATTGGTGTCTTAATATTTATTTTTGATTTATTAGTTTGATTTGATGATTTATGATTTCTTTATTTTTTTGATATTTTTGTTGATATTGTTGATTTGATATTTTGTTGTTGATTTGATATTTTCTGTTTTTATTATTTTTGTTGCAGTAGAATAAACTTTGATTTATTTTGTTTTTATGATATTTATATAAAACTGAAATAAGATTTGTAGAAAATATAATCTACTTCTTCTTTGCAGTAAAATAAAATTACTACTACTTTACAATAACTTGAAATAAGTAAGAGAGAATTCTTATGCAACAACAAGATCCACAACATGTAATACGATAGAAGTTAAACTTGGTAAATAACCCTATTTGATCCATAATTATTGAAAGTAAAAACTTGTTTTTTTGTTTTTGTTGGTTTTTTAGTTTTTATGGGGTTTTGAAAAATTAAACTTCTTTTCACCATGGACATTCTCTGTCGGCTCGTTCAACCTTACCGTCTTAGAGTGTACTAACCTTTCCCTGTCTGCGGTACTAGGCCACCCTTGTAGAGTCTCTAGTTTCCAAAACCTGAGTGTTCCACTTTGCATAATTACTTAGAAGAGTAATTTTTAGCAATTCAAATGATTATCTTTTAATATGTGAGAGTTTATCCTGTCCAACTTTCACAGTTCAGACTTACCTCCACACTCTTTTTCCCCTAAACGGACCTCCTGTCCTTCAGACGGGTACATTTTGGTATTCTCCAGTTTGCCTTACTCTTCATATTAGTTAGATTAACTCTTTTCACATAAAAGATTCATTTTTAAGCTCAAAATATTTTTTCAAAAGGTCTGTACAATACTCATTTTTTAGATTTTTAGATAAAGGTTCATGGATCAAATAAAAGTCATACTACCAAGATAAAACTTATTATCTACATGTTGAGGACCCCGTTAAGGGTTTTACCCTTGCATGGTAAATATTACCTTGAGGTTTTCGTTGAGGAAAGTTACTGTAGCTCTGATACTATTAGATCCACGGAGCCAGCGCCTCGGGGACAAAGACGTGGATGTTAGGAATGCCGTTCAACTTGCTCTGGATACCGGGGTCATCCGGGGTGAAGTAACGGTTAGGGTCGGAAGCTTTACTCAAAAAAGTACTAAGAGCTTAAGAAGCATGGATAAGAGAGAAGGAGGGAGAGAGAGAGATGTATAAACAAAGAGGGACTTCTTTATTGCATTTGTGATGAGAGGGATACCAAGGATGAGGGGCATTTCCCTTATGGTGTGGGGAAGTGTGTGTCCCTCCTCTTACAAACTAAGGGGCCTAATATAGGCTTCAAGACTTAACCCTTAAGTCATGCTATTCATGATTAGACATTTACCAAACCATCATGTAGTAGACATGATACATACCAAACTTACCTATTCCTAACAAGACACTTACCAAACCCACTTATTACAAGCATGTCATTCAACAGTAAAACTACTGTTGCTACAGTTGCAAACCTATTATTTCACAACTTTACTTTCCCTTGTAAAGTTGTTACTTTCTCACATACCAAACGGCCCCTTAATGTCTTTGAAACTCTAGAGTCCATTTGTTACGTCATTTGAGTTTTTAAGTCTTCACTCTCTTATGCCTTGGAGCCTTAACTTGTACATCATTAGACCATGACCTTTTACATGATCGGGTCAATAACTTCATGGCTTTGACTTATTTGCTTTTAGAATTTCTTGTGGATCTCAAGTTGTCAATACAAGGAAACATACACTTTGTGTCGGTCATTTCACATTGGTTGCCCATAAACGGCCAGGAATATTCAAATTCCCGGCCATTAAAGTGGCAGTTGTAACTTGGTCGTGAATTTATTGAGTTTCATGGTTGTTGTTCTAAAAACCGCTATGAAATTCAATGAATTTACTGTACTTTTAATATAACTACCATGAGTAGCAACTTTCCACGGCGGGTTACACTGAAACTGTGTGTGTACCAAAATTTCCCTTATGTTATTAAGT
This sequence comes from Dioscorea cayenensis subsp. rotundata, assembly GCF_009730915.1. NCBI lineage: Eukaryota > Viridiplantae > Streptophyta > Magnoliopsida > Dioscoreales > Dioscoreaceae > Dioscorea > Dioscorea cayenensis. The sequence goes on along the minus strand of NC_052476.1, from coordinate 16,002,353 downwards.
TTATCTTCATAGCCTTCAATTAATCCCCTCTCACTTATAGGTTTTCATCTTTACCTTTTCCTCCCGATTGCATCATCTTTGCTTGATTGGGAGCATTGGCCGCCAGAGCTTCACCATTGGCCATCGGAGCTTTAGCATTGGCCGCTAGATCTTCATCGGTTGTTAGAGCTTGAGAAGATGAAGGACAACGCACAACCTATAGAAATTGCATAAAAGAAGGTATTTTCCACTAATATTGTCCTCCATCTCCTCTGTCTTTGCTGAGAGAAGCCAGCCGGGACCTTGTTTCTATTATCTATTTTTTTTTTGGGAGAAATCTAAGCTTCTTTTGAAGGAAATCTAGCTTGTTTCAAGGGATTCCTTTTTATAATGGTGATATGTGGATGATTTGTTCAAATTTGTTAGATTTTCGCAAAATGTTTTTCTTTTCTCCCTATTCATTTTTTGTAATGTGTTAATTTCAATAAATTGGTGCCTAAATTATGGGTTATTTAGAAGTATAAAGAGAGGAGTTAATATTAATTTTTCTTGTTGTAGTTCATGAAGTAATGGAATTAGGAGGAAGCAAATATTATCTCATTAATGTGGGTTTTCAATTTCTGAATATGAGTTGAAGTATGAGACTATGCTAGCGGATAATGTTATCTATTTTATTTTGGTGTTTCAGATCCAAAAATAAATTTAACAATTATATGATCATCTCCCCCATTTAGTTGAACAGTCCAGCTTTAAATAAGTCTTAACAATTATTTTTGTTGCTTCAAACTTTTAAATTGAAGAAATCATGTAGATTATTCCTTTAAACCTTTGCTATTGTTGTTTCCATAATATGTTTGTTGTTGTTTTTAATTATATTTCTTTTTTTCTGTTAACCAAGTTCATCCTATTCTGTAATTAGAGTTTTGTGTTCTTAATCTCATTTGTTGTTTTTTTCTGTTATATTTCTCATCTGGGTTTCACATATTCGAGTGCTCTCTTTTTTTTCCCTTCCCTTTGGTATGTTTCCTTTTGACTATTTGATTGTGGTTGTTATTGTATTTTATTCTTTTCTTATCATTGTTTTCGTATCATGTTTATTATCTTATTTGATTTCATTTTATTTAAATCTTGATTAGGATCTTCATATCATATTTATGATGATTTTCATTTTGTTCTTGATGTGTTTTGCTATTTCTTTTTTATTTCTCCTGGATCTGGTTCCTTTATTTCTTTAAGTTGTGGTTTTCACTTCATATTGCTGTTATTTATTTTTGGTTTTGTTTTGTTTTGTTTTGTTTTGTTTTTTTTTTGCTGTTGATCAGGTTCATAGCCAAGTTTCTACTTGTTAAACATACACTTGTTCATTTATAGGTTTAACTATATATATATATCTGATTGTAACTTTCTAGTAAAAATTGGAGAACATTATCACATCTCTATAAGGATAGTAGGCCTTTCACTTTCACTTTCACTTTCTTTGTTAGTTAGACATGTACCACATAAAACCAATTTGTCGCCATGCATGACATCGATCCATCAAAGTAGAAAATGTAAAAAAGTAACAAGAACAACGAGTTATCTTAATCTTCAGTATAGTTGTGAATAAAACTATCATTCATTGATCAATGAATTATATTAAACTTCTCTTAATTATTTAAATGAACTGATTAATTAACTCTTCATACAAAAAAATAGTAATTACCTAAGCATGAAAATTGAACAAGTGGGGGGAACTGTTTGGAAAACAGGTGGATAAAGAAAACAAAAGAAAGATAAACAAAAACAATAGAAAAAAAAATCAAGAGATTGTTTTGAAGAAAAGGTAATGCATGCATGAATGAGGAAGATAGACTAATAATTGTTTCATACTGAAATGCCTAATAATGCAAAAACATTTGAGTTGCCATTCAACCTCAAAGACAACCTTCTTGTTTTGGATGTTAAAAGAGAAGTGTGTGTGTGTATATATATATCTGTATGAATGAAGACAAGGAGAGCACGTGCTTTGTTAGTGACTATTTCTCTTTGGTTTCTTGTTAAGTCCATCCCTTTTTCTCTCCATTTGTGTCTCTTTACTTTGGACTGTCTCTCTCAACCTCTATGATGTCTTTGACATTGAATGCTACACACATTAATGTCTTCTTCATGAGATATCTATTTTATTTGGCGTTTCATATCCAAAAATAAATTTAACGATTATTTGATTATCTCCCCCATTGAGTTGAATAGTCTGATCTTAAATAATAACAATTATTTTTGTTGCTTCAAACTTTTAAATTGAAGGAATAATGCAGATTATTCCTTTGAACCTTTCCTATTGTTGTTTCCATAATATGTTTGTTGTTGTTGTTTTTTTTTTTCTTCTGTTCATCAAGTTCATACTGCTATGTAATTAGAGTTTTGTGTTCTTAATTCGTTTGTTTTTTTCCTGTTAGGTTTCTCATCTGAGTTTCACATTTCGGGTGCTCTCTTTTATTCCTTCCCTTGGGTATGTTTCGTTTTGACACATTGATCATGATTGCTATTGTATTTTAGTGTTTTCTTATCATGGTTTCTGCATCATGTTTGTTGTTTTCACATTTTTATTTTATTTTATTTTTTATTAGGGTCTTCATATCATTTTTATGACGATTTTCATTTTGTTCTTGATGTGTTTTGCTATTCTTTTTCATTTCGTCTATACCTTGTTTCACTATTTCTTTTAAGTTGTATTTTCACATCATATTGTTGCTTTGTATTTTTGTTTTTGTTTTTATATGTATATATATATTTTTTTGTTTGTTAATATATGTATATGTTAGTGTATCAGAGTATACATATATATATACTTTGTACATACCCTGTTCATATATATTGCTTACATCCCTTATATCTATTTATTAGGTTGCTGCCCTAATAAAGATTACATCAGTTCTTTCTAAACTTCCATCATGGTATTAGAGAAGTTTTTTCCGGAGATTTTTCCGATAAACCTCCGACCATCTCTTCTTTTTGCCGGATTTATCTTTACTTCGCTGGATTTGTGCCTATTTCACAGGTTTTGCCTTTCTTTGCCGGATCTATCCATATTTCGTGGGATTTGTGCCTACTTTACCGTAGCTGAAGCTTTCACAACTGTCTCACCAACAATATAAAAAAAATTCTCTCCAGTTCTTCACCTCCCACCATGACCACAACTCCACCTCTCTCGTCTGCCGCTCTTAGTACCATGCCAAAGCCCTAACTCACCATGAGCTCTTCATCGGCAATTGCTACGTCGTTGCACCAGCAAGCATCGGTGCTCGATTCCCCAATGCCGTTGTTCTCAAGGGAGAGCCTCAATTTGCCAATTTTGCCCTCGTTCCTCAGGACTTGGGTGCTTTCTTCTCCCCTTGGACCATCGTCTTCTCCTTTCTCGAATGCATCTCTCTCAAGTGCATCACCATTACCGACGCCGACCTCTTTGGCCTTCCGACCTCCCCTCTCCGTCCTCTAGCCTCCCATCTCCCCGATGGCAATGAGCTCAGCCCTCCTCCTTTTCCCTGACATCCATCCTGTGATCATAATTTTATTTTTTAAAGCTTTAGTGGCAGACATCCTCACATGATCATAATTTTTTTTCTCTTTAAAAAGCTTTAGTGGTAGACATCAACATTCCCTCTGAAAAAATTGATTTGACTTTTTTTTTTCTTTTCTTTTATTTTTTTTAAAAAAACATGGCTACAGCATCCTCTCCAAATTTTCTTGCACTAGTGGATGTCAAGTTAAATGGCTCCAATTACAAAGAAAGGCATATTACTATGCGCATTATTTTACTTGGATTAGAGCTACTAAGCCAGCGGAGTTTGTCTCTTAGCACTTCACTCTATCATGACCGTAAAGAACTCTTGGAACGTGGAGATAGGATAAATCAAATTGAAAGATAAAGGGGATGTTCCGCTACCTCTCGACCCTCTCCAATCTTGCTTTGTCTAACCCTCATGGTGTGTCACTCATCCACAAAGATTACGAAGATAGATTCTCAACCCTAGTGTCACTCTAAGAGAAAATCAATGCAATAAACATTCATGGTTGGAATTCAATTAAAACATCAATTAAAGGAATAAAATAAGAGTCAATGAAACAAAATCATCCTAGTGTTTACAAGTCCAAGCACCCACTAGGAGTTTAGCTCTTCATGGAGCAAGATACAATCAACAATGAAATCGAAAGTAAAAGCATGCTATCCATAGATAAAACCCCCCTTATAGTTCATATCGATGGTCTTGTGGAGTTGCCTCGTCTTCTCCAAGGGTTCCCTCGTCAAGCCTAGGGCACACCTTGCCGAATCGATGCCAATGAAAGCTCCCCCAATAACTATCTTCCGAAGGAACGCAATGTCGAAGGCCGTAGAACCATTCCAAAGACCTAGCCAAGGCCTCTTTAAATCCTAGCCGCAAGCGCCTCCACGGATCTGGAAAAGATTGGAAAAACATAAGAAGAGAGTTTTCCTAAAAGGTCTCAAATTGTGGTATTTATAGGGCTGGAATCCGGCATTCACACAGGCATGTAATTTACTACATGAGTTTTTCAGCGCGCTATGAACAGTAATTGGTACAGTGATTTGCTTCAGTAATTTACTACGGTACTTCGCCAGAATGCTCTCGAATCCACTCTTTTTATCAAGACCACATGAATGGGCACACATCCATGCGGTAGATCGTGTCGTGTCTTCAATAAAACCAAATTGACGAAGATCTTGCTAGTATTGCATAAGTTAGAACACATGAGTGTGACTGCATTTCTGCCCCTCCAAATTATATATTCGCTTGAGCACAATAGAGGTTGGCACACACCCACATATCTTTGAGCACAACTTGTGTCTTCACGTTTGTTCACTCCAAGACTTCATCAACAAATGCATCCACGATCTACTTTTTGGTTTCTTTCTTCCACAATTATCTCCACAACCCTAAATGCACAAAAGAACACAAATGCACATGCATAAGCGATAAATTTGAGAAAAGTAATGCTCAGTGTAAGAAAAGAATACTTTGTATTACTAATACACAAGTACTTATCACCCATTCGGTATATTTGCTTCATGGTTCACTATTGATCATCGAGACATGACCCTAATCTGTCAGTTATGTAAGGTTGACATTCTCATGGAGATTGGGCATCTTCTAACTGTCCTTTCTATGTGGGACCACCTTCGTTACATGTTTGAGAAGTCTAGTTCTGCTAGCCAATATGCTATTTTGCAGGATCTCACTTATGTTTAGCAGCAGGAATGCTCCTTTTAAGAATAGGTATAATACTAGAATTGGTCCATCAACTTTTCACTCTTTTCCTTTTTGGTCCCTCTACTCAAAAATGATCCTAACTAGTCCCTCTAGTCTTGAAAATTGGTCCACTTAGTCCCTCTACTTTTAGTCTCTTCCTAACTAGGCCTTCTACTCTTGAAAATATAGGGTTTAGTTGGGCCATTTTCAAGCATAGAGAGATTAAGTGGGTCTATTTTCAAAAGTAGAGGGACTAGTTAGGAGTATTTTTTAGTAGAGGGACCAATTCGGTATTTTACGCCGAGAATATGTCACTAAGTTACGTTCTTTGTGGAGGCAACTTGACACTTTGGAGTCTTCCACTTGTATGGAGTGCAAGTGTTGTAAGGCTCGCATTTAATCTTGACAGACATAGCAGACCTTTAAGTTTCTTATGTGTCTCCATCCTGACTATGAGGCTATTCACAACAAATTGCTTAATCATTAGCCTATTCCATCCTTCGATGATGTTGTTAGCAGTGTTCTAGCTGAGGAGACTAGGTTACATGCACTCTCATCTTCTCGTTCAGGCTCTACTAATAAATCTTTGTTGTGACCTCTTTACGCTCTTCTCGGACATCTAATCTTATTACTTCACTGTCTTCCTCCCCTGGATCCTCTATTTTTTGCCATTACTGTAAGTGATATGGACATACAAAGGATCAATATCCAAAGCTTTAGCAACTTCAACAGCAGCATCTGCATTATTATCCCCCTCAACGTTCTTGACACGCCCCTTGCGTGTGACCCGCAAGTGCACGGGTTTGTCAAAGTAATAAATCCCAAGTGAGTGAGTATCGTATCCACAGGAAGTAGGGAATAAAGACACCAAGATTGCTACTTAACCAAGAGAAGATGAAACAATGATTGTGTTGATAAGATTTAATATAGAAAAAATAAAAGAAATAAGAAAGAGAGGCACAAATAAGTGAGAGGAAAGGCAATCGAAAAGAAGTAGGGTACTCGGATATTGTTCCGCCTAGGATTATCTCTTCAAGCGCAAAACCAACTATTATGCTTCATAACTAATGCGCAATGAGTCGTGGATATCCTAAGATACACAGTTCCAAACCTAAGATCAATCGTGACTAACTCTACACTATACCCAGGCGGAGAAATCGATCAGTCTCAACACCTCACACTGTGCAAAGTTGCAAGACGCTCTAGGGATTCCAAGTGATAAACCCTATTCCTATATGTAGACCTAACCCTTTGGTCCAGGCGAAAGGCTGCTAGTGACAAGTAACCCTAGATACTAAGGATTACTTCAACGCTTCACTATGTTGCTCGCACAACTAAGCCCCATCGGAGTTCCTCTCTTAGTACTTCACTCTATTGTGACCACAAAAAACTCTAGGAAATGGAGGTAGGATAAATCACACCAGAGGGGAAAGGGGATGCTTCTCCCCTTATTTTTACTTTTGACTTTAATATTGATCACAATGAGAGGATAAATCACACAAGAGAGGAGGTAGGATAAATCACACCAGAGGATAAATCACAATGAGAGGTTTGCGGCTAGGGTTTAGAGAGGTATTGGCAAGACTTTTGGAGTGGTTCTACGGCTTCGACACCGCATTTCTCTTGGAAGATAGCTATTGGGGGAGCTTTCGTCGGCACCGATCTGGCGAGGTGTGCCCTAGGCTTGAGGAGGGGACCTTTGAAGAGGATGAGGCTACTCCATAAGACCATCGACACGACTACCAGGGGGGTTTTCCTATAGATTACTTGTTTTTACTTTCGATTTTACTATTGATTGCATCTTGCTCCATGGAAAGCTAAACCCCTAGTGGGTACTTGGATTTGTGAACTCTAGGATGTATTTATTTCATTAACCTTTTATTATGCTTTCCTTAATTAATGTTTTAAATTGAGTTCCAATCTTAAATGCTTGTTGAATGATTTATCCTTTAGAGTGACACTAGGGTTGAGAGTTCATATTGGTAATCTTTGTGAGTGAGTGACACACCATGAGGGTTAGACAAAACTAGATTAGAGAGGGTCAAGAGGGTGAGTCAAGAGGTAGAGGAGCGTCCCCTTTCCCCTCCGGTGTGATTTATCCTACCTCCATTTCCTAGAGTTTTTTACAGTCACAATAGAGTGAAGTACTAAGAGAGGAACTCTGATGGGGCTTAGTTGCGCGAGCAACAGAGTGAAGGGTTGAAGTAATCCTTAGTATCTGGGGCTTAATTGTGACTAGGGGCCTTTCACCTGGACCAAAGGGTTAGGTCTACATATAGGAATAGGATTTATCACTTGAAATCCCTAGAGCTTTTTACGACTTTGCACAGTGTGAGGTGTTGAGACTGATCGATTTTTTCGCCCGGGGCATAGTGTAGAGTTAGTAACGGTTGACCTTAGTTTTGGGACCGTGTATCTTAGGATGTCCATGACTCATTGAGAATTAGTTAGGAAGCATAATAGATGGTTTTACACTTGAAACGATAATCCTAGGCGGAACAATATCTCAGTACCCCACTTCTTATCGATTGCCTTTCCTCTCACTTATTTGTCTCTCTTTCTTATTTCTTTTATTTTGTCTACATTATATCTTATCAACATATTCATTATTTCATCTTCACTTGTTTAAGTATCAATCCCGGTGTTTCTATTCCTTATTCCCTGTGGATACGATAATCCACTCACCTAGGATTTATTACTTCAACAAACCCGTGTACTTATGGGTCACACGCAAGGGGTATGTCATCACTCCACCAGTTATAGGAGATATAAGAATTGATACATAGAATAACTTTTTATTTGATTGATATTTTAGCCATTTGCATCAAGCTCAAACTTCTTTCTTCCATGCGCGCTCCCCCAAAAGCAGACACAATAATTATAGGTAGAGATTCATTAGTAGCATACTCGATCAGACAGGTGATTTTCTTGCCTACTACTGATCCCATACCACCTCCGATAAACTAAAAATCCATAACCCTAATTACTATAAGAATACCATTTAGTTGACCTATGCATGTTTGAATAGCTTTAGTTAAATCTACCTTTCTTTGATAAGAATCAATACGATGTCTATATGGTTTCTCCTTTGAGAGAAATTTTATGGGGTCTATAGAGACCATATCTTCATCCATAGGATCCCAAGTATCCGGATCAATCGAAACTTCGATTCTATCTGAACTACTCATTTTCAAATGATATCCACACTGTTCACAAATATTCATTTTTGACCTAAAAAATTTTTTATAATTTAATCCATAACAATTTTCGCATTGAACCCATAAATGTCTGTATTTTTTATTTATATCAGAATCGTTAGAATTTTCTCTCATATGGAAATCGCTGCCATTACTACTAGTTCTTATACTAGAACTACCATTTTCATTACTACTTGCTGATGATTTCTCCCGTAAGTGTACAAGGTTGCTAAGTAATATGTCATGTAAAACATGAAAAATCATATTCTTCGGGGCTAAGGATCTACTATTACTCCTTCATCGCCTATTTTCTCACCTAACACTTAAGTTGTGAAATGTTGTTTAACTATCTAAACAAAACAAATAAATGGCCAACCAAGATACAAGGACTAATGCAAATGATGACAAATAACACAATAAGATGCCAGGGGCCACGGATATGGATACCCTTAGGGGTCATCAAAACACAAGAATGAGTTTCAAAAGTTGCAAAGATGGTTTGGACTGAGAGATTTCTAAATTAGACCAACCCCAATCCTTTGGTGATTGATTCCTAATCCCATATCTGTATTGATCATAATCTCTTTCGGATTAACCCTCCTATGATTGCGATACAATCAAGGAAATCTCTAAATAGGGGTAAACACAAATCTAAATTTACTCCTAAAAGTCAGAGGGCTACCGGCACAAGCAACCCCTTTTTATTCTATCCAAGATCTAGTGCACATGAGCAAGCCGCATCTATGTGTACAACTCATAAAAGAATTATGGAGTTCTCAATGTGTAATTCTAGACATGAAAACGTGATAGATTAAATCACAAACCAAACCAATGCATTAGAAATAAAGACAATCATCCAAGGTACATGATCAACCACCAAGGTTCACCGACATCCAATGTCCTTGGGGGTTTAGTGTGCCATCAAACAAAGATTAACAAAAATGGAAGCCAAAATACGCAAATGAACCATAAATGGCACTGCCTCAATGAATGATGATAATTATGAGGTTGATTCGTCCGAATGATGCTTCCCTTTCCAAATGACGCTTCTCCCCTCGAAGTTGAATGTGTTGGAAACTTTAAAACCCCACGAAATATCCTCAAGAATCCTTTGTTGTTATGATTTAGCCCTATCTTTTCCGGTGGCCAAAAGCCCCCTTTCTTCAGCCCTAGGTTTCCCCTTTATATTCCCAGGCCATATAGGCAGTATGGGGGCTGTCTAAGGTCACATAGAAATAAATGAAGAACTTCTCAATGCATATAAGTTCCATGTAGGCCGTATAGAGGCCGCATAGACATTTTTAAGACTTTCCAGGTTTTCTTCATGGGGGCCGCAAGGACTCTCTCGGGGTGCTACAATAATCTACTGTAGTAAATACCTACCACACCTCCAAATTCACTTCTTTTCACCCCAAATCATGTCCTTGAGTTCTCCATGGCTTCATCATGCCCTACAAAGCAAATAACAAAAGATTAAGCACAAAATAAGATTCAATTATACGAAATTACATGCTAAATATAAAAATTACATATAAGAAAATATATACATTTAGGCACTTATCACTTACACTTTCAGTACAAATGAAACTATAAATGTAACCATCGCTGTAATTGACAATATCACCCGAAATGTTACTAGTAATACTAATACCGATTTCAAAACGAAGATAACTATCAATACAATTAGTAATGTGATTATTCCAACTAAATTGAGTATCATACATGTAATGATAGTACTTATTTTTAGACCCCCTATTCAAATAACTAGAAAAGAAACTTTCTAGTTCACCCAGAAAAGAACTATTATTGTCAATCTCAAAAATCTGATTTTCAATATCAAAATATACAGAATAACTATCGCCATTACTATCCCTAACTAAAAAAGTGTCATCAGAGATCAAACTCCAAATATTCCTGATCTCAAATAAATAATCAACAGTACTGAAACTATAATTGCTGCTATCACTCCAACCAAGAATGTTCTTTCCATATCATTTTGAATGGAGTCTTCACTTTCATTGGTATATTCAATACCATCAAGACTATTGATAAGTGCTTGAACATCATATTTTATACATCATTTACATTACATCTATCATGAAATGTTATATGTTTATTACCAAGATAGTACAAAAGATAGTACAAAATTACATTCTTTCCTTCGCCATGGGTTCTAAATGAGTTTCAGGGCCAAAGCAAATATTGAGGCGATTCAAAGCAGATTGGACCAAAACACAACCTTAATAACATCACCATGGCCTCATCATGGCCGTGGTCTGATCGTGCCAGTGTGCAAGACTATAAGAAGCTGTTATAAGAGGTATAGCGGCCTTCACAATGGCCATTGTGTATATAACGGTCATCGTCATTGCAAATAATGCCCAGAATCAGACCATACTAGGACGTAACTTATGGCTTAAGAAATTAAATTTGATCACAACGGCCTTCCCAACGGCTATTGTGACCCCTTGGTGGACTTGATCCATAAATAACCCTAGGTTTTACAATTAAGCAAGAATTCTTTTGTTGAAATTGGTTAGAGGCGGCCGGATTTTTGGATAGCAGTGTGGCTGGAGACGAGGATCAACCCTATTTCAATGGATTTTGGTTGATTTCTAAAGGGGGTCAACACATATTGATAGTGGATGGCGTGTGAAGAGATTTGCAGCCATCTTGACATCCTTGGGATCTTCTCAACCTCAACTATCATAGATCTATTAGAGGGAGTTAGTTTTAGGATTCATTATTCTTTTCTTGTGCATTTTATATTCTTTAATCTTTATTCTTTATCCATATGACCCCAATTCGAGGGGAATCGTATGTCGATTGATGAGTGCATTTCATATCATGTTTTATATATCTCCAAATTATACTTTTGCTCATCTTTTAGCATTCTTTGTATATATTTGATGCTATTCTAGCCATGTTGTGTTCATTGTGCAGAATTTTAGGGCTCAAAACAAATAGAACTGAAATCGGAAGAAAAATCAATAGAAGAACAACATTTTCTAACTGTTTAAGCTGAGCACGGCTTAAGCACTGTTGTGCTTGTTCGCCATGCTTATTGCTGATTTCAAGAGAGCTAAGTAACAAGGCAAGCATGGGTGTGCTCCAGGGCAAGCATGGGCAAAGCACTGGCGTGCTTCCTCCCCATGCATTTCTCTAGAATTCTGAGGTTCTCTCTATTCATTCAAAGCACAAGTTCTATACTTCTTTCACAGGCATGCTTAGGCTGAGCACAGGTAGAGCACAACCATGCTCTCCACATGTATTTCACTGCCTGGGCACTTAGCTAATTTTCATGAAAGCCCAAGAAAAGCACGTATAAGCATGCCCCTACTTAGGCCGTGTTGAGCCCGAAAAGTTCCTTTTATTACCCAAATCTAGGTTTTTCAAGGGAGAGCTTGGCAAGGGTTTTGAAATCCATCTTTGGACAATCACCGGAGGTCAAGACCAAACTTTACCACACCTTCTGGCGAGACCAAGATAGCATTGGATGTACATTTGAAGAGCAGAGCTAGAAAATCCAAGGAGTTCTATAAGTCCAATTGAAAAGATTTGGCAAGAAAGAGGAAGTTATGTTTCTTATCCTTTTGTACCTCTTTTCCCTTCTTAGTTGTATGAACTCATAAGGGGCAACCATTCTACTGTGCCCTGGGCTATGAACCTTGTTGTTTAGTGTACTTTGACTTCTTTAAATGATTATGCAGTTTTAATGCGTTCTTATATTAAATCTTATGTTGTATAATTTGATGTGCTTGAATTGCATAGTTATAGTTGCAAAACTCGATGTGTGTTGATTGCCGCAGTTGTAGTTGGATTCGTGTAATTGCAAAACTTGACATGTAAGAGACCCGTAGTCACAATTACAAAACTCGATGTATTGGAAAGCCATAGATGCAACATTGCTTTTGAGCACACATAGGAACCTTAAGATGTACCTGATAATCATTAGAAGCAAGTTAGTACACTAACACACTTGGGAATTAGTCTAGGCCATTACTTGTCATTGTCTAGACAACCTTTCTATCTTCATCTTTACTTCCCTCCTTCAGGATTATTTTATCTTAGTTAATTCATGACCAACCAATTATTGACCAAGTAGAGATTAGAGGAAAGATTAGTACTGGGAGTCCCAGTCCCTGTGGTTCAATAACCCTACCCCTCACGGGGTACCACTTTATTATTTGATACGATCCGTGCACTTCCGGAAAGTAGCCATCAAGTTTTTGGCGCCATTGCCGAGGACTGGCAACTTTTTGGAAAATTTGGATTCTAGTGATCTATTCATTATTTATATTGTTCATTTCTTGTAATCTTCTCTTTTTTTTCTTTTTTTCATTCTTCCTTACTTATCTTTGTTTTATTTTCTTAATTTGCTTTTATTTGATCTTGTTCTTATTTACTTCGTGAAGGAACACTTGTATGACCCGAGGGAGCTCTTCATCTCCATTGGCAAGCCCCGATCCTGAAATTGAACAAAATTTCCATAGAAGATTGAGGCAAGTCAATCTAAGAGATACAAAGTCAATTGAGGTTAGTGTTGAGGTGAATCAAGAAGAAGAAATAGCCGGGAATCAACAACAAAGTATTTCAAACTATGCCTGCTCGAATTTTGAAGGATCTCGTTCTAGCATTGTTTGTCCTCCAATTGCAGCGAACAACTTCGAGTTGAAGCCAAACTTCATACAAAAGGTACAAGATATGTGTTAGTTTGATGGGGTTCAAGATGAAGACCCATATGAACACCTAAAGAATTTCTTGGAAATTTGCGATACATTCAAGGTGAGAAATGTGTCTGAGGATGCCGTTTGTCTAAGACTCTTTCCATTTTCTGTGAGAGGAAAGGCCAAATAGTGCCTAAGTTCCTTGCCTCAAGGGTCTATTACTACTTGGAAGCAAGTGGCCGAGAAATTTTTAACAAGATACTTCCCACACCAAGTTAAGGAGTGATACCTCCTCCTTCAGGCATACGGAGTATGAATCCTTGTACAGCATTTGCGAAAGGTACAAGGAGTTGTTGAGGAAATTCCTGCAATAAGGTATAATGGAATGGATGCAAATCCAGATTTTCCATAACGGGTTGAATATGGCAATTAAGGAAATGCTAGATGCAGTATTTGGGGGTTCTTTGTGCAACAACAAACCTAATGTCGTACAAACTTTGATTAAAGAGATAGCAACCAACGAGTATTAGTGGAGTTCTAATACTACATGAAATACAAGAATAGGCAACAGATTTTTCCATTGCTAAAAACTACATTTCCATTGCTATAAATATTTAACAACGAAATCAGCAACGGAAATGTTCCAACGGCTATACTCAAAGTCGCTATTTAAATTCTATCATAATTTTTTATGTTGTCCCGACAGAGACTTCTGTTTCTAAACATAAGCACTCTATCGTTAATATAATAATAAAATATTCATTTTTTGATGATTCACAAAAGTTCCGTTGTTATATTTCCGTCGCTATTTTTACATAGCAACGGACGGTTCTGTGACTATTATTGTTATAGCAATGGAAAATTTTATTTTACTAACAATATTTTCATGTTTTAACAATGGAATATCCATTGCTAATAGCTTATTTGTAATGAAAGTTCCATTGCTATGTCTTCATTAACTACAAAATCCATAATATTTCCTTTGCGAATTTTCTTATAGTAACAAAATTTCGGTTGTTGTTTTTCTTATTAGCAATGGATTTTCTTTTTTTCTATTGCTATATTCTTGTAGCAACGAAGTTTTGGTTGTTGTTTTCTTATTAGCAATGGATTTTTCCCCGTTGCAATTTTTCTTGTAGCAATGGAATTTCGGTTGTTGTTTTCTTATTAGCAATGGATTTTCTTTTTATTCCGTTGCTATTTTTCTTGTAGCAATAGAATTTCAATTGTTTTTTTCTTATTAGCAATGGATTTAATTTTTTTTCATTGCTATTTTTCTTGTAACAAGTTGTTGTTTTCTTTTATTAGCAACGGATTTTCTTTTTTCCGTTGATATTTTTCTTGTAGCAATGGAATTTCGGTTCTTGTTTTCTTATTAGCAACAGATTTTCTTTTTTGCCATTGCTATTTTTATTGTACCAAAGAAATTTTGGTTGTTGTTTTCTTATACAATTTCAATATATGTATTAGCAACAGAATTTCCGATGCTATTTTTCCATTTCGAAAGGAAATTTCGTTATCATGTGTCATTTGCAATAATGGAATATCTGTAGCTATTTTTTTGTTACTGATTATCATAGCTATTGGCTATAGAATTTATTTTTTCACACAACCTGCACAATTTATTACACAAATGAAAAAATTGCCCATACAAATACAAATAATACAAATGATTGATAAAAAAATTATCTCGTTAAGTATCCACAATCCATCATTTCAATCATATCAAAAATGCAATTAATCCATACAAATGATCCAACATTCAATTCATACCAAAAAATACAAATAATCCAACATTCCATCACAATAAAAAATCTATCATCAACAATTCTCTAATCCATCAATACAATTGTCACCAACAAACATAGTGAAGTAAAAAAACCATCATGAACATACATTGAATTACCTTGAGTTTCTTTGTTCCCTCTTCTTGGCCATTATCTTCCTTTATTAAAAATCATAAAAATTTAAAATCCATCAAATAAAATTCGTATAGAAATACAATTGCGAACAACAAACAAAGTAAAAGTAATATATGAAGGTATATTCAATTACCTTCATTTTTTTTTTGTTGCTCTCTTCTTGCCCCAATGTCTTCCTCTATGAAAATCATGAAAATTTAAAATCAATCAAATTAAATTGCATGTAGAAATTTATAGTATAGCACTAAAAATTAAGAGAAGTAAGATCAAATTTATACCTAAAATTATTTACTTGTTGGTGGAGGAATATTTGATCCAAATTTCTCCATCATGAAACTCATCATAATCTGAAATTGATTTTTTAAGTCGCTTATATCACATATAGCATTCTTCACTTGACTCACATCATCATTCAATGATTCAAGCTTCTGCTCTAAACTCACAATTCTATCATCATTAAGAGAAACATCCATATGTGGAGTACTAGTAAAAGAACCACAAACTGAGTTAGTTGTGCTTGCAGCTGCACTAGAAGTAGCATCAAATAATGCTTTAGAATTGACCATGGTGCCAAACCCATACACATGCGTGCGAGTAGCTATGTTTCCTCCAATTGTGATGTCCATGCTTCTGGATCAAACTCAGGACGATCAGAAGTATTATCACCATATTTTTTGGATAATGTAGATTGATATTTTTCCTATAATAACTGAAAAACATAAAAAAAATTAATTAATTTAATTTTACCAAAATATGAAGTAACAGTTCACAACTTAATGAATGAATTACTAATTATTAACATACACTAATAACTTTGGACTTATTGTCTACGAAATCATCACTTCCTTTTGACCGTTTATGAGTTCTCTCAAACAATTATGGATATTGTATTGGTCATTGAAGCTCTTCTTCTTACATAAGAAATGTTTTTAATTAGTCTATACATATAATTTTAGTATTGTAAATGTGTCTATAACATATTGCAAAATTAAATCCATGACATGAGTGAAATGAAAAAGTTATATACCATTAGCTTTTGAGTAGAAAGAAATGAACCAGAACCGCTAGTGTGATTCATGATACTTCCTTCTTTTTCAGTTAAACGATTGGTCAATCCTTTCTTAGATTTGTTTTGCCAACTCTCTGTACTTCAAATTGCATCTATCAAAGCATCACAAATTTTAGTTGGCATTCAATGACTTTTCATTCCTCTACACTTCTTAATATCAACAATATCAGTGACACCGGCTTCTTCCATAGTTTTTGTTCTTTCACCATTCAATGTGTCTTTGAATCCCTCCTTACATGTCTTTCCCATAACCTTCATACATTAAATTCCTCTTGTAAGGGCCAATTAAAATATTCATAATATTGGGCATTAATAATTAGAAGTCATATCCACAAAAATAATATTTAAGTTTTAAGGAAGTAAAGCAAGTTTAGATAAAATAAACACACAATTGATAATTACCCCAAACCTCTTCCACATAGCTTCTTTTACATCATTTGAAAATTTTCTCCATGTTGGTCACACCCCGGTAAAATAATTTTTAATTATTTTCACAATAGTTGATAATACCCCTTTCTCTGCAAAAACACTGTGACAAGTTATAGTTAGCCATTAAACAATACAAGTACAAAAACAAAGAAATAGTTAATAAACCCAAAGAAAAAAAACACTTGTGAATATGTCACATTAAATACAAATTTCTTAAAATTACCTATCTCCAAGAATTGTCAAAGTATGTTTTCTGTTTGTATCTTCTGGAGCGATTCTTCCTATTAACCTACCTTACACTTGGAGAGGTCAAGAAAATAGTCAAAGAAAAAACCCAGAAGTTGTAAAAATATTTGCAAGCAAATATAGTTCTAGATAGGAATGAAACAAAAGTAATAAAAAATTAATACATCTAGCTGATCTACTTTGTTGTGCCAATACTACAGAAGTGTGACATCTAATAGAACTTAGCACAAGAAGTGCTTTTCAGAAAGATCTGGTAACCAAATTGACAATTGAGAATCAAAATTGCATATTTTCATATCCCGGCTATTAGTAATAGACAAATTTAAAGTCATTAAATTTGTCTATTAGTAACTAAATTTAGAAACCACCATAAGGAAAATCAATGCGAAGATGATAATAGAAGTGGACAGATTGACAATTAAAAAAATATTTCTTGAAAAGTCAAAAATTTTCTTGATTAACATTGCAAAGAAGAGGTTTAACATCCTCATCACCTGAAGCCTTGATTGAAACACAAGGACAACACATTACGAGTTACATCAACTGTCAAAATAAACATGCAAATAAATGAATGACACAGTAGCGGTATATGCTATACATGGGAAAACAACATTGATAAGTTCTTGTGCATTAGTAATACGAAGTATTCTTTTCTTATGATGAACATTACTTTTATCAGATTTTAGCTCTAATACATGTGTATTTGTGAACTTTCATCCGTGAAGGGTTGTAGAGCCATATAATGAAAGAAAGAAGCCAAAGTAGATTGCGATTGTACTTTGTTGATGAAGTCTTGGAGTGAACAAATGTGAAGACACAAGTTGTGATCGAAGATACGTGAATGTGTGCCAACCTCCATGTGCTCAACCAATTACATAGCTTGGAGGGGCACAAAGGCAGTCACATTTGTATATTCTGACTTGTGCAATTTTAGCAAGATCTTCACCAATATAGCATTTGATTGAAGAAGTGATGTGATCTACGGCATAGACTTGTGCCCGTTTATGTTGCCTAGAAGAAAAGTGTGGATTCAGAAATATTTTTGACGCAGTACTGTAGCAGGTAATGTAGCAAATCACTATAGTAATTTAATGTGAAAATTACCCATGTCCGTAAGGATGCCCGATTATAGCCTATTTGAGCTGCGATTCAGCACGATTTCAGTATCCTTCTTTCCATCTTTTCTCCATCTTTTGGGAGGCTTGCGGCTAGGGTTTTGATAAGTGCTTATGCGATATGAATGTGAAGCGTTCATTCCTTATGTTGAGCATTACTTTTCTCAGGTTTTTACACTAATATGTGTGTTTTTATGTTACTTTCATTGCAGGTAGGGGTTGGGAGGCCGAGTATGAAGGAAAGAAGCCAATGTGGATCGTAATGCACCGATTTTGGAGGAAATCTTGCTAAGGTTCAAACGCGAAAACATAGGGTCGGGTGTGAGATGCTAGAGTGTGTGCCAACCTCCTCGTATTCTAGTTGGCACATCTATTTGGAGGACACAAGGCGTCACACTCGAGCATTCCGACTTATGCACATTAAACAAGAGCTCCACCAACTTGTCTATCATTGAAGAAGCAAGTGATCCACGGCGTGAACGTGTGCCCGCTTTGCGTTACCCCGATGAAAGTATGGATTCGAGAAGCTATTCGGAGCCGAGATCATGTGAGCACTACGGTGAAGGTCTTTAGTGAAAAGACTTGCTCACGCTAGGCCGAGAAAAGCAGAATTCAAAAGAATCCACACGGGCGTGTGGAAATTATCCACGCTGATGGAAATTCCACATGGGCGTGTGAAAAATCCACAGGGCCCGCAGTAGTCGCTCGACTCAGACTCCCTATTTAAAAGCCGATTCAGTCCCGATTTGATAATATTTTCTCCATCTTTTCCCCAACTTGAGAGAGGGCTTGACTAGGGTTTTGAGGGGTATTGGCTAGGGTTTTTGGAGAAGTTCTCACGGCTCCGACATCGTCGCGTCGTTTGGAAGAAGGTTATTGGGAGAGCTTTCGCGGCACCCGATCCGTGAGGTGTATCCTAGGCCGGACAAAGGATCCCTTGTGACGAGTAGAGGACTCTTCACAAGACCATCGACACGACATTCGAGGGTTCTTGCACATGAAGCGATCGTCCTAGGCGGAGCATTATCCGAGTACCCCATCTTTATCGATTGCCTTACCTTCTCCTTAACTCGTGCTCTCTTACTTGTTGATTTTACTTGTGAGAATTGAATCATTGTCACACTTATCACTATTGATTTTTCACATAGCTAAGAAGCGGATTAAGTGTTTTTATTCCCTACTCCCTATGGATTCGATACCCGCTCATCCGGGATTATTACTTCGACAAACCCGTGCACTTGCGGGATATACGCAAGGGGACCTTGTCAGGTTTAGAGGGGCTTTGACAAGGCTTTGGGAGTGGTTCTACGGTTTTGACACCGTGTTTCTCTTGGAAGATAGTTATTGGGGGAGTTTTCATAGGTACCAATCCGCTGAAGTGTGCCCTAGGCTTGACAAGGGGACCTTTGCAGAGGAAGAGTCTACTTCACAGGACCATCGACACGAATAGCAAGAAGGTTTTCTTATGGATTACGTGGTTTTACTTTCAATTTCATTATTGATTATATCTTGCTCCATGGAGAGCTAAACCCCCTGGTGGGTACTTGGACTTGTAAACCCTAGGATGTTATTGTTTCATTGACCTTTTATTATGCTTTCCTTAGTTAATGTCTTTAATTGAGTTCCAATCTTGAATGCTTGTTGAATCATTTCTCCTTTAGAGTGACACTAGGGTTGAGAGTCCATCTTGGTAGCCTTTGTAGATGAGTGACACACCATGAGGGTTAGACAATGCTAGATTGGAGAGGATTGAGAGGGTGAGTCGAGAGTTAGAGGAGCGTCCCCTTTCCCCTCCTGTATGATTTATCCTACCTCCATGTTCATAGAGCATCGATCACCACATGAGAGGAGATAGTAAAGGCTTTTTGACAACGCCCCTTGCATGTGACCCGTAAATGTACAAGTTTGTCGAGTAATAAATTCCCAGGTGAGTGGGGTATCATATCCACAGGGAGTAGTGAATAAAAATACTTAAGTTGCTACTTAACCAAGTGAAGATGAACAATGATTGTGTTGATAAAGTATGATGTAAACAATAATAAAAGAACAAGAAAGAAAATCACAAATAAGTGAGAGGAAAGGCAATCGATATAAAGTGGGGTACTCGGATACTGTTCAGCCTAGGATAATCGTTTAAAGTGTAAAACCAACTATTATTCTTCCTAACTAATGCATTAATGAGTCATGGAGATCCTATAATACACGGTCCCAAATCTAAGGTTGACCGTGACTAACTCTATACTATGCCCTGTTAGAGAAATCAAACAGTCTCAACACCTCACACTATATAAAGTTGCATGGAGTTCTAGGGATTCCAAGTGATAAACCCTATTCATATGTGTAGACCTAATCCTTTGGTCTAGGTGAAAGACCCCTAGTTACAATTAAGCCCCAGATACTAGAGTTCACTTCAACACTTCACTCTATCGCTCGCGCAACTAAGCCCCAGCGGAGTTCATCATCTAGCACCTCACTCTATTGTGACCGCAAAGAACTCAAGGAAATGGAGGTAGGATAAATCAAACCGGAGGGGAAAGGGGATGCTCTGTTACCTCTCAATTCACCCTCTCAACCCTCTCCAATCTAGCTTTATCTAACTTTCATGGTGTGTTACTCACTCACAAGGGTTACAAAGATGAACTCTCAACCCTACTGTCACTCTAAGGGATTTTTCAAACAATCAAGCATTCAAGATTGGAACTCAATTAAAACATCAATTAAGAAAAGCATAATAAGAGGTTTAATGAAACAAATACATCCTAGGGTTCACCAATCCAAGTACCTACTAGGGGTTTAGCTCTCCATGGAGTAAGATACAATCAATCGTAAAATCGAAAGTAAAAACAAATAATCCATAGTAAAACCTGGTTGATAGTCGTGTTGATGATCTTGTGGTGCGGTTGTGCCTTCTTCAAAGGTCCCCTTGTCAAGCCTAAGGCACATCTCGCCAGATCGGTGCCGATGAAACCTCCCCCAATAGCTATCTTCCAAGAGAATCGCGGTGTCGAAGGCGTAGAACCCCTCCAAAAGCCTTGCCAATACCTCTCTAAACCCTAGCCACAAGCCTCTCAAGAGTTGGAGAAAAGATGGAAAGAAGGCTTCTCAAATCGGGCTGAATCGCTGCTTTAAATAGGCTGGAATCGGGCATCCACACAGGCGTGGGGAATTTCCACACGCCCGTGTGGATTCTCTGGAAATCTCATTTGCAGCCGGACGTGAACAGTGCTACTATAGTAAATTGCTACAGTATTTTGCTACAATAACCTGCTGCAATATTGGCCAGAAACACTCCCGAATCTATGTTCTTCATCGAGGTAATATGAACGGGCACACGTTTATACCGTAGATCGCGTCGCTTTTTCAATAAACGGCCTCATTGGTGAAGATCTTGCTATCAATGCACAAATTGGGATACTCAAATTTGACTGCCTCTGTGCCCTTCCACATCATTGTACTCACTTGAATACCTGGAGGTTGGCACACATTCTTATCGCACAAGCACTTATCACTTTTCTCGCAAGATATTTCCCTCCCAAAAAATCTGCAAAGCTTAGGAATGAAATATCCTCCTTTATGCAAACGGAATTGGAGTCTCTATTTGAGACATGGGAGAGATTCAAGGAGCTCCTGCAGAAATGTCCTCAACATGAGTTCCCCGAGTGGATGATTATTCAGACTTTTTACAATGGGTTAAACCCTAGCACAAGGCAGTTACTTGATGCAGCAACAGGAGGTACCTTAGGTAGCAAGACCCCCGGACAAGCACGATAATTGATTGAAGAAATGGGTTTGAATAGCCACCAATGGAATGCAAGAGAGAAAGAAGAAAGTGGTCGGTCTCCATGAGATTGATGCAGTTACATCGTTGGCGGCCCAAGTGGAGTCATTGAGCAAGAAGTTAGGTACTCTAACTTCTCCTAGATTAGCGGCCATGACAAATTGTAATGGATGTGGAGGAGGCCATGCTCCATCTGATTGCCCGATAGCTATTGGTGGTGCATCCTCTGTGGAACAAGTTGATTTTGTAGGTAATACGATGAGGGGCCAAGGAAATCCATATAGCAATACCTACAATTCGGGTTGGAGGAGCTATCCAAACTTTTCTTGGAATAATCAAGGGCAACAAAAGGCCACGACACCACCTGGTTTCCAACAACAACAAGCCCTGAAGATGGAGAATCGAGTTTCAGGCTTGGAGACCTGGTTAAACGATCTAGAAAAAGCTTTGACTAGATTTGTTCAATCGTCTAATACAAGATTTCAGTCAGTTGAAGCTACACTTTGCAACCATACCACTTCATTGCACAATCTAGAAAATCAAGTGGATCAAATTGCAATGTCTCTATCGGAGAGACCTCAAGGGAGTTTACCTAGCAACACCAAAACCAATCCGAGAGAACATGTGAAGGCGATCACTTTGAGAAATGGTCATGAGGTTGAGGGTAGGCTTCCAAGTGAGAAGACCGATGTTGAAGTACCCGAGGTCGCGGAAGTTGAAGAGAGGAGCACCAAGGAGAAGGAGGTGGCATCCCCACCTTACAAGCCAAGAATCCCTTACTCTTCAAGATTGAAGAACGACCAAAATGATGAGCAATACAAGAAGTTTTTCGGTCTATTCAAGCAATTGCATATCAACATTCCTTTTGTGGAGGTGTTGTCTCAAATGCCTCGGTATGCAAAGTTTTTTTAAGGATCTTTTGAACAACAAGAGGAAGTTGGAGGAGAGTGCATCGGTGATCTTAGATGCCTCTTGTTCGGCAGTGTTGCAAAAGAATATGCCAAATAAGAAGAAAGACCCCGGAAGCTTCGTTATTTTGTGCAACATTGGTAATATGGATGAAGAGATGGCATTAGCGAATTTAGCGGGTAGTATCAATGTTATACTATACTTTTTCTTTCAGAAACTAGGCTTGGGAGAGCCTAGGCCCACTCTGATGACATTACAATTGGCGGACCGAATGGTTAGACATCCGAGGGGCATCATTGAAGACATGCTTGTCAAGGTTGACAAGTACATATTTCCTATAGACTTTGTAGTGTTGGATGTCGACGAGGATGTAGATGTTCCTTTGATACTTGGGAGGCTATTCTTATGCACTTCCAAGGCACTTATCGACATGGATGGCGGGGAGTTAACACTGAGAGTTGGAGACGACAAGCTTACATAAAGCATCACCGAAGCCATGCGACATTCTCTTGACTTTGATGATACTCTTTATTTTCTAAACACTACCGATGAACTAATTCATGAATATGTGTAGGAAATATTGAATCCAGACTCGTACGAGGGGTTGTTAGACCAAGAAGTGGAGAATGAAGAAGTGATGATGCTTGGTCTAGAGGAAAAGGTACCATCTACCCCGGATATCAAGAAGATGATGCTCCGAAAGATGAAGAGAGCAAGGAGACGCCACAAGAAATGCCCCAAGGCTAATGGGGATGTACAAGAATGGAGTGAGGGTGAAAAACCCTCATGTGGTAACATGCTCGATAACTCCTCCTCTACCCTCAAAAGATTATGCTCATCATGCTTTCAGGTTATGGGTAAGAGGGAAACCTTCATCTATAAGGCCCTGTGAGGTAAGAAGAGGTACGTCAAGCTTAGTGACGTTAAACAAGAGCTTCTTGGGAGGCAACCCAAGTCTTTACTGTTTTTCTAGTTTTTAGTTTGATACTTGCATGAATAAGGTTTTGACTGTTGGTGTCTTGATTTTTAAATGCAAATTGCTGTGTTTTTCTTGTGGATCATTGATGTTATCATGTGCTTAATTGCATATGGCGAAGTTTCTTGGTCGTTTGAGCATGTTCTTCATGATTCTCTGGTTAATTTTGCATTGTAGAGGCAGGCTCTGAGTATGTAAAAATGTTCAAAAAATTTCAGCAGAGCTTACAGATTTTTCTAAGTCATCCAGAGAAAATACACGGCCGTATGGAAATTCCACACCGGTGTGTATTTTCATTCATACTTCATCCCGAGAAGACACAGGGGCATGTGTCTGCCCCTATAAATGACCTTGTGACGGTCACATACCCGTGTGGAATTTCCACACGGGCGTGTGTTTCTCTACAAGTGTTCAAAGCTCTATCCCGAGAAGACACAGGGGCGTGTCTGCCCCTGTATCTGACCCTGTGCATTACACACGAGCATGGGTAATTTTCACACACCCATGTGATTTCCTGCAGAAAAGACCTCGCCATCCCGAGAAGACACAGGGGCGTGTGAATGCCCTTGTGAGTAGCCCTGTGAAGATCTACGTCGGTGTGGAATTCCCACACGGGCGTGTGAAACACTTAGACATATTTCTCATATGGACAAAGGAGCCACAGGGGTGTGTGGATGCCCTTGTGGGTCAGGCACACGGGCATGGGGATTTTCCACACGCTCGTATGGATGCATTCAAAGGTTTCAGAGTGTTATCCCGAGAGCACACAGGGGGGCGTGTGTCTTCCCCTGTGAAGCTCTCCTGTAGAGGCACACGGGCGTGTGTAATTTTCACACGCTCGTGTGGATGAACAGAACATCAAGTGGCGCTCGTTTTCTTTAAAATCTCTTCGTATTTCTTTATCTTATCACTCCCAAACACTCAGTGAACAAATCCCTACCCTCTCCCAACCTTGTGCCGTCGATTTAGAGAGGTTTTACTCGAGTTTTCCGACCGATTTCAAGGTTTTCATCTTCATATTGTCAGTAAACCCTCATTCTCTCTTTTCTTCACCATTACTTGATTTTATCTAATTAATTGGGAAATGTGCTTCGTTTCTATGCTAAAGTGGTTATTGCATGTCTAGAATGAGTTTAGAAACGATTTTTGGATGTATTTTTGGATTTTTAGCACAATAGCCATGCGGTTTTCACGCCTCGTGGATCCACACGGGTGTGTGGAATTCACACACGACGTCTAAATTTCTGCAGTATTAATTCTGTAAGTGTTTTAATCACTTTTCCTTTCAATTCTTGCAGACATGGCCCCTAGGACTAAGAAAGCGGCCTTTCTCGACCTGCTTATCGCTACTTGCCTACCATTCTGAGTAGGTCAGTGAATGGCCATGGTGATAACACTGGATTCCTGAGCCGACAGGATCTGTTGTATCTCTATTCGATGGTTCATAGCACACCGATCCATCTGGGGCACATTGTAGCAGAGTACTTGCGATATCAAGGGTAGTATACCAGGATCAAGGTGATCTTCTTGGGCCCGTACATCACCAGACTCATCGTAGGGATGGGTCTACTGGACACGATCAGAGGGACCGGGAAGACGATTGTTCCAATACCCCTTGGCTTAGAGACCATGTGCATGATGGGCATGATCAGACGCTACAGAGATGGGGTGTATGTGCTAAACATGCCCCCTCCAAAGCAAGCCAATCTTGAGGGTGATGCAGCTGAGGGGCCTCAACCAGCGTAGGAGCCTCAGTCGGAGCATACAGAGGCCGAGGCACCCCCTACAGCACAGGAGCCGCCACTAGTGTGTATATTCTCCCCATCTCGAGCCTATGATCGCTTTGAGAGGCTCAAGAGTGTTGTAGGGGTGTTACAGACCGAGATCGCTAAGGTTCGTACGATATTGGCTGCGTAACATACAGAGGTGATGGTACGTCTCGACATCCTATAGCAGTTACTAGAGCGAGATGCCGCCACACCGTTCATTATGAGACCGAGGACCCCTCATGCATCTCCAGCACCACCCTCACCCGTTCTAGCGCCAGTCGATCCACCAGTTCTAGTATCTTCATCAGCAGCAGCAGAGCGCGACACCGACGCTTAATGCGTCTTTCTTTGTTTTTATGTTTTCGTATTTAATTTTTACATTTTTACATTATCTTTTGGACTTGTATACTAAGAAAGGATCTTCCTTATGAGTTTATCTTTTATTTTTGTCTCGAGTTGTATTTCATTGCTTTACCTTTATATACTCGAGTTGTTTTTATTTGTTGAGCTTCATTGAACCCCCTTGTGTATACGTGCAGATGGTCTTGTGAGTATGGAATTTGAGGAACTAGTCATGGACACGGTCTTATGGCCATGTGTGCTCCACAACCCATTGAGACTCAACTCCCAATGAATATAGCTCCATCAAACATACCATTCAGAGTTCAGGGGAGTATTGTTTCAATTGCCCACTTCCACATATGCTTCTGATTGATTTATATCCTATTGTGCTTGCTTGCGTACATTGAGGGCAATGTACATCTTAAGTGTGGGAGGGAGTTCACATTACACATGTTCATTATATAAGTTTTGACTGAAATACATGCTCATGTAGCCAATGGCAGTTCACCTTAGTTATAATGATTTTATTCTTAAGTCTAGGGAATTTTTAACACTGGATGTTCTCATGCTCTAGTTTTTACTTGAATTTTTAGGAATTTTTGCCCGATTGACAATTGTTGCATTACTTGCTCATTAAACCCTTTTGGAAACTCATGTTCGATGTTTAAGGGACTAGTTAGTTTTGTTTTCTTGTATTAATTTTGCTGAAAAAAATGAAAAGAGAAAAATACTTGTTTTAGTTGTGCATTTGGGGCTGAAAGAGCTATCACCTATGAAGTATGAAGCTACTCTCATAAGTCAGATACTAGTTATGCCCTAATGAGAGAAAGAGCTATCTCATGGGATGAGTGAAAGCTACTACCCCGATAGAAAGAGCTACCACCTTGAAAGTGTGAAAGGCACCTTAGCGGCCCTTTTGGAAAGGGCTACCTTAGAGGATGTGTGAAGCTACTACCATATCTTTATTTGATGTTGTTGTGTAAATAAATAACTCACTTATACTTGGAACATTGAGGTGTATACTTTGGGTTGACTTGAGTGAGTTTACACAAACTTACACGATTTCGGGTTTGTTGTCCTTTTTTATTTTATTTTTTAGCTAGAGCATTGATTTTTCATACTTAATGATAAAATTTTCCTTACTTGTAGAATGCTTCCTTTGCATGCTTTGGTAAACCTAAGACCAAGCACTTAAATATTTCCTTCTTCTATGCTTCAATGTTTTATTTTTTGCTTGCGGGCAAGCAAAAGCTTAAGTGTGGGGGAGTTTGATAAGTGATTGTGTATTAGTAATACGATGTATTCTTTTCTTACGATGAACATTACTTTTATCAAATGTTAGCGTTAATACATGAGTATTTGTGAACTTTCGTGCATGAAGGATTGTGAAGCCAAATAATGAAAGAAATAAGCCAAAGTAGAT
Source organism: Dioscorea cayenensis subsp. rotundata (assembly GCF_009730915.1). Classification (NCBI taxonomy): domain Eukaryota; kingdom Viridiplantae; phylum Streptophyta; class Magnoliopsida; order Dioscoreales; family Dioscoreaceae; genus Dioscorea; species Dioscorea cayenensis. Next base: position 15,975,289 of record NC_052476.1, on the reverse strand, counting down.
TGTGATTGTACTTTGTTGATGAAGTCTTTGAGTAAACAAATGTGAAGACACAAGTTGCGATCAAAGATACGTGAATGTGTGCCAACCTCTATGGGCTCAAGCAATTACAAGGTTTGGAGGGGCACAAAGGCAGTTACATTTGTGTATTCCGACTTGTGCAATTTTAGCAAGATCTTCACCAATATGGCATTTGATTGAAGAAGCGATGCAATCTACAGCATAGACGTGTGGATTCAGGAATATTTTTGGTGGAGTACTGTAGTAGGTAATGTAGCAAATCACTGTAGTAATTTACTGTAGCAGTAAATGTTCACAGTTTGCAGAAAATCAAATTTCCAAAAATCCACAAGGGCATGTGGAAATTACCCGCGCCCATGTGGATGCCCGATTCCAGCCCTTTAAGCCGCGATTCAGCCCGATTTCAGCATCCTTCTTTCCATCTTTTCTCCATCTTTTGGGAGGCTTGCGGCTAGGGTTTAGAGGGGTTTTGGCAAGGCTTTTGGAGTGGTTCTATGGCTTCGACACCACGTTTCTCTTGGAAGATAGTTATTGGGGGAGCTTTCATCGGCACCAATCCGACAAGCTGTGCCCTAGGCTTGACAAGGGGACCTTTGGAGAGGATGAGGCTACTCCACAGGACCATCGACACAAATACCAAGAGGATTTTCTTATGGATTACGTGTTTTTACTTTCGATTTCATTATTGATTGTATCTTGCTCCATGGAGAGCTAAACCCCCTGGTGGGTACTTGGACTTGTAAACTCTAAGATGTTATTGTTTCATTGACCTTTTATTATGCTTTCCTTAATTTATGTCTTTAATTGAGTTCCAATCTTGAATGCTTGTTGAATAATTTCTCCCTTAGAGTGACACTAGGGTTGAGAGTCCATCTTGGTATCCTTTGTGGATGAGTGACACACCATGAGGGTTAGACAATGCTAGATTAGAGAGGGATGAGAAGGTGAGTCGAGAGGTAGAAGAGCGTCCCCTTTTTCCTCCGGTATGATTTATCCTACCTCCATGTTCCTACAGTTCTTTGTGGTCACAATAGAGTGAAGTGCTAAGAGAGGAACTCGGTTGGGGCCTAGTGGTGTGAGCAACAAAGTGAAGCATTGAAGTAATCCTTAGTATCTGGGGCTTAATTGTGACTAGGGGTCTTTCGCCTAGACCAAAGGGTTAGATCTATATATAGGAATAGGGTCTATCACATGGAATCCCTAGAACTTCTTGCAACTATACACAGAGTGAGGTGTTGAGACTGATCGATTTCTCCACTAGGGCATAGTGTAGAGTTAGTCACGGTTGACCTTAGGTTTGAGACCGCGTATTTTAGGAGCTCTATGACTCATTAAGCATCAGCTAGGAGACATAATAGTTGGTCTTGCACTTGAAGCAATAGTCCTAGGGGGAGCAATGTCCGAGTGCCCCACTTTCTATCGATTTCCTTTCCTCTCATTTTATCGTGCCTCTCTTTCTTATTTCTTTTAGTTCTTTCACATCAATTTTATTCACACTATCACTGATTTATCTTCATCATAGTTAAATAGCAATCTTGTTGTTTCTGATCACTATTCCCTGTGGATATGATACCCCACTCACCTGGGAATTTATTACTCGACAAACCCATGCACTTGCGGGTCACACGCAAGGGGCATTGTCAAACATTCATCATTCCTTGGTCATCAATTGCATTGATAAAAATTATAAGTATGTCATAAATCAGATGCAGCAAAAGGATTAAAACTATTGTTAAAACTTGGTTAAAGCTTGGAGAAGGAATGTTTCGCCAAAGATAATGAGTAGTGCATACTCATATTTCCTACTTATGACCCAAGAAACATTCAATGTATCTAAAGATAGTGTGGAGTGCTTGTGATTTTGAAAAAAAAAAACATATTAATGGTTGCTCATGAGTCTAAAAACAAGTTTGATAAAAACTTTGTTTGTACAAATAGTTACACAACAGTTTTCAATCAAAATATAGATTTGAGACAAATATGTAAGTCCCAACAAATGTAGGCCTGAAAACAATATAAAACTATCTAGATCTAGACTCCAGAATCACATATGCAAGTCTGAAATCTATATATCGGAACGAAAAAAAGAAAAGCATCTTCAAGAAACAATGCTGATAATAATGGAAAATAATAAAAATATTACGACTGACCAGAGGATCTTTGAAGTTGTTGCAACACCAATATTTGTCACGAATGTTGCCTTTGAACCTTCTTCAAGGTGCTATGCTGGCTATCTTCAACCAAGCAATCTCAACCATGCATAGAACAGAACCCTAGATCCAAAACTCGCAAAAATAGAATTAAATCAAACATTCAAAGCACCAATTCCCATATACATCTTCTCCTTCCTAATCAAGCAACCAAACAAAAACCAGATCAAATCCATCTGACCTAAAAAATTGATAGGAACATTAATCCAACTATACATATATCTAAAAAAATAATTAAAAAATTCAGATTTCTTGAAGAACAACCAATTACTCTCAAAATTGGAGAACTCCGAGAGCTCGAGGAAATCACAAAGCTTGGCAAATCTCCTATCCACTCCTTGCAAAACCCACTTCTGATCAGCAACATGAGGTAAGGATAGAGACCACATAAAACGATAGAAAATGAGTAAAAGGCTCACCAACGATGATCCTCCAATGGTGGAGCACAAAGTAAGATCGTAGCATAGTCGAAGGAGACTCGGATGGATCGAAGACATGTTCAATGAATCCCTAAATTTCCCTCTTGGATGGAGGAGTGGTGCTAAGATCAAGGATTAGGACTGCCAAATCTTTTGCTTTTGCTTTTGCTTATGCCCTTTGCCAGATGGATGAATTCCTGCCATCTATTTACCATGATTAGATGTTCTTTAATTGCATGCCGTTGGATTGCCTTAGGATGTAATATTAGTCTGAATTATGAAATTATCAGATGATATGATGTTAGGCCCAAAAAACAATTAATAAATATTTTTTTATTTTAGTGGTATTATTTATTTTATTAATTAATAATTTAAAATGTCGGTATAATTTTAAAATGGGTACTATCAATAAAAAAATAAAAAAATATATAGTTTGGTTTTTATTAATCAAGTCCGGCCTGTTATGGTTTTCTTTAAAAATGGTCCAATTAAATAAATCTCTGAGTTCATATCAGAAAGCATTTGGATCACATGAAATAGAAGAACAACTTTGCAGTTTATATATATATATATATATATATAGGGCTATCAAACGATCAAGCTGTTCGTGAGCAGCTTGAGCTCGGCTTTGTAAAATCTCAAATTCAGCTCGGAATTTCGAGCTTTCGAGCTAATTTCAAGCTTAAATTTTGAGCTCGAAATTAATTTCGAGCCGAGCTTGAGCCAAGTCGAGCTCGATCGAGCTCGATAGCTCAAATATATATATATATATATATAGATAATAATAATAATAATTTATTACAATATATAAAATCAAACTCTGCCTCCTTTTGTTTGTTGTTTTGATCATTAGGGTTTTCAGATGCTTCCATAGAAAGATCTAAAGGCAACGTTGCTTCCATAGAGAGCAAGCACCATGTTCATCATCTTCATCTGTCCTTCCCCATTACTTCCAGATCTGATCTCAGCATCGTAAGTATCTTCTCTCCCTCTCAATCAATCCATCCATCCATCCATCTATAACCCCACTGGTGAGTCGCCTCACATATTTCTCTTCGATAGCTTGAGCATGGCATCCATGGCCTAGAGCCCGTAGGGCTTTCCCATCCAGAAATTTTGAGATCACTGCCCCATGTCCGGGCAAGACACCCAGTATGCTCTTCGATTACTCTACTGTTTCTCATTATGCTAGTCAAATTCATGATTTTTTCTTTTTTTCTTTCTAAGTTTTATCTGATAGAAAATTCACTATTTGATATGAAAGCACCCAATGAGTTTTATTTATTTTTTTTTGTAAATTTGGTCTGAAATAGAATTGGTTTATAACTATTTTGTTATTTTATAGGGATGTCAACTCCTATTTCTCAATAATCAATTGCAATTGCAAGTGTTAATGGGTCAGAATTTCAACATGAAGAACATGAAGAAGAAAATGAAGAAGTAGAAGTGGAACATGGTGGACCAAATTTGAAACGAGGTCGGAAGAAGATATCAAAAGTTTGGGATGTCTTTGAGGTAATTGAAGAAAAAGAGCATAGTTTTTTTGTCAAAAAGCACAAATGCAAGTATTGCCACCGAAAGTATACTATTTCTAAATCAGGCACCACCACCCACCTCAAAAGACAATTAGTGGAATGTCCATATTATAAGAATGTTGCAACAAAATAAAGCACCATCAATTTTCTACAAATAGAAAATGATTTTGAAGGCATGTCCTCATATGTTTCTTATCCTTCTACTTTTGACATGATGAAGATTAGAGACATTTTTACAAAGATGGTTATAGTACATGAATATCCTTTCAACATGGTAGAACACGTTTGGTTCAATGTACTATTGAAGACAATGAATCCACAATATGAGAAAATATCATGAAATACAATAAAAATGATTGTATGAAATTGTATGAACATGAGAGAGAGAAATTAATCAAGACTCTAAAGCATGTTGATAGGATTTCTCTCACATCCGACACTTGGACATCTAATCAAACTGTTGGATATATGTGCTTGACTATTCATTTTATTGATTCCAATTGGAAGCTACAGAAAAGGATTATCAGTTTCCATGAGTTGGAGCCACCACACACTGGTCTTGTTATTTCAGATGCAATTTTTGACTGTCTTCTTGACTGGGGCATCCAAGATAAAGTCTCTACAATTACTTTGGATAATGCATCAAGTAATGATGTTGTGCTAGACATTTGAAGTCTAATTTTTAATCTAAAGGCAAACTTCATTTCGAGGGAAAGTTTTTTCGTATTCGGTGTTGTGCACATATATTAAATTTGATGGTTCAGGATGGTCTTAAGGAGATTGAAGAAATAATTTACAAAATAAGAGAGAGTGTCATGTATTTGAAGAAGTCACTGGGCCGGTTTCATAAATTTGGTCAAATTGCTAGACAATTGAACATATCTACAAAGAAGGGCTTGTGTATTGATGTTCCAACTCGTTGGAACTCCACTTATAATATGATTGATGGTGCTATTGTTTTCCAATCAGGTTTTGATCAACATGATGTTAGGAACGCCAATTATAAGTGGTTGCCATCATTTGATGATTGGGAAAAAGCCAAAAAAATTGCTGAATTTCTTGAAGTGTTTTATGATGTTACTCATATTTTCTCTGGAACTTCATATCCTACAGTTAATTTGTTTCTACCAGAGATATGGAAAGTAAAAGAAGTACTTGATTCACATGCAGAGTCTTCTGATTATTTCATGCAAAGAATGGCATTGTTGATGCATGGTAAATTTGATAAATATTGGGGTGATTGCAATATGCTTATGGCAATTTTGGAGGTGCTAGATCCAAGATATAAAATGATTTTGATTAATTTTGCTTTCATAGAATTTATTCAAATTCTGAGAGTGAAAGAAATATTCTTGAAGTCAAGCAAACCGAAATATGAAATGTATGCAACTGAGCAAGCCTCCCATTCTACTTCAAATAGTACACATCATGAAGTTAGAAATATTTCAATGGCATCTTCAAGCAACACATGTGGCTCTAATGGTAAAAAGTATAAAGCAAAGGTAGATCAGAGTTTGATGAATTTATAAAGCAGAATAATACTTTACAACCTATGAAGAATGAGTTGGAAATTTATTTGGAAGAAGATATTGTGAGATTTGGTGTTGAGACTAACACTACATTTGATGTCTTAGATTGGTGGAAGGTCAATGTTGTGAAATTTTGTATTCTTTCAAAAATGGCTTTTGATATACTCTCAGTACCTATTACTACAGTTGCCTCAGAGTTCGCATTCAGTACTAGAGATAGAGTGCTAGACAAATATCAAAGTTCTCTTGCTCCTAAGACAGTTGATGCACTAATTTGTACTTCGGATTGGCTTAGTGCCAAGCATGGAAATATGAAATCTAATGTAAAAAGTTCGATTATTTTCCATTTATTTATATCACTACTTTTAATTTCTATAACTTTTCTTTTTGTTTTTTCTTTTGATTTTATTTTTGTTGTAGAAGGAAAAGGAAGAAGATGAACTTTGGATACATATTCCTGAAAGTAAGTAATGTTTCTTATGATAGAAGGTATAATTAATTTATAACTTTAGCGCTTTTGTTAATTTAGCACTTATATTATTAATTTATGATTAATTTATTTTGTTTTAGTGGCTATTGGATGATCAAGATGAAGCTTACAAGATAAAAATTTATAATTGATCAAGTCTTCAAGATCAACAAATCATCAAGCTCTTTATGTCATCAACTTTAAGTGTTTGGTTTATGTTACTTAAATTTTTCTATTTGTGATTTATGAATTTGTGATGGGCCTAATGGCCATTAACTTTGAAGCATTGAATGTTAAGACTTTTAAGTGTTTGGTTTATGATATTTAAAAATTCTATGGATCATTTATGTATTTGTAATGTTCATGAACTAATTAAGATGTTCTTTTAAGTATTTTTTGATAGATTAAAAAAAATTTCATGTGTTTTATCGTTTGTGTTGTGTTAAATATAATATAGGTAAAAAAGACACTTGCATGTTTCAGTTGATAAATAAATTGATTCATTATGAATTTTACAAATTGTCACGTGTTATAAATTATAATTTATAAATAAGATTTTAATTTTGAGCTAATCGAGCTGAGCTCAAGCTTTCAAAAATAAAATTGAGCCGAACTCAAGCTTTTAAAAGATAAAATTGAGCTGAGCTCGAGCCAACTTTTTCGAGCTAATTTCGATCTCGAGCTAGCCTATTTTGAGCCGATTTTGAGCTGGGCCCAGCCTGATCAAGCTCGGCTTGTTTACAGCCGTATATATATAATCTTAATCTTTTGGGGACCATGAATTACATCATATATATTAATATATATATATATATATATATATATTATTGACAGGAAAAGGACCTAAAGACCCCTCACAAATTTTCGTTACTTTATAAATAGCATTTAAATGCTTTGGTTTACAAAAAACTACCTCGTCAATTCCTTAATTTTCAAAATTATTATTTTATTTATTATTTATTTATTTATTTTCATCTTAAATGAACTTGGCTAGCCACCAAGAATCTTGGAGTTGAAATAAGCTTTAATTGTTCTAGTGACCAATCACAAAGCTGAGAGTTTACTCGGCAGACAAACTAACCCCAGCATTAGGTTGGGTCAAGAGAAGGGAGGAGACCCGCATGTGGCTTCTCAATTCTCTCTCCATCCTCCTCACACCTGCCAACTAAAATAAATTGAAATTTTATTTATTTAATTAATTAAATTAGTATAAATATATGAGAAACTTTCTAGATCGAAGTAATATTAATAAATAAATAAATTGAGAAATTGAGATATTGGAGTAATTTGGGAATGAACAATGGCTTCTTTTGATAAAAAAAAAAAGTTGGGAAATTTGGCAGATTAATTGGGGAAAAAAGAGGAGATGAGAAGTAACCTGGATTGGAGATTGCATGGAAAAGAGACTTTGTGGTTGTTTGCTTTAATCGAGGTTGATGATCTCGGAGATGAATGTAATTCCTTTGATTCTAGGCTCTTTTTATTTTTATTATTATGTAGAAAAACTAACTCAATTTTAGACTTAAGTTTGGTTTTTCTTTATCTTTTAATTTATATATATATATATATATATATTATAAAAATTGGAAAATCAGATATTATTAAAAAGTGAAAATGTATAAGTAAAAAATATATAAATTACAAATATTAATAAATAATAATTTTTTTAAGTTTGGGTTCCAAATAGTATAAATAATATTGCATTGAAATATATATTTTCTATTAAAAAATATGTAATTGAAATATGTGTACATATTTTTTATATAAATCCATCTTAGATTTTTTGTTTAAAAAAATTAAAATATACGTTAATTTATAATAAATAATACAATGATAATTTAGGCCACAATTAATAATAACCCAAATATTAAAATTTATTATTACATTTATTTTCCTTGCAACTAAATAGCAACGGACCAATTTCGTTGCTATATTTCCATTGCTATCACATAAGCTCTAGTAACAGAATAGCAACGGACTTATTCCATTGCTATGTTTCCGTTGCTATTCATTTAAATTCCGTTGCTATATTGTACAATTCCATTGGTAATGTATTAAAAATAAGTTGATCTTTTAGAATTTTATTCTGTCGATAATCTGATGCTGAATTTGTCGCCAATGTTAACAAATAATAACAGAATATTGCCGTAGTAATTTATTGGCAATGAAAATTCACGAGAAATTTAGGGCACATAAGCTTTAGCAACAGAATAGCAATATACTAATTCCGTTGCTATATTTCTATTGTTATTCATCTAAATTCCATTGCCATATTTTACAATTCCGTTGCTAATATAATAAAAACAAGTTTGACTTCTAAAGTTTTATTCCGTCGGTAATCTGACCCGGATTCCATCGCCAATGTTTAAAAATAGCAAGGAAATGGATCCGTTGCAATATTTCCATTACCTATTCATGTATTTCTTGTAGTGGGAAAGGAACAAACCAGTCAAGGCGGATAGTATCTATGAAGTGGATACCATCACCACATTGGAAACACAAGTTCAGGTGATCACTAAGAGGATGGATGCATCACAGACTCCTTCACAAGCTCTAGTAATGAGTATTGATAGTTTGGGTTCACAAGCAAGTCTAAGCTACTCCCCTACTGATTATGGTGCTGGACCGTCAGAACAAGTGGACTATGTGGGACAGAATAGTAGATACCTGAACAACCCCTACAGCAACACATACAATGCATGATGGAAGAATCACCCCGATTCCTCATGGAGTTAGCAAGGACAGGGTCAGGGTGCACCACAACAACAAAGGCTATCATAGTCTCAATTTCAGTGGCCACCCACATCAGATGAGCTTACGCCCAATGTTGCAGCACTGCTTACTAGGTGTATAAAGGATAATGAAATTCATCTTTCAGAGAATGAGAAGATGATGAGAAACACTAATGTCCCTATGAAAAACTTGAAGAATCAGATAGTACAAATGGCCAAAATAATTTCTGAACAACTTCCGAGATCTCTTCCTAGTAACACTGAGGTTAACCGTAAGGAGGCATTAAAAGTCGTCAATTTGAGAAGTGGCAAGGAAATTTCACCTTCGGTTGTGAAGAAGCCCAATGTTGTAGTTGTTGATCCACAACCAAGCACTAAACAGTTAGTGCAAGATTATAAGGTTGATAATGGGAACAAGATATTGGATAAGGGAAGGACTTCATTGTCTGAGTACCAACCTAAACTCCCTTATCTTGCCAAAGTCAAGAACAATCAACAAGAAGAGTAGTACAAGAAGTTCCTTGAAGTGTTCAAGGCTGTACATATAAATGTCCCATTTGTTGAGGCTCTTGCACAAATGACCAGATACGCAAAATTCCTGAAATTACTACTCACAAACAAGAGGGAACTGGAAGAAGTATCTTCTAAGACACTGAGTGAAGAATACTGGGCCATCATCTCAAATAATCTCCCCAATAAAGAGAAAGACCGAGGGGGATTAGTTGTCCCCTTCACTATTGGAGGAACTGTTGATGAAAATGCATTGGCCGATCTTGGAGCAAGCATCGATTTAATACCCTATAAGATCTTCCAAAAGCTTGATCTAGGAGAATGAAAGACCACCAAGATGATTTTGTAATTGGCAGATAGGTCCATCAAACAACCACGAGACATTATTTAAGATGTGTTGGTAAAGATGGGCAAGTTTATTTTCCTGATGGACTTTGTAATCCTTGATATGGATGATAGGGTAGAAGTCCCCCTCATCCTTGGAATACCATTCTTAGCTACTTTGCAAGCCCTGATCGATGTTAAGGATGGTCAAATGGTATTGCAAGTGGATGAGGAAGAGATTACTTTCAGGCTCAAGGATTCTATATGACACTCCATGGACTTTGATGATACATGCTATTACATGGATGTTGTTGATATCTTAGTTGGTGATTATGTGCAGGACACTTTCATGAAGGATGAGCTTTCAGAGTTGTTAGGAGAGGTTCCTCCTGATAAAGAACCTGACAAAAAGCTAGAAGAAGTATTTCACAAAGAATTTTCCATTGATCCACCTCCAACATAGGAAATAGTCAAAAAAATTTCTCGTACGAAAACATGGAGGATGAAAATGATCACCAAGACAAAACAACCACCTATCTCACTGCCCATCTTAAAACGATCAACTTCTTGGACATTTGTGAGATCAATTTAATTAATTTGTTAATTCCATATTATTGTAACTACATTTTAGGTGGAAATGAGAGGTCTTAAATCTATGAACCTCATAAATGAGTGAGGAAGGTACGTGAAACTCGTGCCGTTAAGCAAGCGCTCCTTGGGAGGCACCCAAGATTTCATATTTCTTAGTTTAGTAGCAATTTGCTTTCTTGCATCAGTTGTTTTTTATTGGTAGTTGTGTTGTTTTGTTGGTAATCTTGGCGTCTCTCTTTCTTTTGAGTGGCTTTTTTGTTAGCAAAACACCCATGTGCTTCTTTCTTGATTTTTAAAAAAGAGGAAACAAAGTTCTAGAGTGTTTCGTGGGTAAGCATGGGCAAAGTACACCCATGCTTAAGTAGTGCAATTCTTTATTTTTGACAATTCTGAAGCACTCCAAGAAGCACAGGCTAAGCATGCCCATGTTTCCCACTAAGCATGATCTAAGTACCCCGTGAGAAGCACAACAAGCAAACAAAGGATAAGCATGGTCATGTTGTTCCTGTTTAGTTTTCCTTTTTAAGTATAAGGTAAGCACACTCGTGCTTTGGGCATGCTAAATTGTGACCATTCGACTGTCTTCTTTTTCCTTTTAAAACCTAGTCACCGTCGCCCTGTCTCTCACTATTTTCTCCTAAAATCTTTTTTCCTCCTTTTGTTTTTGAGCTTTTCGGGTTTTTGCTGTAGTTTCATGCCGAGTAGACCTTTCTTTCCCTTGCTCGCTTATTTCCTCTTCCTTAGCTCCAGTAAGTTTCAATTCACTTTGTTTAATTGCATTTGTTTGTAATTTCTATTCTAAATGCTTTGATTTGTACCTAATCGTGTTTTTCAAGAAACATTTTGATATCTTACAATTTAGCCTAGGTAAGAAACCGATTTTTAACCCTAGGGCTTTCAGGGAAGATGATCTTCCCTGAAACATGGTTGTGCTTTTTCTTAAGCATGATTGTGCTTGCCGTTCACACAGTCACTTCTGAGAAGCATGCACGACCTTGATTTTTTTTTTTCTAAGCACATCGTGATCTCTCTTAACCATGGTCATGCTGCCCCTAAATTTCAGAAAAATTGGGCTGACTTGGTTGAAATTAATTAATAGACTATGCCAATGAAGCTTACTGTAGCTGGGCTCTCTTCAAGAGGTCCCAAAGCAAGGAATCCACCCAGGACACTATATATATACTTGTATTACACACTTAAGTGCATCAGGAGAGGTATGCATGTCTTTCTAGATGACGATTCGGTGAGTCGAGAGAGATCGATAGGGTTGTTTTGAGAGAAGTAGGCCTCGAGCAGGAGGTCCAACAGTTGTTAGGCGAATGGACATGGCGTCAGTTGTTCCTCATCACCGAGAACACCTATGAGCAACTGGGGCTCGAGGTTTCAGCCACATTCGAGCTTTCCCGGGGACAATGGGCTCCACCGCACTAACACCATACAGTTTCAAGTATTTGGCACCCTATAGAGGATGAGTCAGACCAAGTTCTCTATCCGATTGGGCTTATATGATGCAGAGTTCAACCGAACTCCTGTAAATGATTCTCTGTTGATAGCCCGACTGGGTGGAGAATCTCAGGAGGAGGCCTGGCAGAGGTTAAGCACCGACCATACCTATGACCCTTGTAGATCTAAGGCCACATCCTTCCGATTGCTGGCCCTCATGTATATTTATTTCCTTCTCAGCCACACAGTAACGGGTAGAAGAGACAGCACCGGCGTCATCAGCCAATGTGACTTTGACTGTTTATTGAGCATGGCGAATGGATTCCACATGCCTTTAAGGTATGAGGTGGCTGTCTCCATCGCCCATCAGGGGTCTGACCCATGAGTTCACATTCACTTTGTCAGTCCCTACATTACGCGGTTCATCCATAAAATGGGTATTTTAGGACCGATTGTATGCAATTTGTAGATGGAGTCACCCGTATGTCCATGGAGACCCTTCGGTCGATGGCCATGTTATGGGATGTTTATACATCACACTGGATTAAGTACCACCTTTGTGAGCCTACCACTATTGTTGCCCCCACTTCTGACTCACGACCAGTTGTAAACACTAGTTAGAGATCATCTCCGATACCTCGAGTCTCCTCTAGCCACATTTTGCACATCACCTATCCTACATCTTCATTTAGGTGGCTGCAGAAAAGTGTGGTTCGCATCACTAAGCATCTTGTCATTCGTTTATTTCCCAAGCCAGTTTCCCCTATAGGGCCTCCTCGCCACGTGTGGGTCGACATAGCTAATCTTGGGGATTCTGCTTCTGCATCTGCTTCTTCTTCCATTTCTGCTTCCAACTCTGACTCCATCACTGAGAGTGCCCCATTTTGATTTCTTAGTAGCTACCTTTCATTTTGTATTTCATTTTCAGACTTATCTTTCTTTTATTGTACTTGTTGGTCTTGTTTCAGTTCAGTTAGCAAGGGAGTTCCCTACTAAACTGACATTTTGGTTTGTTTCATTTTAGTATTTTCATATGCATCTTTCATTTTATATTTTGTTTTCTTTTGACTTAAGCTTCACTTGTGTGCCTCATTTTTATTTCTCAGGGATTGTGTGGATGAATGAAAATTGGATTACATGTTGAGAGTGGCAACATCACTCTTTGTGTTCAGGGAAGCTCAATAACACTCCTCCTTATTTTCAATAGTCCTCTTTAATATTTTTTATCATGCATGTTATTTATACATTGAGGACAATATACCATTCAAGTGTGGGGGAGGGTTTTATCTATGTTAATTGTGATGATTGCATGACTTAGGATGATCTATGATTATTTTTTAGAGAAATTCCTAAGTCTAGGGGGACACGTTTGTGTTAGTGTCTTTATTTTGAGCTTAATTGTAGTCTCACTCTTACTTTGGAAACCTAGGTTTGATCACGTCGCCCTAAGTGCGGATTCACTTGTGTTTAGGTTGAAAACCTAGTTCAGAGATCCTAGGTTTTATTTTTCATTTTTTAAAAAAAAAAACTGGAAAGTCGGATTCCTTTTGTGATGTCCTACCTTTTAATTGTTTTTATTTTGTAAAAAGATGGTAGAAAGAGCTATTACCCTAGATGAGTGAAAGCCACTCTTGAGTGTATAAAGCTACTACCCACTTAGCTTAGTTGAAATAAAGTCTCGGTGGACTACCCACTTACCCACTCAAATTTAAGGTTTTCACACACACAAGGTTCTTGAAGTAAGAGTGTAGTCTTTTATTCGAGCATTCTTGATTCTTGCACTAACCTTTGATAGTCCCTCTACACTTTGGAATTTTATATTCTGTTGAGATCAAAGGTTATGCACTCATTTTCTTTATGTGTGAGCTGAGCAAGATTGCTTTAGGACAAACAATGATTCGAGTGTGTGGGTATTTGATGACTGCATTTCATATCATGCTGTGTATATCTCCAATTATACTTTTGTTCATATTTTAGCATTCTTTGTATATATTTGATTCTATTTTTGGTATGTTGTGTTCATTGTGAAGGATTTTAGGGCTCAAAACAAATAGGAGTGAAATCGGAAGAAAAATCAGTAAAAAAAAACAACATTTTCTAAGTGTTCAATTAGAGCACGGCTTAAGCACAGTAGTGCTTCTTCATCGTGCTTATTGCTGATTTCAAGAGAGCTGAGCAACAAGGTATGCATGGGTGTGCTCCAGGGCAAGCATAGGCGTGTTTTTTCCCCGTTCATTCGCTCCTTTCACGAGTGTGCTTTGGTCAAGAATAGGCAGAGAGATGTGTTCTCCGTAAGTGCACGGGTCGCACAAAAGTAATACAGTGGTACCCCGCGAGAGATAGGGTTGTCGAACCTCAGGGACTAGACTTAAAGTACTAATTTATCTTCTAATGTTCAGTTAAGAAAAGATTGTAATAAAATCAAATTAAAACTAATAATGAAGGAGAGAATGATGGTAAACGAAGGAGAGAATGATGGTAGTGACAGTGGGATTAGGATTTTGTTTTCAATAACAAAAGAGCAATGCCCTCGGATGATTTGTATGAGTTATAGCATGCTGACTTGATTCTAAGGTCTACCAGGTACATTCTAAGGTTCTCGTGTGTGCTCAAGAGCAATGTTGCATCTATGGTTCTCAAATACACCAAGGGTCTGCTAAGATAACTAATTTACTAGAGCATCCCTACAGATCAAACACATCGAGTTATGCAAACACATCATTAATCACAAGAAACCAAAAAAACCCCGTAAATATTAAAATCAAGTAGTCAAAGCATACAAAACAACATAGTTCATATCCCGGGGCACCATGGATGGTTAGCCCCTCATGGATGGGTACAGCAAGGAAAACAAAGATGAAGAACTAGAGAAAGAAGACATTACTCCCTTCTCCTCAAGATAATCCTCCTCGCCGAGTTCCGTATACTGAACCCCACTTCTCTTGTGCCTCCAACTCTTCCTTGATCCCCTTAGAAGGTGTGGTGAAGCTTGATCTTCTCCCTCTTCAAAGTCCTCCCGGTGGAGAGGAGAATCCCCGAACAAAGATGAGAGCAAACCCTAAAAATTGGGGTTTAAAAGGGCTGTCTTCGAGCTCGACACGGCCTCAGCACGATCGTGCTTAAACCGTGTTTCCATGGAATGGCTTTTAGTAAATCAGCCAAGTGTTAGCCTGGAATTTCCAGTGGGAAGAAGCACGGTTGTGCTTGGAGCGTGCTGGCTTGAGCATGATCATGCTAGGAGCTTCTGATACGTGCTTTCCCTCCTGAATAAAAAATAACTCCAGCCTGAAATTTTCAGGGGGAGGGACATGAGTGTGCTTCGACCATGTTTGTCCTGGTGACACTCCTCTAAAGGTTTTTTTCACTTGATCAGCATGAGGCTGCGATATTCAGGGGGACAGAGCACAACTGTGCTCTGCCTGTGCTAAGCTTGAACACTTAGACATTTCTTCAATTTTTACTTGATTGGTAACCAAATTCACTCCTAATTGCTTTGAGCTCCTTAATTCCTGCATCATTAACAAACATACCGAGAATAGCACCTAATGTATTCAAAGATGTGCTAAAGGCAAGCAAAAGCATGAATTGAGGGTAAGAAAACATGATATGAATTGCACTCATCATAGAGCATGACGGTGCTCTACCTATGTATTTCATTACTTGGACACTTAGCCAATTTTCACCAAAGCCCAAGAAAAGCACGGCTTAAGCAAGCCCGTGCTTAGGTCGTGTTGAGCCTGAATAGTTCCTTTTATTCCCCAGATATAGGTTTTTCAAGGGAGAGCTTGGCGATGTTTTGAGATCCATCTTTTGGCAATTGCCTTAGGTCAAGACCAGATTTCACCACACCTTCTGGGGTGACCAAGATTGCATTGAAGGCACATTTGAGGACTGGAGCTAGCAAATCCAAAGAGTTCTTTGAGTCCAATTAAGAAGATTTGGCAAGAAAAAGGGAGTCATATTTTCTTATCATTTTGTACCTTTTTTCCTTCCTAGTTGTATGAACTCATGAGGTGCTAATCGTTCTATGGTGCCCAGGGCTATAAACCTTATTGTTTAGTGTACTTTGACTTACTCCTTTCAATGATTATGGAGTTCTAATATGTTCTTATGTTAAATCTTGTGTTATATAACTTGATGTACTTGAATTGCATAGTTGTAGTTGTGAAACTCAATGTGTTTTGATTTCCATAGTTGTAGTTGAATCTGTGTAATTGCAAAACTTGACGTGTAAGAGGCCTGTAGTCACAATTACAAAACTCAACGTATTAGAAAGCCATAGATGAAACATTGTTTTTAAGCATGCATAGGAACATTGAGATGTACCTGATAATCATTAGAGGCAAGTCAGTATACTAATGCATTTGGGAATTAGTCCAGGGCATTATTTCTCATTGTCAGCACAACCTTTCTACCTTCACCTTTCCATCTGTCCTTCTTGATTATTTCATCTTAGTTAATTCACAACTAATCCATTATTGACCAAGTAAAGATTAGAGGAGAGATTAGCAATAAGAGTCCCAATCCCTGTGGTTTGATAACCTTACCCCTCAAGGAGTACCACTTTATTACTCAATATGATCCGTGCACTTGCAGAAAGTAGCCATCATCGATGTACCTAGGCTTTTTCTTGTGAATTCGAACTTTCATTGGCAATATATTTTTAATCTAGTTGATTATGATTCATTGCACAATTTTTTGTTGATTAATGTGTTGATATTGTGAGAAAGAGATCCCCACTTATTAGAACACCTGATAAGTGCTTGTGCATTAATAATATGAAGTATTTTTTTCTTATGTTGAGCACTACTTTTCTCAGATTTTATCGCTTATGCATGTGTATTTGTGTTCTTTTGTGCATTTAGGGTTGTGGAGACAATTGTGGAAGAAGTGAACCAAAAGTAGATCATGGATGCATTTGTTGATGAAGTCTTAGAGTGAACAAATGTTAAAGCTGTGCTCAAAGACATATGGGTGTGTGCCAACCTCCATTGTGCTCAAGCAATTACCCAATTTGGAGGAGCACAAGGGCAATCACACTCATGTGTTCTGACTTGTGCAATGCTAGCAAGATAATTCGTTAATGTGGTTTAGTAGAAGAAGCAATGTGATCTACCGAATAGATATGTGCCCATTCATGTGGCCTCGATGAAAAGTGTGGATTCGGGAGTATTTTGGCGAAGGACTATGTCAGTTAACTATAGCAAATTATTGTAGCAAAAGTACTATAGCAGTTACTGTACACAGCTCGCACGAAATCAATTTCTGGAAATTCACATGGGCGTGTGGAAATTCCACATGCCCGTGTGGATGCTCGATTCCAGCCACTATAAAAGCCGTGATTTCAGACGTTTTAAGGGACCTTTTCTCATCTTTTCCCCATCTTTGGAGACAATCATGGATAGGGGTTGTAGAGGCTTTGGCTAAGTCTTTGGAGTGGTTCTACGAATTTTGACACCATGTTCCTTCGGAAGATAGTTAATGGGGAAGCTTTCATTGGCATCAATTCTGCGAGGTATGCCCTAGGCTTGACGAGGGAACCCTTGGAGAAGACGAGGCAACTCCGCAAGACCATCAATATGGACTACGAGAGGGTTTTACTTATGGATTGCATGCTTTTACATTCAATTTCATTATTGATTATATCTTGTTCCATGGAGAGCTAAACCCCTAGTGGTTGCTTGGACTTGTAAACCCTAGGATGATTTTGTTTCATTGATCTTTCATTTTGTTTTTTTAATTGATGTTTTTAATTGAGTTTCAACCTTGAATGCATATTGAATTAATTTTCCCTTAGAGTGACACTAGGGTTGAGAATCTATCCTGGTTATCCTTGTGGATGAGTGACACACCATGAGGGTGAGACAAAGCTAGGTTGGACAGGGTCGAGAGGTAGAGGAACGGCCCCTTTCCCTTCCGATGTGATTTATCCTACCTCCATGTTCCAAGAGTTTTTTGTAGTCACAATAGAGTGAAGTGCTAAGAGACAAACTCCACTGGGGCTTAGTTGCGCAAGCCATAGAATGAAATGTTGAAGTAATCCTTAGTGCTGGGGCTTAATTGTAATTAGGGGTCTTTCGCCTAGACCAAAGGGTTAGATGTATATTAGGAAATAGGGTTTATCATTTGGAATCCCCAAATCTTTATGCAACCCCACACAATGTAAAGCGTCGAGAATATCCCTTTCCGCCGGGGTATAATATGAGGGTTAGTCATGGTTAACCTTAGGTCTGGGACCGTGTGTCTTAGGATTTCCATGACTCATTAGACATTAGTTAGGAGACATAATAATTGGTCTTGCACTTGAAACAATAGTCCTAGGGTGAGCAATGTCCGGGTGCCCCATTTTCAATTGATTGCCTCTCATATTATTCTATTACGTCTCTTTCTTCTTTACTTTATTTCTATTTGTATTGATATTGTTCACACCACTCTTAAATCATCTTTACTATAGCTAAATAGCAATACTTGTGTTTCTGAGCACTATTCTTGGTGGATATGACTGCCTACTCACCAGGGTACTTTATTACTTTGACAACTCCATGCACTTGCGGTACGCACTCGTAAGGTGTGTGTCAACACTCGTGCCTTGTTAGATCTATACATGTGCTAAGAGATTCGATATTGCTAGATATCTTGATTTGGGTTTGAATGTCCTTTCAGAGGAGTTCTTGATCTTAAGGTGAACATAGGAAGCTGGTGTAGAAGAGATTTCATCTTAAGTTCTTAGTGTTTCAGACCTAGTTCCTAAGAGATCAAGACTAGTAAGCCTCTAAATTCCTCTAGTCCATCACTAGATAGCATTGTCATAATTGATTTCACATCACAAGTAATTTCTAAGGAACTCCTCACACTAGTACACACCCCTTCCAATTGCACTTCACAATTCTCAACTGTCCTTTAGTAATTAGTTGTAGAAGTAGATCTACAAAACACTATAGATATTAGGCTATTGATTAAGTAAAAATGAAGTAATAGGAGACTCTCACCATTCCCTAAGGAATAAAACCCTCATGCTCATCCATGAGGTATTACTTGACGATCCATATACTTGAGATGTTACGCACACCAAACCATTGCATGGTTGGCATGTGTCAACTATCCATTGATTTACTTAGACCATACCTATGTTCTAACCTCTCATTAGACAATATCGAATTGAACCACCACCATTTCTCCATAAAGTCTTCCTGCCCCCTATTTGATAAAAATACAATAAATGAATAGTCATTCGATGAATAATCATTTTACTATTTGATTTCCTATCAGAATTAAGCATATGGATCTAATCATTAGGATTGTTAACTAATAACGAGTGAGTATTGAAAGAAATGATTCTCCTTTGGTGAATCCGGAATATCACTATATATTGATACAATCTTTTTCTCCATTATAAATAGAAGAAAATAATGGTTTCTCTCATGTCATGTACAAATTTTATCATCGAAAGATAAATAAAAAATAGTTGTTTTTTCCTATAACTATAAAATAAAGAATTTATTCTCGTACAATCTGGTATTATATAATCAAATAATATAATAGATTAAGTTTCTATTGTAGCATGGAACGAAAAAGACAATATACCAAATAGATTAAGTTTCAAGTATCAATGGAACCTCGGCCTCTTCATTAACATCCAACACCACAAAGTCCACAGAAAATATGTTCTTGTCAACTTTCACAAGTACGTCTTTAATGATGCCCCTCGGATGTCTAACTGTTCGATTGGCTAATTGAAGTGTCATCCGAGTGGGCCTAGGCTCTCCCAAACCTAGCTTCTAAAGAAAGTATAAGGCATGACGTTGATGCTAGCCCCTGAATCCGCCAATGCCATTTCTTACCCCAAATTACCAATGTTGCATGGAATGATAAAGCTTCCGGGTCTTTCTTCTTGTTCGGCATATTCTTTTGCAACACTGCTAAACAAGAGGCATCTAAGATCACAGATGCACTCTCCTCTAACTTCCTCTTGTTTGTCAAGAGGTCCTTGAGAAACTTTGCATTGCGAGGCATTTGAGACAAGGCCTCTACAAATGCAATGTTGATGTGCAACTACTTGAATAGACCCAAGAACTTCTTGTATTACTCGTAGTTTTGGTCGTTCTTCCATCTTGAAGGATAAGGGATTCTTGGCTTGTAAGGTGGGGGTGTCACCTCCTTCTCTTTGTTGGCTCTCTCCTCAACCTCCATGACCACGGATGACTCAACATTGATCTTCTCACAAGGGAGCTTACCCTCAACTTCATGATCACTTCTCAAAGTGATCACCTTCATATGTTCTCTCAGATTGGTCTCCGTGTTGCTAGGCAAACTCCCTTGAGGTCTTTCCGAGAGTGACTTTGCAATTTGTCCCACTTGGTTCTCCAAGTTGTGCAATGATGCGGTGTGGTTGTGAAGTGTGGCTTCAACCGATTGAAATCTTGTATCCGATGATGAAATGAACTTTGTTAAAGCCTTCTCTAAGTCAATCATCCGGTTTTCCAACCCTAAAACTTGATTCTCCATGTTCGGAGCTTGTTGTTGTTGGAAACCCATTGGTGCCATAGTCTTCTGTTGCCCTTGATTACTCCAAGAAAGGTTTAGGTGGCTCCTCCAC
Organism: Dioscorea cayenensis subsp. rotundata; assembly: GCF_009730915.1. Lineage (NCBI taxonomy): Eukaryota > Viridiplantae > Streptophyta > Magnoliopsida > Dioscoreales > Dioscoreaceae > Dioscorea > Dioscorea cayenensis. Next base: position 15,954,913 of record NC_052476.1, on the reverse strand, counting down.
CCCGGATTATAGGTATTGCTATACGGATTTTCTTGACATCTCATTGCATTACCTACAAAATCAACCTATTCCACGGAAGTAGTACCACCAATCAAAATAGGGCAATTAAATGGCGCATGTCCTTCCCCACACCCAGTGTAACTCATCGCGGCCGCCACTCTAGGAGAAGTTAGAGTGTCTAACTTCTTGCTCAATAACTCAACCTGGGCTGCCAATGATGTGACTGCATAGATCTCATAAAGTCTGGCTAGCTTCTTTCAATCCTGTATGTTCCACTGATAACTATTCATAGCCATTTCTTCGATGAGATGTCAGGCTTCATCGGGGGTCTTACTTCCTAAGGTACCTCCTGCTACAGCATCAAGTAACTGCTTCGTGCTTGGGTTCAAACCACTGTAGAAAGTTTAAATAATCATCCACTCGGGGAATCCATGTTGAGGACATTTCCACAGGAGGTCCTTGAATCTATCCCATGTCTCAAAAAGAGACTCCAATTCTGTTTGCACAAAAGAGGATATCCATTCCTAAGCTTCGCAGATTTTCTGGGAGGGAAATATCGGGCAAGAAAGGATTCTACCATCTCCTCCCATATAGTAATCAATGCTCTAGGTAATGAATGTAGCCATTGCTTTGCTCTTTCTTTTAAGGAAAATGGGAAGGCCCTCAACTTGATAGCATCATCTGTGACACCATTAATCTTGAGCATATCACATACTTCCAGAAAATTCTCGATGTGTTTGTTTGGATCCACATTGGCCAAACCATTAAACTTTGTTGACTGCTGTAACATTTGGATGAAGCCTGGCTTAAGCTCAAAATTCTGAGCCATAATCGGTGGCCGCACAATGCTGGATTGCGTGCCAAGAACTGTGGGTCTGGCATAATCTAAGAGTGTCCTCTGCTACTCATTCTGTTCTGCCATATTATCAGACCCTTCACCTTATATCCCAGCTTGATCAGACTGTTCTTGTACAAGTTCTTTTCCCCTTCTATGAATTCTCCTTCCAATGTCGAAGGGTTTCCTCGAGTCATAACCTGGAACTGCAACCAAAGAAAGAAAAACAAATCAGAAAGATAGAAGAATAAGAAAGTATGAAATAGAACAAGTGATGAATAGCTAAAATAGCAAAGTGCAAAATACTTCCAAAATGCTTATTCCCCGGTAACGGCGCCAAAAACTTTGACACACCCCTTGCATGTGTATACCGCAAGTGCACGGGTTGTCGAAGTAATAAAGTACCCTGGTAAGTGGGTAGTCGTATCCACAGGGAATAGTACTCAAAAGCACAAGAATTGCTATTTAACTATAGTGAAGATGATTTAAGAGTGGTGTGAACAATATCAATGCAAATAAAAATAAAGTAAAGAAAAAAGAGACGCAATAAAATAATAGGAGAGGCAATCGGTAAAAAATGGGGCACCCAGACATTGCTCACCCTAGGACTATTGTTTCAAGTGCAAGACCAATCATTATGTCTCCTAACTGATGTCTAATGAGTCATAAAAATCCTAAGACACACCGTCCCAAACCTAAGGTCAACCGTGATTAACCCTCACACTATGCCCTAGCGGAAAAGGATACTCTTAACGCCTCACACTGTGTGGGGTTGCATGAAGAGTTAGGGACTCCAGGTGATAGACCCTATTCCCTAGTATAGATCTAACCCTTTGGTCCATGCAAAAGATACCTAGTCACAATTAAGCCCCAGCACTAAGGATTACTTCAACACTTCACTATGTGGCTTGCGCAGCTAAGCCACAGTGGAGTTTGTCTCTTAGCACTTCACTCAATTGTGACCGCAAAGAACTCTTAGAATGTGGAGGTAGGATAAATCACATCGAAAGGGAAAGGGGACGTTCCACTACCTCTCGACTCACTCTCTCAACCCTCTCCAACCTAGCTTTGTCTAACCCTCATGGTGTGTCACTCATCCACAAGGATTACCAAGATAGTTTCTCAACCCTAGTATCACTCTAAGGGAAAATCAATTCAACAAGAATTCAAGGTTGGAACTCAATTAAAAACATCAATTAAAGAAGCATAATGAAAGATCAATGAAACAAAATTATCCTACGGTTTACAAGTCCAAGCACCCACTACGGTTTAACTCTCCATGGAGCAAGATACAATCAATAATGAAATCGAATATAAAAGCATGCAATACATAAGAAAAAACCCTCTCGTAGTTCGTATCGATGGTCTTGTGGAGTTGTCACGTCTTCTCCAAGGGTCCCTTCGTCAAGCCTAGGGCACACCTCGCCGAATCGAAGCCAACGAAAACTCCCCCAATAACTATCTTCCGAAGGAACGCGATGTCGAAGGCTATAAAACCACTCCAAATACCTAGTCAAAGCCTCTCCAAACCCTAGCTGTAAGCGCCTCTAACGATGAGAAAAGGATTGGAAAAAGAATGCCCAAAATGTCTGAAATCACGACTTAAATATGGCTGGAATCGAGCACATGCCCGTGTGAATTTCTAGGACACTGATTTTCTGTGAGCTGTGAACAGTAACTACTAACGTACTTCCAAACACATTCATACGGTAGATCACGTCGCGTCTTCATGTAAACCTCATTGACGAAGATCTTGCTAGCATTGCACAAGTCGAAACAAATGAATGTGACTGCCTTTGTGCCCCTCCAATTTGTATGTTGGCTCGAGCACAATGGAGGTTGGCACACACTCACATGTCTTTGAGCACAACTTGTGTCTTCACGTTTGTTCAATCCAAAACTTCATCAAAAATTTCATCCACGATCAACTTTTGGTTCCTTTCTTCCACACTTGTCTCCACAACCCTTCATGCACAAAAGAACACAAATACACACAAATAAGCAATAAAATCTGAGAAAAGTAATGCTCAATGTAAGAAAAGAATACTTCGTATTACTAATACACAAGCACTTATCAAGGACACCATTTGTTAGCTTTGCGGATTCACGAGCAAGGTCATGTCCCTCATTACTGGCTTGTATACACGCTTCTAAAGCAACCCAATTTAAAAATTTCAAATGGATTCATCTTGATGACTTTCTCCTTTGAGGTAAGAACCATGTTATTTCCTACCTTGATATTTTTTTATCTAATTTCTAAAGATTTTTTTATTGTTCCTTGTTGCTACCTCCGTGATGCTTTCTTTTCTTAAGTTTTTTCTTTTTCTTTTTTTCATCTTAGATTCTTTTGATCTTTACTTCTAATTCGTATTCTTGAATGCTTAGAACCATTGGGAAAGTAGGGTATTGATTTCAAGACCAAATTGGTTTATTTTCTTGCAATTTTGTGCTTTTTTTTAAAAAAATTTATTCTAGAATTTTGGATATAATTCTTGATAAGTGCATAAAAATATGTATTTGCATATTATATATTTGTGCATTTGTCTTGTCTTCTAGCATGAAATCTTCTATATTGATATTATGGTGGGTATTTTATTTTGAATAAGCAAGTATTCATGTACTCGAGACAAAAGGATGAAAATTAGAGTGAATTGAAGCCAAGTTCAAAGTACAATTCCAAAGAAGAGCATGGTCAGAGCACAAGTGTGCTTAGGGGATGTAGTTCATTGGTGTGGAGAAATTGCAATGAACACTCAAAGCACAGTCATTCTGCTCAAAGCATGATCTTGCTTAAAGAGCACGGATAAACTCTTAGGCCATGCTGATTGCTAGAAATCCAAAATCATGAAGCTTTAATTCCTAAGTGCCCACTAAGAAGCAAGAGTCAAGCACACCCCAAGTAAGGGCTTGCATTATCTTTTTACCTATAGTATAAAGCCTGACAGTAAGTTTTTTGGGGAAAGGGAGGATTTTGGTAAAAGCTTCATCGGAGGCTAAGGTTTCGAACATAGTTCAAGGAAAGCTAATCCAGGATGTGTTGATGCTACTATATGGGTCTCTGGGTGCAGGGTTGAGGACGAGATTGATGTCAGCTCAAGAGATTCTAGTATTCACATCGAGAGAAACATTGGGGAAGTCTCCTCTAGATTGCCTTTCTTGAACCCCATTACTCACTATGAGGTCTAATGCATGGTAGACGGCTCTCTTTAAAGGGGAACTCACCATTGCCTTTTGACATTCAAAAGAGTTGAGGCTTAATAAAGAGGATCCTTATATGAGGGCAAGGGTCTTCCATGAGTTAATTGATGCAAACTCTCAAACTAATGAAGGCAATAAAGCTCAAAGAAAAATATTCAAAATAAAACAATTCACATCAATTAGATTAGTGCCTTGGTGATATAAGGTGGTCCTTTGACAGTGTAAATATCGAGTCAAGACTCATAATCTTTAAAGATTAAAGACCCAAAATCATACAAGAATTACAAATGAAACTCCAAAGTTCCAAAAAAAAAATTATAGACCTAAAGAGTTTCACATGAAAAAAACTTTAAAACTTCATAAACATGAAACGTCAAACTTTTCAAGCATTATTAAAGTTCCAAGGAGACCAAAGTCGTGACTCGTAAAGATAGAAAGATTGTGACTTGAAATCCAAGAACTATTTCAAAAGCACGTAAGTCAAAATAATCAAGTTGATCACTTGATGATGTAGGAGAGTCATGCTTGATAATGTCAAAATCCCAAAAGAATGACAAATGAAACTCTGAAATTTCAAGACATAACTAAGTCAAAGACCAAAAAAGTTCCACGAGACTTGAAGACGTCATAGACATGAAATGTTGAAGTCTTCAAAATGTTAACGTTAAAGGAGATTGAGTTCATGGCTCACAAATATAGATAAAACACAACTTGAGATCCAAGTAATATTTTAAGATGTAAAACCAAAACTACAAGAAAGGTCATAGTTAACAAGTCAAAGAATATTTATTCAAGTGCAAATTTTTATGGGCAAGTAGGAAGAAACTAGAGAATCATAGTCCCTTCCTATGAAGTTGAAAAGGCTCAAAGTTATGAAAAAATTTAGGAAAAAAAAGGTTCACAGTCTTACTACCTCTAATCAAATCCATATATTTATATATCTAATGAGATTAATAAAAATTGAATTTTATTTTGTCTGCATACCTGTCATTTATGCTTGTTCTTAATTAGGGGGTTCAACATGATATTGTCTCGGGTATTTACTTGCCCCTAATAAAAGTAATGAACCAACAATCACTTAAAAACTTAGATAATTAAAATTTGATGTGTGATCATATTTCCAAAAGAAAAAAAATTTGATTGCAATCAATTATTTTTAACTGATCCACCCTAACAAAGGCTCGGGGAAAACAAATGACCCCACAACTTTAATCATTTTTATGCAATTATAAAGAAACCCATGTAATTGGGGAAATAAAATATATAAAAAATTAAAAAATGATATAAGAGCACATAATTTGAAAACTTATAATTATTATTTCTTTCAATCTTAATTTTAATATGGAATAATAATAATTATACTCAACACATTTGAGTGGAATTACGTATTTATGGTTAATTAGTGGGAAGTTGATTTTTGATTTACTTTGAACTTACTTCGAACTCCGGTAATGAACTCCGGTGATTGATTTACAAGCTAGAAAACAAAATGAAGTAAAGGTTAGGGTTGGAAGTGTATGGATGGAACAGTTATTGGACTTGATGATTTATTGATAGCAAAGCTTTGGATCTCACTCAGTATTAGATGTGAGTCATTACAAACACACAAAGGCTCCTTATATAGACAAGGAGGGGCCCTGTTTAAGGCTCAAGGTTGCTTAATGATAAGTGCTTGTGTATTAGTAATACGAAGTATTCTTTTCTTTTGTTGAGCATTACTTTTATTAGGTTTAGCTCTAATACATGTGTATTTGTGTTACTTTAGTGCATGTAGGGTTATGTAGCCAAATATGTAAGAAAGAAGCAAATGTAGATCATGAATGCACTATTTGATGAAATCTTGGAAGGAACAAATGCGAAGACACAAGTTGGACTCAAAGATACGAGAATGTGTGCCAACATCCATGTATTCAAGCAATTACAATGAGTTGGAGGGGCACGAAGGCAGCTACATTTGCGTATCCCGACTTGTGCAATGATATCAAGATCTTCACCAATGAGGCTTTTTATTGAAGAAGCGAAGCGATCTATGGCATAAACATGTGTCCGTTTATCTTACCTTGATGAAAAGTGTGAATCGGGAGGTTTTTTTTTGGCAGGGTACTGTAGTAGATAATGTAGTAAATCATTGTAGCAGTTACTGTTCATAGGCCGCAGAAAATCAAAACTCCAGAGAATCCACACGCTCGTGTGGAATTTCCACAGGGGCGTGTGGATGCCCGATTCCAGCCTATTTAAAGCAACGATTCAGCCCGATTTCAGCATCCTTCTTTCCATCTTTTCTCCAACTCTTGAGAGGCTTGCAGCTAGGGTTTAGAGAGGTATTGACAAGGCTTTTGGAGTGGTTCTACGGCTTCGACACCATGTTTCTCTTGGAAACATACTTATTGGGGGAGTTTTCATCAACACTGATCTGGCGAGGTGTGCCCTAGGCTTGACGTGGGGACCTTTGGAGAGGACGAGACTACTCCACAAGACCATCGACAAGACTACCGAGGGGGTTTTCCTATCGATTATTTGTTTTTACTTTTGATTTTACTATTGATTGTATCTTACTCCATGGAGAGATAAACCCCTAGTGGGTACTTGGATTTGTGAACCTTAGGATGTATTTGTTTCATTAATCTTTTATTATGCTTTCTTTAATTGATGTTTTAATTGAGTTCCAATCTTGAATGCTTGTTGAATGATTTCTCCCTTAGAGTGACACTAGGGTTGAGAGTTCACATTGGTAATCTTTGTAAGTGAGTGACACACCAAGAGGGTTAGACAAAGCTAGATTGGAGAGGGTCGAGAGGGTGAGTCGAGAGATAGTGGAGCGTCCCCTTTCCCCTCCGGTGTGATTTATCCTACCTCCATTTCCTAGAGTTCTTTACAGTCACAATAGAGTGAAGTACTAAGAGAGGAACTCCTCTGGGGCTTAGTTGCGCGAGCAACAGAGTGAAGCGTTGAAGTAATTCTTAGTATTTAGGGCTTAATTGTGACTAGGTGCCTTTCGCCTGGACCAAAGGGTTAGGTCTACATATAGGAATAGGGTTTATCACTTGGAATCCCTAGAGCATCTTGCAACTTTGCACAGTGTGAGGTGTTGAGACTAATCGATTTCTCCATCGGGCATAGTGCAAAGTTAGTCACGGTTGACCTTAGGTTTGGGACCGTGTATCTTAGGATGTCCACAACTCATTGAGCATTAGTTAGGAAGCATAATAGTTGGTTTTGCACTTGAAGCGATAATCCTAGGCGGAACATTATTCGAGTACCCCACTTCTTATCGATTGTCTTTCCCCTCATTTATTTGTGCCTCTCTTTCTTATTTCTTTTATTTTGTCTACATTACATCTTATCAACACAATCATTGTTTCATCTTTGCTTGGTTAAGAAGCAATCTTGGTGTTTTTATTCCCTACTCCCTATAGATACGATACCCACTCATCTGGGATTTATTATTTTGACAAACCCGTGCACTTGCGGGTCACGCACAAGGGGTGTGTCACTTAAGAAAGAAACAACCAAGTGGCCGACACAAACTTGATTGACATAATAGGGAGGACATATGTTCTCCACTATCTACAGTACTACTACAGTCTTCTAAGAGATTGGCAATGTTTAATTCTTCAGACTGAGTAAAAGGTGATTGTTTCAGAGTCATAAAACAATGGCAAAACAAAATAATGAAGATAGTATGTTAATATTAGGTACAGTTCACCCCCAGAAATGTCCTGAATTAATAGACAGATGGGAATCATGTTATAAATGCACTAGAAAGAATACTCATATATTAGACTCAATAGGAACAACAAATTTTTATTGAAAATCTTTTAGAAACCACTTCTAGAGACTTATTAAATAGTTAGAAAATTAATTATGCTGAGGAATATCGGTACATGGTACAGATGGTTAATAATCTTTATAATGTAACAGGACAAATTAGACAAATTATATTAGGAACCAATCCATCTAGAGGACATGCTTTACTACAAGATATGGCGGCTAGAGACATAGAAAGACTCCAGATTAATAATTTTGGTGAAATAGTACAAGTTATTCAAGCATATATCATTTTAACAACTAAAACAGGAAGAGCATTTACAAATAATTAATTAACTAAGAGATGGTTTAATAAACTTCTTAAACCATTAGGAGATATAATTCTTAAAATTGGATAGATAGAGGACATTAAAAATTTAACTAGAATAGGACCAGCAATAATGTTTACTTTCAATTATTTAAAAGATAAATGCATAAAAGCTGAAGCTAATAGACAAATATCAAAATTACAATTATTGTAGTAAAATTTATCTACCAGCTCTTAATAAGGAATACAAAAAAGGACTTAAAAGAAGCCAATATTTTAAAAAACGAAGACCTAAACCTAATCATGTAAAAAATTCAAAACACATAAACACCAGGAAAATGTATATATTATTTATGTGGTGTAGAAGGACACTATGCTAGAGAATATAAGAATACACAAGTTAAAAAAAAAAAAAGATTAAATATGTACCAAAACCAAGAAATTAATTATGAAATAGACATTGTAAGCCTTGATAGTAATGATAATGAAAATGATAGTGATGTGTGTAGCATATATGATGGAAATGAGGGACCAAATTTTTTCTCTGAAGATTTAATAGACTTCAATTATATAAGATGACTAAGCAAACCTATAATCGAGTTATAAATCCTAAATATTTATTTGAACAGTATCATCATGTAGAAGACTTTGAAAAATGCACACATGAGTTTGAAACTTTTAAAATAAATTTTTAGTCAAAATGTGATAAATGTTATAGATTTCATATAATAAGGCATAGAGTAACTTGTAAGAATTGTAAATTATCTTTATGTAGGAAATCCATTTTATATCTTTATAATTTTAATTTTAAAGAACAAAAGATAGAAAGACCAAATGATGTACCAAATAAAGATAAGGAAATACTAGAACAACTATTATAAAGATAAAAACTTTAGAAGAGGAAGTTATTAAGTTACAAGAAGAACTAAAAAAATATACAAAAATATAAGAGATAAAGGAAAAGGTATAATAATACAGGAAGAATAACTAGTAAATACCAATATTCCCAATGACTAGAAAAAAGAAGAAGAGATCAAATTGAGAAAATCCAGTAGAATTAGGACAAATGATTAAAGATTTAAAAGAATTCAAAGATAACATAATATTAAAGTATTCTCTTTCTTCCTCTAGAAATAGAATAGTTGATTCACTACAAAGAACAATAGATCTTATTACAAAAAGAAAAATAAGTATGAATGGGGAAGCTAATAAAAGTAAGGAGAAGAAATTAACAATTTCCGAAAAAATAACAAAAATGGAAAAAGAAATAGAACAAATACAAGCCACTTTGAGACAATTAGAAGTAGATAATTACTTAAAGCAGTAAGAACCCATGGCTTTTCCGTCTACGATGATAGGAATGGAGATTGCACAACCAACAGGATCTTCAGTATTCTTATCACTATGGGGGTCATGCAACCTGAACCTTACACATAGTTTGTCCATATGCATTAGAGAAAACTATGATTACAAAATCGGCAGGTTCATATGTGTTTTCTTTAATTATGGAAACTATGTAAACAAGTCCATTATAATAATACACGACAAAGGATAATAAAAAGCTGTGACTACAAAACCAATAGGTACATATGTGTCTCTTGTTATAGTGAAAACTTGACTATCTTTAAAACCAATAGTATGCAAATTAGATAGTTTCATAATTATAACTAACAAGTTTATTATTTTATGCAGAGATGGCAAGAAAAAGTTTTTACAACAACAAATACCCTTTTGAACCACAATTAAATCTCCCTATATTTCCACTAAATTCAACTCTGAGATTTAGAACCCAGACATATTTAAACCTACAACAACATGTCATAATAGACAACCTTTGGGCCAATCGACATGAACCAAAAAATCTCATCCCTTTACTACACACTTAAACCAAATTATTCCACCAGACCAATGAAAAATCCCAACATTCCCCACTTCCACTATTATTAGAAAACCCCAGTATTAACTTTTCCTTAAAACCCCAAACCCTAGACTATATGGTTGCTAAAAAAAAGAATCAAAACCCTAGAAACTAAAATTGTTCTAAAACTAAAGAAGTAATGAAGATTAAAGTTCAGTTGAAGGAAATTACTGAAGAAGCATAAGAAATGAAGCAAGTAATTATAGAAGAAAAAAGACAAAAAATAGAAATTTGGAATTATTTCCAGAAACTATTGCAGAAGTCAATCAAATCATATACAAAAAAGTGATATCACCCCAATACCAGCAATTCATCTCTAAACAAGATGTACTGAGACAGTTGGCAAAAGAAGAAGCATTTCTTATAGGATTTGTAATAGTAGGAAACGTATTCAAAGAACTATCACATAAAGATGGATTTCCTATAGGATTTGCCATTGTAAAGAAGGATTCACAGTATTAAAATACTAATTAGACATGTCTCAATGGAGAGATTAGGAAATCAAAGGCGTCCAGATGAAAGCTATAAATCTTCTTAGACATGGGTATATGGCCAGAATAATTTTAACCAATCCAGAGCAAGCAAACTTTTTAAATGACTATTGGCAACTAATCCATCTTCTTCACAAATTCTTGAAAGCTCTTAGGCCACATTTGGATGGGTATGTTAATTTGGAATTAAATTCTATCCCTCCCTGTTATGATGAAGGTTATCCTGGTGATCCAAGACATCATTGTTAGGATTATGCCCTCGAATGCCAATGAGGATACTTATATTAGGGTATTTCATTTGTATTATACATTCTTATTATTATTAATAGGTATTTATTTTGATGTTCATATAAATCTTGTAATGACATTTTAATTAGTTTTGAACATTATAGTCTTTGTGTATTAAGTTAAACCTTCTACTCTTTATGGGATAAGGAGGAGAGCACTAAAAGGGTTTAGTATTTATACACTTAAATAGTTCGTACATCAAAGAATCTTTAATTGGACGTTAAAGATTCGTAAGGATTTGCATGACATATACTTTGACAAAGAGTGCTAGTTGAACACTATAGAATAGTGGGAGCATATGTCATAAATACATCACTAGGATTGGTGTATGCGGACATAACTCACAACAATCCAATCACATGGCTTTTACTCTTTGACAGTCTATGATTGGAATTATTGGTTATGATCATATGAGTGAACCTTAGACCTAAGGTATCATAATCACAATGTGCTTGTGACGTCTAGTCTGTTACTAGAGTCATTAGGCTCAGTTTCCTTTTGGTAGGGCCGAACTCGAAGTACGGCTATATCGGGCAAGTAGTAGTTGTGAGTGATCACAAAAAAAAAGAAATTCATTCTCTCGGAAGTAAACGAGTTAGTATCTTATGTGATTATAAGTATGTGAGATTAGAAGACCTTGGTCAAGGCAGTCAAACTAATCATGTGGGACATGAAGAGTAGTTTGGTAATCTTATTCTAATATGGTTATTAGCATACGATCGAGTTTAATGAGTTTGACAATTACCATGCCTCTTACTCGGTTGGGATATAAGAATGAAAGGTTTATACACATATGGTAATCATAATCAGAAGGTTCGTAATGATCTACTTATTCGTGTTCAATTGGGCTACGACATGGAGCTATAGGACTAGCTAGATGCCATCCACGTCCTTTGGTATCCTCCCATTGTCAATCAAAACGAACCTAGGGAGTCATGCTTAAAGGGATAAAGAATTACTCTCACTTTGACTATAGGGGTAAAATTATCAATTTAAAATTTTACTTCATGGGATGAGTGAAATTGTAAATTGGTCTAGGGTTTTTGTCTTAAATTTAAATTTTGATTAAATTCGATGGAGTCAAATAGTTAATCAAAATTATAAGGACTTAAAGACAAAAGTGATTTTAGTTACATTAGGACTCATATTTCTAATTGAAATTCAATGATAATGTTTATCATGTTATGAAGGTTTATATTTTGAATAGAACTTCATAATAAAATAATATTTATCATGTTTTATAAACTCTCTATAAATATGACTCCTCCCTAACCTTAGATGGTATCAATTGATTCTTGGTGAGAAAAATCCCCAAGCTCTCTCCCCCTCTCTAACCCTAGCCACTGTTTGGAGAAGAAGAGGAGATTGTTTCTCAATTTCGGCGTGTGATCTAAAGGCATGGGACTTTCGTTTGGCGCTAGGAGATCTACGACAATCCGAGAGACAAATTCGGCACATCAAAGGAAAGGTTCTCAAATATTCAGAGGTAATTTTCTAAACCTTTCAACTAGAACAAGGTGTTCATTAAAACAATTAGATCATATCACAAATTTATTCTTGCTTCAGCATGCCTTTGATGATGTTATTTAATTTTGTGATATAACTAACAATCATATTAAGATAACTCTTCTTCACCATCATAAGCCTGACTAAGAAAAGATAACTCCTATCATACTAGAAGATGCGATTATCCCAAGAGATGTCAAACAACTGATGAAACTATGGAGAGCGTGTGCAATCTCTACTAATTGGAAAAGGGCAGGTCCTAATATTGTTGATAATTAGAGTTGCCAAATGGTGCTAGAAACAAAAATAATGAAGGCATACGTAGATCAATGCATGTTCCCATGTATTGATCGTTTCCAAACTTAATTTAACAAATGTCAACCATTGAATATCACATGAAGAGGATCTATGCATGGGCAAGAGAATACAGATTTGGAGACTATTCTAGGGTAAGCATACCCTCTGAAGAATTGATGTTACCAAGCCTGGAAGAATCTCTAGAAGGCCTAGATGACATCGTTGAGCAAAATTTAGACAATATGATGGAAGGATAAGAAGTAACTCATAAAAATCAACGGTTCTAATCCTTATGACTCTGAAACAATCACCTTTCACTTAATATGAAGAAATAAACATTGGTATTCTCTTGGAAGACTAAATCAATATTTGTTTTTTTTTAAGTATGAAAAATAGGCGCACTATTTATTTTTTAATGTGCAAAATAGGCTTGTAAAGAATAAGTCCCTGTACAGTCACTATAGCAGTACTATAGATACTGAAGCATATATATCCTCCTTATCATGTCAATCAAGCCTATGTCTGCCACTTGGTTGCTTCTTTCCTAAGCAACCTTGAGCCTTATCCAAGCCCCTTCCTTGTCTATAGAAAAGCCCTTAGTGTGTTTGTAAGGACTCACAACTAATACCGAGTGAGATCCAAAGCTTTGCTATCAATAAATCATCTAGTTTAATAACTCTTCCATTTATACACTTCCAACTCTAACCTTTACTTTAATTTATTCTCTAGCTTGTAAATCCATCGCTAGAGTTTATTGCCGGAGTTCAAAGTAAGTTCAAAGGCACTTGTTCTCGTAATAATGTTCACGCATTGCTTACTAAGAGGGCCTCGGTGTACACACGATAGGTTCTCATCATCTACGTGTTAGGGTGCCCCACATGTTAAATTTTTAGGGGTCATTAAGTTACTGTAACCGATGCACCTCCCTTCAGACATGTCCTTTTGACGACGCTTGTTGTATAAAAAATAAAATAAAATAAAATAAAAAATAAGAAATTTATTGAGCATTGAAGATATATATATATATATATATATATATATTATTTTTTTATATGCTATGGCTTCTAATGTAAAACCTATACTTTGTTTGGGGCAAAAGTAAAAGAGGGTTTTGAAGATAAATTCTTAGGGGTCATTAAGATACTAACATTATTACCAAAATATCCTTTGAGTTTTAAATATTATATTATAATAAATAATGAATAAATAAATAAATTCTAACTAATAACCTCAATTAAGTATTGTTAGAAAAATAATTAAGTGATATAAAAAAATTCTAAATAAATATTTTTAAATCTTTTATACAACTCCATATATATATAAGTAAATATAAATAAAAAAATATTTTCATCCAATAAAATTATAACAAACGATTCTGCTGGATCTCCGTAGATGAAAAAGGAGAGAAAGCTATAATTTTTTTTATTTTATTTTTACTCCCAAAATATAAAAATAATATTAATTATTACAAAATTATTATAAGGATATTTGTGTTCATAAAATTATCACTGTTTTTTTAATTCTCCGTTTACCTTCTAAACCCTCATCCCCTCCCTCAACCCTCCTCTTTTTGTAGGAACAAGGATTGAAGAACCCTTGCCTCCAAATTTCCCCAAGGAAGGCCTGAATCCCAGCGAGACTTTTCTCCGGCCTCAGTGAAGTGGCCAATGAAGGGGAGTGGCACCAATGGAGCTGCAGCTCGTGCTTTCCGATCTCTTGATCTCTCTCCTATGGGTTTGGTCTGGTTCTATCCTTCGCTACTTTGCCTACACCTTCTTCGGACTAGGGATGCACACCGGGATCGGCCTTCTCAAGCTTATTCTCGCTGTTCTGTATATCTCCTTCTCTTGGCTCGGCAAGGCCACCAATGGTGGAGCTTACAACCCTCTCATGGTTCTCTGTCATGCTATTTCTGGGAGTTTCTCTGGGTTTCTATTCGTCATCTTTGTGAGGATCCCTGCTCAGGTTTGATCTCTCTCTTTTTTTTTGTTGTTGTGGATTTTGTTGCTTGTTTTGATGTTGTGATTTTGTTTTATGTTTGCAAGTCAGGGAATGTATGAGATGAGAAATGTTTCTTGTTCCTCGTTGATGCTTGTTTTGATCTCTGTTTGGTGGGTGTGTTGTTTGTTTTGATGTCGTGTTGGTTTGTGACTGTAAATGAGGAAATGGATTTGATTGGTCTGTTGCTTGTTGCACTTGAATCATGCAAATTTTCTTCTTTTTTTTTACTGGAAAATAAGGCAAGTTATTTTCTTCTCCATCTCTATGAGATTCTCATACCATGTTTGATCTCTTTCTTGAGGATTTGTTGTTTGTTTTGTTGTTGTGTTTGTTTGTGACTGTAAATGGGGGAATGAATATGATAAGTGTTTCTTACTTGTATTTCAATCATCCAAACTTTGAATTTTGTTTGAAGACATGATCAAGAGCTTTCCTTGTGAGTTAACCCTGTTTCAGTGAATGCGCCATGCTCCATTATAGGGTGGTATGCTAAACCATTGTGTAGTTCTTTGCTGAAGAGTTGTTTCTTGTGCTGCCTTTCAGCTGAGCTGGTTCTTTTATAAAAGAGCAGTTCAAGGGCTTGGACCTTATTGCTGATTTTGTAGACTTGACATGTACATTTATGCTGAAAATCATCTCCACAACGTTTTTCTCCATATTGTTCGCTTCTTTTTGCATTTTTTTCAACCTAGACCTTTTGAACAAAACCCTAGTTTGGCATCAGCATTCCATAAGTTATTGGAAGCATTCTGTGGATATTTTTTTTTTGCTATTACAAGTTTGTCCAATTTGTTTCTATCCATCAAATAGTTAGATCCATTAGATAGAAAGGATCCTCATCCTCTTGATATAGGAATAGAGACAGCAATGGTAGTTCTCTTAGATGCATCAGTACAAAGTCGAGACACACTTGAGAGTGGAGACTTTTATAGACCATCTTTTACAGTTACTAATGATTTTGTATTTTGTGGGAACATTTAACTTTTGGAATTGGAAACTTAGACCATCGTCAGAGGTGCTAGGCATCACATAGGCATTCGCTTGAGTGATGTGAAGGCTATTTCCAAAAAAAAAAAATTAAAAAAAAAAATTGAAAACAACATTGAAATTGCATAAGATTGAACTTTAATTAATATAATAATCATTTACTAAACATTGAAGACCCAAAATCAAACATAAACATAAAACCACAAAGACAATCTGAACTTTTCAAGTTTAGTATACAAGACCTAATTTAGAATCTTTCTCAATTAAACTTACTTATCTATCACGTGAAATCTCTCAAGTTTCCCTCTGTTTCTTTTGAAGTTTTTCGTTTTTTATTTTTTAATCTTTTTCTTTGTTTTGCTTAGCAAGTAACATTAAACTCTCCTAAAAAACTTCTCTATATTCTTCTTCTTGCCTTAATTTTGTTTTGAAAAAGTAAAAAACCTCTCTCCTCTTAATTATTACACATTTCAAATATAATTATTTATAGCGTTATTCTCTCCTAAAAAGTCTCTATATATATCTCTTGTTGCCTTAATTGTGTTTTGAAAAAATAGAAAAACTCTCTCTTCTTAATTATTACACTTTCCAAGTATAATTATTTATATTTCCTTTATAAACATATATTTATTACTATGTAATATAACTTTCTAAAAAGCATTAAAAATCTGTAAAAAAAAGGAGAAAACTAAAAAAAACAATGTTTTTCTATTTTTTTGCCTGCGCCTGGGTTGAGGTACTCGCCTAGAGGGTTATGAGACGCTATAACCTTGCATCACCTCGCTTGGGCGCCTAGACGAGCGCTTTTGTGCTTTTAATAGCACTGCTTCTAAGAAAGATAGCTTGAATAAGATATTTCATTTCACTAGATTTAAATACCAAACTTTCTATTCTTAAACAGAACCTGTAGGCTGTTAGACTTACTTGTAAAGTCCTGTCTGATCTTTTCAGGCACTATTTAATGAGCTTTTTAGATGAATCCTTGTTTTAATATATTAATCATTGTTCATTCATGCAACTATTTTAAAAAAATAAAAGGATTTCGGAACAGACGAGGTCTTTTTTTTTGTTTTTTGAATAAGGAAAGTACACATTATGTAGTGTGGCAAATGAAATAAAACGAACCTTAAATATATATATATATATATATATAATTGTGGGCTCAACTTCACATTGCCTGGACTTGTCTTTGTGTTGAATTCTAAATTATCTGTAAATTTTGGGGATAGAATTGATGTCATAACTGTAATATTTTCTTTGATACTTGAGGGTGGGTTTCTACCTTTCAATCTGTAATATATTAATTAGCATTTCATCTAATAAATGAAATTTTCTGAATTGCATCCTAATATATTTATACAAGGTTTGGCTGACCAAAAGACAATTAGTTTGACTGAACATCTCATTATTCTTGATTTTTAGAGTTGTAGTTATGAATACGCGTCCCCATTTATTTTTGTCTATGGTTTTGCTTTTCAGGTCATTGGATCCACTATGGGGGTTGGGTTAACTAAAATCACCTTTCCAGAAGCATACTATGGCCCTCGCTTGAATGTTGATATTCATAAGTGAGCATTAATGGAAGGATTTCTTACACTATTGATTGTGATTCTCTCATTGGGAATAAAGAAAATAAATCCTGAGAATTTGGTTTTAAGAACATGGATTTCAAGCTTGTCCAAAGAAATACTTCATTTTCTAGGTTCAGATTTAACTGGTGGAATTATGAACCCAGCTACAGTAAGTGCTTGATATAATTCACTTGCAACTCAAGCTATTAATTTCATTTCTTTTTTTAAATTAATTTATTATGAAGTTCCTTGCTACATGCCAGGTTTGAAAGTACAAAAACCTCATTTGTTGCATTTCTCTATGGTATGATATTATCATAGTTAGGACCATCAAACAAGCCAAAGTATTTACAGCATCTCAAATTAGGCTTGTATTTTAGCTCACTGAAACTTGTTTGAATAATAAATGGGTTAAACTTGAGCTTAAATATTAGGCTTGATTTTTTAAATAAGCTGAGCTCAAGCACTTGTTTTGAGTACAACTTGATTAGTCAGAATAGATGTTTTTTCATAAATATTATAAATTTATTCATACTTTGAGGTTTAAGTAGCTCATTTTATTGTATATTATGATATTATATTACAATATATATATATATATATATATATATTTCAATCCACTTTGTCATCAAAAGAGTTAGTTTGTGTTTGGTTCTTGTTTGGATTTTTGGTAGTCTTAACTACACTTGGCTTAAAAATCCTCCCCCACCGCACCAAACCCCAACAACTCCCATCACCCCCCACCAAGGTTGAGCCAATATTGGTATCAGGATAAAACAAGTCAAGCTTGAACATAAAATGTTAGGCTTGAGCTTGGTCTCTGCAAAATTAGTTTGTTTATAGCCCTAATAATGGCCGCTTCATTTTACTTTTTAATCTCAATTCTTTCATTATGGTTCTTTAGTGTCTTTTCTCATTTCATAAGCTTACATACTGACTCCATTCGGTTGGCTAGCAAAATCAAGACCAAGATTGCCATGTTTGGCTTCCTATATGCACATATCAAATATATCTCACGCTTAACTCATGACCTTCCAATATGTTAAACTCTATATTCTGCATGACCATTTGGTGTTTGAGACATTAGAAGGCTTTATACGTAAAGAAGGGTAAGTTGCAAAGATAGGTTACTTTCTAGGAAATAAGAGAATACTAAGTATAAAGACAAGATGGTACTCCATGAAGTGCATGACTTAAAAGAAGATTTTGGGATTTACTCTATCCCTATCAAGGATGACAATTTTTTGTGTTTAATGGGTATTCAGCTTAGCAGAACCCATATATATATACACGTTTATATATTTACATATGCCCATATATACATATATATATATTTTTATATATATAATTTGAATTTTATCTTAACGACTGCTATTATTTGAATATTTTTAACAAAGTCTTTAACGCCATTAGTTTGTGGCCATAACTTGAACTTCATTTTTTCTAATTTCCATATTTTCACTTGAAATTTCTTAACTTTCTCAGATTCATTAAACAAATATATCTACTCCAACATATGGCGATACCTTAAGAGGCTTGACTATTTAAATTTTGTTATTTTCTATGTTTTGTATTAATTTAGTCAAAATATCTAATTGTCAATGTTTGAATATCAAGTTATTTAATAAGATTATGATCATCTGAAATAATATATTCAGCTTCTAATGTATGATTGATTTTTTTTTTTATTTACAAAATTTAACAAGTTTGGGATAGGTTTAAGATGGGATGGTTAGAAATTCAGTGATTATAAATAATAGGAGAAGTTTGGGTTGGTTAGGAATTGTGATTTTTGCAGGTACTTATGATGTTGCCATCCCTATCTACATCAAACAAGCCCAAGTTTATGTCTAATTACTGATAAGTTTTTTAGTGGTCATGTTTTCACTCCCTCTTTCCCATTGAAATGTTATGCCACTTCAGATTTACTAATTCATCCTAACATGCTTCATGTGCTTTTTTCCTCGAGAATGATGTGTTTTATTATGTTTAGATAGTGGACAAAAGCTAGGGTGATATATTAATGTTGAGAAAATCACATGCATTCAAGTCCTCTCCATTCAATTTATTAACATAAATGAAAAAGGTATGAAGAAAAATATAATGATTGAAATGCCTGTAGTAATAGCTACTAGTGGTCGCAAGGCATAATAAAATAAATTCCTTCTGGTAATAAGGTAACGTTAACCCTCTATTTTGAGTCTTTTTCTTGTTGTAGTGAAAATGTTTTAGCTTACCAAATATTTGGTTTGTATCCCCATCAAATGATCAAGTGTCCTAACCATATAATTTATTTATAGGCCTTTGGTTGGGCTTGTGTTCAAGGGGACCATACGACCAAGGAGCATTTGCTTGTTTACTGGCTCGCACCAGTTGAGGGCGCTTTGTTAGGAGTATGGGCGTGTAGTTTGTTTGTTGACCTTAAGAAGCACAAGGAACATCATCAAACTAGTTACAAGGTTAAATCAGAGTGAGAAAGGTATATTTTCCAGAATCCAGCCCTTTTTAAGCATTTACATCTTTCATTAAATTGTTTTAAAGTCAACAGCTTAGATCATAGTCACATATGAACGTAAGCATATTTCAGTGTACAATTCCTGAGTTATATATAGACTGTTAATAACTGTGTTGATTGTGGATAAATGCTCTTCTGTCATAGGCAAGGTATTTGGGTTTCATTGTTTGTGGGAACTACCACAGCTGACTTCTGTGGGAAGGATAGCCGGAGTGTTTCTCTCTTGGGCAGTGATCAGAAAGTTGGTGACAGATACTTTTCTAGATCTTTGAGCATGTCCATAAGCACACCAAATGACCAGGCTTAATTCTCAAGCCATCAAAGACAAGATCTCTTGGAAAGACTAGCCATATCATCTTTGATGCGTATGATCTTGTTACTTTGTAATGTAAGTAATTTAATTTATCAACGTTGCTTGGGAGAAAAGTTTAATGTATAGGCCTCGTGGTAAAAAACATGAAATTTGCTGCCTGTTGGAGAAACAAACCAAGTAATGATAAGCTTTGACCAATCATCTTGTGTTTCAGTCGAGTTCGTATTATTTGCTTTAACCATCAGCCGAGCACTTTCCCAATATAACAGACAATTAAAAACAGTTGACAAGTTTTTGGCAAGCATGACGCAAGTAATATAACCAATGATCTGGTAGCGAACAGTACACAAACATCACGGCCCTCACTAGGAACCACCACTGTGATGGACATGGTGAACAAGTGCAACAATTATCCAAATGGGTTATGTTCTTCCAACAAAAATTAACTGTTCAGACTTCAAACACAGTCTAGTTCCCACAGCTAGTTGATTTTCTGTATTTCATGGGTTGGGATTTTACATGCAGATGAACTGAATAATCATCACTCTGAATGTACGCTAAGGCAAAGGCAATGAAGGTGGTCAAGGATAAAATGACTTATTCCTTTTTTGTCTAATCATATCATCCATGTTTTCTAAGGCTGCTTTGGCAGCTGCCTTAGCTTCCTCCAGCAGATCATCTGGGACGTACATGTGCAGCACAAAGAAAATAGATGATAATTAGAGCCATCATACAGCACTATATAAAACATGAGCTACAATTTTGTTTTATCTTTAAAATCATTTCAGACAAAATTACTTCGGCAAAGATCAAGTCATATGTTACATATTCAGAAATACAAGGTGGGGCTGAAGTTATAAATATTGTCAATGGACATCAAACACACCAAATTAGTCCCAGAATTTTAACAAAAATGATCAATCAACTCCAGGATTTTAACAATGGAGGCAAGCAACAATGACAACAAGAATGACCAAAAAAAAAAAACAGCCAATACATAACATATCCTCAAATGTCCTTCAAGAAAATTTCCCACAGTAATTCATCTCAACTTTATGTAGTGACAATGCCATAATCTAAATCCAAATCATTAAATTGAGATGGTTCCAGATACGGTAACTTACCTCATAGCAGTGTTCAATTAGTATTTTAGTCCAATTACCATAGTTTCACTATTTAAAAAATGAATAAATAAGCAAACCACTTGAGTTACCGTGATTAATCTCACAGACCAATTTACAGTGTTTCAATCTATGGTAGCAGGATTTCTAAAACAAGACTCAATTACAATTTTATCATTGATTGGGATGGATGAATCAAAATCAATGGCACTATATGTCCAAACACTCTCCATCTTTCTACTTAGTTATCAACTCTCATTCATAAAAGGGTAAATGTGACTCAATTCATCCTTTGATATTTTCTAAAAGACCAATACACCACTCTTTTCCAATTCCTTTCTAATTCTACCTTTGGAAAACTTCCTCATGAGTCCCAATTAATATCCTATTCCCATTGTACCTTTTTTATTTTTCTTCAAAACTTCTTCCCATTCAGTAATATCAGCAAACATGCTGGAAAGCATGCTGACACCCTAACCAACAGGCGAGCTTGCTGTGCACAACTGGAGCTCGCCAGTTAGCACAGAGTGACACAAGCGAGCTTGTTGTGCACACCTGGAGCTCGCCATTCAGCACAAAGTGGGCTCAGACACAAGCGAGCCAGTCAGCAAGCACAGTGTGAGCTCACACACCAGCAAGCTATGGGCAAGCCCAAGCTTGTCAATGTGCTCTGCGCAACTCATCTACAGTGCCAACTCTCACTGCAGTAAACTCAACCACTACACAAGCCCCGTTCAACCAGTGCTCGCTGATGGGCTCACGCACAAGTGAGCTCAAGCTAGCCAACGAATGATATAGGGGAAGGGCAAATACATAATTCAAAAAAATTGATAAGAATTATTTTGAATTCAAAAGTAAAATTTTTAAAATTCAAGAATTTAAAGGGGATGTTGAAAAGTGCATGAATGTTTGTAGACAGAATACTCTCACACAAAGTTACGTAGCAAGTATCACCATAGTTATAATCCAAGAACTCACACCCACAACTAAGTAAAATAAAAGCCAAAGGCTGAAAAAAATCAATAGATTTATAGATTATTCATTGATTACAAATTTAAAAACCCCAAAAACAAAGTATTTATATAAATCTAAAATAAGAGCAACGATAGTAACTATAACTGGAAAAAATATAAAATGGAAGAGCAATTAAGGTCAAGAGGACAGCCCCTTACTCGACGTTGGAATCAAATGGAAGCACTACTGCAGAAGGTTGTTTCCGACCTTTTGATTATGTGCAAACCCTTTTCCAACAATTTTAGAATTGCCTCCAAAGTGTCCAAACCATCTCCACTTAAACAGAATAATTTTTGTGACTGCAAGCTAGATGCAACTTAAATGAGACAGAAGATCAACAAGTTGCACGCTACATGAATGAGCTGAAGGACCGCATACAAGATCAAATGGCAATGCTGAGCGAGTGGTCAGTTGATCAACCACAGAACTTGGCACTTAGGGCTGAAAGGATATTGAAGACAAGGAAAGTCCCTAGAAGTCCACAATATCAGCTATCCTGATCCAATAACAAAGCAACTTCAAGTCGGTCAGAGAGCAAAATTGAAGACTCGCATGGGATAAGGGCTGAATCAAAGAGGTCAGATTTGAAGTGTAAAGAAAAGCAAGAACCAGCAAAAGGACTTCGATGGTACAAATGCAATGAGTTAGGACACAAATCCAATGATTGTCCTCAACGCAAATTTGCAAATGTCACCCAACATGAGTACGAGGGAGATGATACAAGGAAATAGTTGAACGGGAAGAAGATTTAAAAGTGGCTAAAAAAGATGGAAAGGTGGTTGTGTGTGTTGTTAGGAGGCTCTTGTACACTCCAACACAACCAGGAGAAACACAATGCAAGAAGATCTTCAAGGGCACATGTTCAATAGCTAACAAAAGTGTGATAGCTTGTGATTAATAGCTGTAGTTGTGAGAACTTGGTGTCGCAAAACTTAGTAGATCATCTTAAGCTCAAAACACAGCCACATCCAACTTCTTATAGCATTGGTAGGATCAAGAAGGGGCCAAATGTGTAAGGTTTTTTGTGATGTTGTTGAGATGGACGCTAGTCATGTATTACTGGGCAGGCCATGGCAATATGACATTGATGCAAGCATAAAGGTTGGTATAACATCTATTCTTTTAATTAGGATAACAAGTGAATAGTTATTGTCATGGTTTTTAAAAGTGAATGAGGCATGCGCCTTGAGGCAGCGCAAGAGAACAGCCTCAAGGCGCACGCCTTGAGGTAGAAAACTAAGGCTTAAGCCTCACTGTCAAGAGGCGCACGAGTGCGTGTGAGGCTTAAGCCTCAAAAATCCTGATTTTTGTAATATCATTTTAATTTTTAAAACAAATAAAAAATATTTATATGTATATACTTTCATTAATAAAAACTTATATATGTAAAATTCAATAAAAAAAACTCATCAACACCTATGGTTTTGCAAGTAGTACATACCAATTTGATTTTTTAGATTATGTGAAAATGACAAAA
Organism: Dioscorea cayenensis subsp. rotundata; assembly: GCF_009730915.1. Lineage (NCBI taxonomy): Eukaryota > Viridiplantae > Streptophyta > Magnoliopsida > Dioscoreales > Dioscoreaceae > Dioscorea > Dioscorea cayenensis. Next base: position 15,931,306 of record NC_052476.1, on the reverse strand, counting down.
ATTATCAAGATAAACTATTTTTTTAGATTTAATGATAATTATCAAGATAACTATTTTTTTTTTAGTTTTAACTAAGATAAGTTACCAATAAGATAAGTCATAATATTGTTAATTTTTGAAAACAAAACAAAAAGTCTTTTCTTTATTATTTATAAATAAAAATAAAAATAATATAGTTTAATCAGATAAGTTCCCTCACGTTTAAGATAAGTTTTAAAAAGTATTTATTTTATGAATAAAAATAATAAAATCTAATGACATCTTAGCCTCTCATTTCCTTGTACTCCAAGAGTGATGTTTTTTAATATATGGTTTAACTTTTTACATATTTTGTGTATGGATGAATTATTATGTTTTGAATTTGGAATTATAATTTGCTAGTTTTTGTTGTTTTAGTGATTTTGACTATAGAATTATGGAAATTAGAAATAATTGATAATATTTTTATTACTTTGTATTTGATAGACAATTTTAATATTGTTTTTCCAAAAAAAAATTGAGGCTTACGCCTCAAAACGCCTTGAGGCTTACACCTCGCCTCATGGTTGAGAAGCGCCTCGAAACCCACCTTGGGTTTTTAAAAACCTTGGTTATTGTTCCAACTCAACAAGAATGGGGGGATGCCAAAAGATAGGGAGAAAGCTCTACTATCCGTGTCTCTTAACAGAAGATGAATTTATAAAGGACTTAAAAGAAACAAAATCTTGTATTATTCTAGTCATAAAAGGAGATGAGCAACCTATACAAGCCACCCCTCCAAAGTTCACAATTATCAGCTGAGTTTGAAAATGTTACACATTTGCCTCCTATGTGAGATATTACAAATTGCATTGATCTTAAACCTAGAGCTCGCATGCCTTGTCTGCCCCATTACTGAATGAGTCCACAAGAGCATTAGCTCGTACAGGAAAAAGTGAAGAAGCTGCTCCAGAAAGGGCACATTCGAGAAAGCTATAGTTCTTGTGCCATACCAACCTTGTTTGCTCCAAAGAAACGTAGACAGTCGCACCATTAACAAAATCACCATCAGCTATTGATTCCCAATTCCTAGACTTGATGATTATCTTGACCAATTGAGTGGCGCGAAGGTGTTCACCGAGATAGATTTACATAGTGGATATCACCAAATTAATATTCAAAGAGAGAGACGCGCATGTAAAACAAAGGATGGGCTATATGAATGGCTAGTCATGCCATTCGGATTATCCAATGCACCAAGTGCCTAGATGCATCTTCTGACTCGACAACTCAGGCCCTTTATGTCTCATTTTGTTGTTGTCTATTTTGACAATATTCTGATTTATAGCAAGAATGTTGAGCAGCACCTTGATCACATTAAGCAAATTCTTGATGTTAAGAAAGAATAAGTCGTTTATAAACCTAAAGAAATGTGTTTTACTAACAAACAGCTTAGTGTTCTTGGGATTCGTTGCAAGTAGTAAAGGAACTCAAGTGGGTGAAGAAAAGATGAAAGCCATTAAAGAATGGCTAACACCGAAACTATAACCGATGTAAGAACCTTCCATGGCCTAGCAACTTTCTATTGCAGGTTCATAAAGGATTTCAACACAACTGTGGCACTGATCACCAATTGCTTGAAGAAGGAAAAATTCAATGGGGCAAGGCTACCAAGTGAAGCTTGCGTGTAAACAAGGAGAAATTGTCTACCGCGCCAGTTCTCTATTTTCCAGACTTCACAAAAACATTCAAACTTGAGTGTGATGCAAATGATGTTGGCATAGGAGCTGTACTTTATTATGAAAGGAGACCGGTTGCAATTTTTAGTGAGAAGCTAAGTGAAGTAAGACATAAGTGGACAACTTATCAACAGGAACTCTATGCTGTGTATCACGCTCTAAAGACTTAGGAGACCTATCTTTTGCCTAAGAAATTCATTGTCTATTCTGGTCACCAATCTCTCAAGCACTTCCATGGGCAGCAACATGGTGATAAGATGTTGTCTAAGTGGGCAGCCTCTCTTGAGCAATTCAATTATTTTATTGTTCATAAATCTGGAGCTATTAACCAAGGTGTCGATGCTTTAAGTCGTCACGCCACTCTACTTGTTACTATGACTACAGAAGTTCCAGAATTTGAGCAACTAAAGGAGCTATAGGAAGATGATGATGATGATTTTGGTGAGCTTTAGGCTAAGCACCTCATAAATCAGCCCTTGGGTGAGTATTTGATCCAAGATGGATATATGTTCAAGGGAAGCAGATTGTGCATTCCAAGGTGCTTGTTGCGTAGCAAGTCATTAAGAGAGATGCATTCCAGCAATTTGAGTCGTCAAGTGGATAGAAACAAGATAATCGCAAACTTAGAGGAACACTACCATCAGCCTTAACTGATGAAGGATGCTAGAAATTTGTGCAAAGATGCCCGGTTTGTCAAAAGGGCAAGGGAGAGTCACAGAACACAAGTCTTTACATGCATTTATCTATCCCCAATGCATAATGAAAGAACTCATCAATGAATTTTGTGCTCAAATTACCAAGAACACAAAAAGAAATGATGCCGTATTTGTGGTGGTTAATCATTTTTCCAAGATCCCTCACTTCATTCCGTGTCGCAAGACCACGGATGCTCATCTTGTTGCCACATTATTCTTTAGAGAGGTAGTTCTTTTGCATTCTCAACATCTTTCCATCCCTTCAAATAAGGGCAACAAACTTTTGGCAGTATTTTGGCTAACTTTGTGGAAGATGTCTACGATTGATTTAAAGTGTTGTAGCACAGCTGAGTTTGCTCACAACCCAATAAACCGTCCTTTGGGAAATTTGATTTATATTTGTGGTGACAAGAAAGGTCGAGTGAAACTTTGCTTTGGCACATGATGAGTTTGCTCACAACCCAATAAACCGTTCTACCAGAAGGAGCCCATTCTCCATTTGTGTATACAAAAGTTCTAAAGCATGTTGTGCATCTTGTTTAATTTCCTTCTAGTGTAGGTTCAAGTGCAGCTCCATTTCCCCTTACGGACAATTATTTCAAGGTTTTCCAATATGTGCAACAAGCATAAAAGGAGCAAAATCACACATACAAAGTAGTTCTTGACAAACATAGGAAGTTTAAGGTGTTTTAAGGAAAGGGATCAAGTGGTGGTCTATTTGCGGAAAAAGAGGCAACCATTGAGTTCATAGCAAGCTAAATCAAAAGTGCTATGGTCCATTTGAAGTGTTGCGAGGATCAATGACAATGCATACTTGATAGATCTTCCGACGCCAATTCATATTTGATAGATCTTCTGACAAACATGGGCATTTGAAAAACGTTCAATGTTGCAGATACTTCACATCACCACGAGACTGCCATGTGTGATCACTCAAGGACGTGTTCTTCTCAAGGGAAAGAGAATGATGTGGGACACCAACCCATCAAGTCCATCAACAAGCCCACAAAATGAACCATTAGTAAGTCAAGCCAAGTCAAGGAACAGGTCCTGAAGTTCTCCACTTTTGCATAATCAAAGATGAGTTAATTATTTTGATTATCTAGAACCGTTTTCCCAAGAAAAAGAGTTATTGTTAATTTTCATTTTCAAAAGTATTAATTGTGGTTGTTTTCCAACTACTCCAGAATCTAGCACTAGCAATAATTATGTTCACACCTAAATAGAAATCATTTTTTTTAGGGCACCTCAAACAAGTATTAGTTATGGATTTGACTCTTAACAAAATGCTTTCTAGTTCTAAAAAAATATCTTTAAATAGTAATTAACACTTACCAAACATGAGATAATTAACCTTAAACTACAAAAGTCAAAAATTCAAACAATGCATTAAGAGCTTGACAACTACTGCCAAATAATGAACCATCCTCCATTTTGTACCCAATTGACTTCCATTTTCAACCTCCAAGCTTCATGTACAACTGCACAAACAGGCACCTCAATATAAATGTGTAAGAAATGCAATCAAATGACCACATCCACAAAAGTGCCCTTCCAAGCCACATTTGATAATAGCTTATTAACCTAAACAAAAATTCAGGATGCCAATCTAATGTCCTAGCTAGAAAATCAGAAATTGAAGTGATAAAATTATTCTTCCCTTAACTAAAATAAAAAGGAAACATCAAAGAAATAGAGCGATATGATACATAATAGTTCTAAAAAATGTGAGGACTGTGCTAAAAGCTAAATCAATCTTGCAGCAAATAAGAAGTGACAGAGAGAGGATCGACCATTCCTAGAGACTTAAGAAAATAGGAAAGAATTCAGATAGAACACCTCATTACCCTCAACAAACTTAAGCCTGACACCTAAACTACCGCAATAACAACTATCTTAAAAAGAGCCTTTGATGTACCCCCAAACTTTATTATAAGTTAAAAAATAAAATAAAATAAAATAAAATAAAATAGCACAGAACAGATTATAATTCCAGAACAGATGTTTCATAAGTTTCACAAGTCATTGCCTAATGTATCAATCTAAAGAAAAATTCCTTGCTACAGTGTATCAGCGTCAATTGTAGAATCAAATCACAATTATTATACAGGCAATATAAGAGCACTGTTAAGTATTATTTAGGGAAAATTTACCTTCTGATGTTGGCGGTTTGACTCTTCACAGACCCAACTCATTTCCAACTCAAAGGCTTTGTCCTTTGCCTCATCATGTACTCCATATATACTGCAAGACAATGAGAAATTGAAAAGTGATAAATAAAATATACAATTAAGTACACTATGGGAAAATCTGAGGAAATGTTTAAGGATGCCATAACAATAAATGTAGGGAAAAAACCAAGATTGAATTTATTTTCTCAAGAAAATAAACAATACATCAATAGCAACATAGGTGCTGTCATGCATCAAGGATGTGATAAAGCACAAAATTGTTCGCAAAATCAAGTATTAGGGAGAAAGAGGGGACAGACAGGTGGCGGGTGGCAGGTGATGGGCGCAGAGTCCACTTAAACACAATTTAAGTCATCCTATCTATGTCAGAAAAATGATCTCCTAACCTCAAAGCATATTCAGGCATGATGTTCTCTTAAATAAAAATGTACTAGACAAACTAGGCAATCCTAGCAAATTCCAAGAAAGGTTACAAAGGTAAGAAAAATATCAAAAGAAAACCATAAAGAATCCTTAAGAGTACCATTTTGGTCAATGGCATGCAGGATAAAAAAATTATGTAGCCGTTATCTTCTAATTAAACCCAGGCACATTTTGCTTGCCTAAGTATAAATATCAAGAAATATGCAGCTTGAGTGCCAATTATTGACACAAAATCCTCACCTCAAACAAACCTTTGCTGCTGGGATTCAAATGAAATTACACAAAAATACATAAACAAATAAATAACCATTCTACATAAATGAGTAACTAAAAATTCTAGTGCATGATCGATCAATCTAAATAAAAAGTGAGCTTAAAAAATATATTTTGAGAAATGAGGTCATACTATCTTTAAAACATGGCTTACATTTTGGCAACTTCAATCACACCTTGTCTGCACGTTAGTCCAGACAGTTTAAGCTTCTCAATTTCCCTGCACAACACAATTAAGAGAGATGAAGGCCTTTGCAGATGGGAACTTGTTACCATCGAGCGAGAATTTCACAACCAGAACTTTAAGATCTATTAAGACAAATCCGTACAACGCATACATATGTTTTTGTTTGTAATTGCGATGATGATAAAAACATAAAAGGTAAACTATTGCACTCTAAAAAATATATTCCTTTAGACATTGTCAGAAAAACATAAACAAATGCATACGCGACCATGCTTGTAACCTTAGGATCCTTGGCCAAGATAAGCTGCAGAAAATAACTATGATCTGATGCAGAAAGAACTTAAAAACAAATTTAAAACAAAAGGAACAATTGAAATCTAGCAACTTACGTTTTTGCTGCTTGCCTTCCAAATGCAGCCCCAAAATATCTCTGTAGAAATTTTTAGAAATAGATAGTAATTAAAAAGTCAAAAAAACTCTAACAACATAACAATTACTTTTTATTTTCCTGGACCTTCTACGTGAGCATAAGTGTACAGGAGCGCGCACGCGTGCACATACACAAAAACAACTGAAAATTGATAATAAAAGTATCCAGCTTTCAAAGGCATGCATTAGGTACAAACTAACTAGATAAAGATGAAGCATTGTCATTTACAATGTCAAGTAGGTAGAACTCACAATTAACTCACATATGAAACCCCTGAGGGTTCGTTCAACCATGTACAGTTCAGGTCCATTCCGATCATAACCTCCAAGAATAACACCATAACCAAAAGGTCCACCAACAGCATTATTAGCTTAGGCAAGAGGTAAATCCAACATTTTTCATCTTAAGGATTTAAACTCAAACTAAAATGAACAGGCCAACCTCAAGCCACCAATAAAGTGTGCAAAGATGTACATAGCTGGTGACACGTTCTGTGAGCTCTTTCACAGGTATGGGCTCGCCATAAACCCTAAACATATTCCATTGAAATGCATGAAATAAGTCTTTTTTTTTTATTTTTTCCCTTTTATGTTGCATGCTAATCACAGTAATATTACTAAATTAAGCTCTTCATGGCAGATATAGTACAAGTAAAAATGCTAACTTTTCATAGATAGTAGCTTTTGACTTTGCCCTTGTAACAATTTGCCTGCCATCTGCCGCTAAACTAGCAATAACCTGGATTTAGCAAATGAGAGCCACTAAGCAGAAGTTAAAATTTAGGACCAAAGTAAAAATGGAAAAACATCAACTTAAGAGAATAAAAAATTAAATGAAATACAAAGAGAACTAGCTACTTTAAATTACATATGTTACTTCTTTTAAAAGAGCAAACACTATAGTTAGTCTACTATAAAATTTGATAAGGCATTCAAAGGATGAAACAAAACCATAATGTTCATGGCATTAAAATCATCAAAATGATTTTAATGAGACTAAGAAAAATAACAATCCGATATGCTTATTAAGCTATCCAATCAAATTGAAAGAGCAAATTTTGAAACTATATATGTTTATAAGGCAACCAATGTCTTAGACTGGTCCAAAAATCTAAAGTTTGGGCTTACAAATCACAAAACTGTTCCATTTGGGGCCGTCAAGGTACAAGCCCTAATAGCGGAGGCATATATGTTTCAAACAAAACACTTAAACAGCTTGTCAATTTGTATTTGAGAAGTCTAATTTATACAGTTGAATGATTATTTTTCTCCACTTGATCCCAAACTAAGACACTGCTTTCAGGATACCATAAGACAGAAATGATTCATTGCATTTATATCCAGGTTAGGTGCAGCAGTCAGTCTATCAGTCCTAAATCATAGCAATCAACCATCCAGATTCCAGAGTTAAACATTATTTGAAAATGGTTATATTAATGGAAATGTATCTAGAAAGCACGAAACCATGTTTTCAGATCACAGTGATGTATGCAGTCTCTAGGGTGTGGCAGCTTCTATTTCTATATTCAGAATCATCAAAATTAGAAATAAGCAAATTAGAAATGGCGTCTACAGACAAGATAAAATGTAAGGTGGCCAGTTACTTTATTATTAAAACACAGTCATCCATGTAAGTTGTCCTACAATGCAGAGGATGTCAAACCAAGCCAGTCCACAACCGCTAGTAAAAACTTAATTACCCATGATGATAGATCAAAATTAAGGTATTGGCATCATTTTATGGCTTAATTCTTCAAATTAGAAACAAAAATCATTAGGCAACCCCATCAGCAACCTTTAGAAGAACACTAAACCGTCAACCTTGAAAGAAAAAAGATTCTCTTAAGTAAATACAGTCCATAACTTTGGTGCCTTCCCTTTCCAACTAAAAAGATTTGAGCAGAGTGGCAGTGAGTCATGTCATATTGATACTTGCACTAGCAATTTACAGTGTCCAACATCCTAAGAAATTCCACATGAAGAGTACTGTGTATGCTTAGGTGATCACTAAAATTGGTAAAATATCCAAAGCCTTTCATTGAGGCTATGCCTCAAATTAAAATATATTTACAGAAAAGACGTATAAAACTTCATTGGGTACTTTGAACTAATGACACATTAACAGGAATAGTGAAAGTCAGCATGCTCTCCAGAGAACATAGTATTATTTAGCAAGATTACATGATGCAGGACAACAGGCTTAAAAAAGTGGGTTTGAGTTGAAGATAGGGTACTAGCATCACAGTAGCAAGATTTTAGGGATCACTCCTAGGCATCACACCTAAAACTTGATTTGTATCTCACAAAACCAGGAAATCAAGATAAGTTCTCTAGAAAATGTTCCTTGCTTCTCTTTTTTCACTAGTGCTTTTACTTTATGGACATGTAGTACATGAACTAGAAACCCAAGACTCATAAATTCTCACAAGAACCCAAGGGTTGCACATAGAAGCCAACAAAATTAAACACCCTAAGAAATATTTAAAACTTCTAAGGCAATTTAAAAGACCTTTTTGACTTTGACAAGAAACTAAAAAGGCACTTGACTAAAATAAACATAGGCTTCGGTTTCTGGTTTCTCTTTCTTTCAATATGTCTTCAAAGGATGATTCTATTTTGCATCATTACATGAATGAAAATCAACTATTGGCAGCTCTTGCTAATAAAAGTATGCCATGGCATGGCACCAAATTTAAATTACAACAAAGATAATTGAGGTGTAACATATGGGTATACTGTTAAAGGCATCTTCAACACAAGCAATCCATAAAATATGAAATGGACAAATATAATGCAAGTGTATTACCTAAGCTTGCCCTTACTAACAAAGAACAATCCAGATCCAACATGGTTAGCCAGCCAGAATCTGAAACAGGGCTTGCATCTGTCCCAAACAAAACTTAGTCCTACCGATTTCAACCATAAGCATTAGAGCAGAAAAGCACCAACTTTAGCCCTATTCTTCAGAATCTCAAAATCACAGAAAACATCTAGAAAGCATTCAGTCCAAATAAACTCAAATAAAAAGTTGTTGACTGGATGGCCAGGAATATATACTCATGCAAACCATCAGCAGTACCCTCCAGGCAAAGGATAACGGAAGAAAACCCATTATTTACTACTAATTTTTACTCTAATTCTTTAGCATTAATTCTTGTTCAACTACAAACACTCAGCAATACCCTCCAACTCCTATGTCAAAAAAGAAACTTTGGACTCAAACTTTGATGCTTGCCTCTCAAAACTTTTGACCAGGAAACTATTTTGGCTAAGAGTGTGGCATTGGGATAATTGCCCTCTAGCCCATAAGAAGATGAACATATCTCCCAAAAAAAAAGGCAACTCTAAGCATAAAAATTCAATAATGATTAACTCATAAAACAAAGTCACTTTCCATAAGGCCACTCACTAAACTGTAGAAAATTGACAACAATGAAAACCTCATCAACATTGCAATGCCAAACAGCATCAATCACAACAAGTTACCATTCCAGAATGCCGATGAACAGCGTGGATCCTTCGATTCGGCTCTGGCAACATCATCTTCGATGATATTAGCTTCTCCACACCTAAAACTAAACCCACAAATCACCATCATTTTCCAATCCTCATGATAACGCTAACAATTATTAAAACAACACCACAATAAAAATCAAAGAATCACTAGATAATCACCATAACAATTCCATCTTTGCATTTGATCCCAATCACGGTCCTGCCAGAAAACCCAACACAAAGATCGATCAACACCAAATCAATATCAAGAAAATAGAATCCAAAAAGGAAACCCAAGATCTCGGATCCTAAACCACTGAAACAGCCAAAAGGAGGCCAGAAGTGAAAGAGAATCCCCATACCCGTTGTTGTCGATGGCCTTGGCGGCGTACTCGATCCGGAAAACCCGACCATCGGGGGAGAAGGTGGTGACGGAGAGATCGTAGCCCGTTCCGGTGTTGCTCATTGCTGCCTCTTTGTCTTCGTCTTCCTCTTCGTGTTGGAAACGAGAGTGAGCGAGAGGTCCGCGAAGAAGGGTTTGGGTGTTGGAATGTTTTAACACAAAAAGTTTCCTGGGTTTCAAGAATTGGGAAAAAGGAGGGAAAAAAAAATAAAAATAAAAAAACTCAAGCTTATCAAATAGGGTTGGACCAAACCAACTAGAGTAAGGCCCTCGGTTCATTTAATATTTTTTAATATTTGTAATATTATTGAAGGTTTCACAATTTTAATCTTATAAATAGTCTAAATGAGATAATTACCTGGTACCCTTCACTAAAGATGGTCGGGTGTGCGAAACTTCTACTTTTTACATGAAATGTGATTTATACAATACAAGATCAAATATGAAGTCAAAAATAAATGCAAATACTCCATGTAAATAACACCCTTGATTTCCGTAGTGATGGTCTTGATGAGCCGCTTCTTCTTCTCCAAAGATTCTTCCGTCGAGCCTAAGGCATACCTCACCGAATCAATGCCGTCGAAAACTTCCCCAATAACTCTCCTCCGAAGGAAATTGATGTCGAATACTGTAGAAATGCTCCAAAATCCCAACAAAAACATCTCCAAACCTTAGCCGCACTTTCTTCAAAGGATAGGCAAAAGATAGAAAAGAGATCCCCCAAAACGATGCTTCAAAGCGGTATTTAAAGGGCTGAAATCGGGATTTCACACGCCCCTGTGGAAATTCCACACGGGCGAGTGAATTTTCAGGCTCTTCATATTTTGTGCGCTGTGAACAGTACTGCTATAGTACGTGTTACAGTGAGTTGCTACATTAACTGCTACAGTATTCTTAAATCTTCTTCTTTCATTGAGGCTGCATGGTTGGGCACACATCCATGCGGTAAATCATATTGCATCTTCACTTTCGAATGCATTGACGAAGCTCTTGACAATATTACACAAGTTGGAACATATGTGTGTGACTGCCTTTGTACCCCTCCAATTTGTAAATTCATTTGCACATTTTTAGAGGTTGGCACACACCCACATGTCTCTGATCACAAGCCTTGATCCTTGTTCGATACGAGAGATTCCTCAAAAATCACATTCATGATCTATATTTGCTTCCTTTCTTTCAAACTTGTCTCTGTAACCCTAAATGTACAAAATAACACAAATACACACGAATGAGCCATAAAATCTAATAAAAATGATGCTCAATATAAGAAAAATATACTTAACAATACTTATACATAAACACTGACAAGGTCCCCTTGCGTATATCCCGCAAGTGCACGGGTTTGTCGAAGTAATAATTCCGCATGAGTGGGTATCGAATCCACAGGGAGTAGGGAATAAAAACACTTAATCCGCTTCTTAGCTATGTGAAAAATCAATAGTGATAAGTGTGACAATGATTTAATTCTCAAAAGTAAAATCAACAAGTAAGAGAGCACGAGTAAAGGAGAAGGTAAGGCAATCGATAAAGATGGGGTACTCGGATAATGCTCCGCCTAGGACGATCGCTTCAAGTGCAAGAACCCTCTATTATGCTTCCTAATCAATGCAATAGTGAGTCGTGGAAATCCTTCATTACATAATCCCATATTTAAGGTCAACTATGCCTAACTCTATACATGTCCCGGAAGAGAAATCGAACAATCTCAACACCTCGCACTCGCATAGAGTTGCAATGAGCTCTAGGGATTCCAAGTGATAAATCTCTTCCTAATTATAGACCTAATACTTTGGTCCAGGTGGAAGGTCCCTAACCACGATTAAGCCCTAGATACTAAGATCACCTCAACGCTTCACTCTGTTGCACTCGCAACTAAGCCCCAGCGGAGGGTCATCCCTTAGACTATTCACTCTATTATGGCCGCAAAGAACTCGAGGAACGGAGGTAGAATCTATCACGTCGGAAGGGAAAGGGGACGCTCCTGTACCTCTTGACTCACCCTCTCAACCCTTTCCAACCTAGCTTTGTCTAACACTCGTGGTGTGTCACTCACTCACAAGGTTACCAACAAGAACTCTCAACCCTAGTGTCACTCTAGGGGAAATGTTCATACAATCAAGCATTCAAGGTTGGAACTCACAATAAACATCAATTAATTCAAAGCATAATAAAAAGATTTAATGAAATGAATACATCATAGGGTTCACAAATACCCAAGTACCCACTAGGGGTTTAGCTCTCCATGGAGCTAAATACAATCAAAGAAATAGAATGTAAAAGTAATGAATCCATAGACAAACCCCCTTAATGGTCGTGTCGATGATCTTGTGGAGAGTCCTCTACTCGTCGCAAGGGATCCTTTGTCCGGCCTAGGATACACCTCGCCGGATCGGTGCCGACGAAAGCTCTCCCAATAACCTTCTTCCAAACAACGCGCGATGTCGGAGCCATAGAACCTCTCCAAAACCCTAGCCAATACCCCTCAAAACCCTAGCCGAAGCCCTCTCTCAAGTTGGGGAAAAGATGGAAAAAATAATGCTGAAATCGGTGCTGAATCGGCTTTAAATAGGGCTGGAGTGAGGCGACTACACGGGCATGTGGATTTTTCACACGCCCATGTGGAATTTCCACATGGGCATGCATAATTTCCACACGCCCGTGTGGATTCTCTGAATTCCTGTTTTCTCGGGCGGCTGTGAACAGTACTGCTACAGTACCTTGCTACAATGCTCTGCTGCAGTATCCGGCCTGAATAGCTTCCCGAATCCATACTCTCATCGGGGTAACGCAAACGGGCACACATTCACGTCATGGATCACTTGCTTCTTCAATGATAGACAAGTTGGTGGAGCTCTTGTTCTATGTGTATAAGTCGGAATGCTCGAGTATGACTGCCCTTGTGTCCCTCCAAATGGATGTACCAACTAGAATACGAGGAGGTTGGCACACACTCTAGCATCTCACACCCGACCTATGTCTTCGCGTTTGAACCTTAGCAAGATTTCCTCCAAAATCGGTGCATTATGATCCATATTGGCTTCTTTCCTTCATACTCGGCCTCACAACCCTACCTGCACGAAAGTAACATAAAAACACACATATTAGTGTAAAAACCCGAGAAAAGTAATGCTCAACATAAGGAATGAACGTTTCGCATTCATATCGCACAAGCACTTATCAAACACTTATACACGCGTCATCTGGACAATCTTGGATCCTCTCATCCATGACCTTCGGACAACTATTGGAGGGAGTTAGTTTAGGAAATAAATATTTATTTTTTATTGGGTCTTGTGACTCTCTTGTGCTTTTATGCTTTGCTTCTTATGATCCATAAGAACCTAATTCGAGGGAAATTATATGTCTAGATCCCTCGATTATTATTTATGAATCTTGATTGACTAATTTAATACATCGTTCTAGTTTTTGTTAATTATCACATGTTCTTAATTGATTGATATTCTTATTAATGTTGATGAGGAGGTTATGCCTCCATGTTGATGACGCTCATGCCATGATAGATCTATGCATGCTCTAAGAGGTTAGACATAGCTAGGTTTCCTAAATAAGGATTGATTGCCCCTTAAGCGCAGGGTTTGATTGGTCTCTTCTCGTGGGATTCCCGCACTTAAGGCAAACATAGGAGACTGGGATGGAAGAGATTCCATCTTAAATTCCTAGTTATTTAGACCTAGTCACTAAAGGATTTTGGGCTAGTAGGCCTTCAAATTCTCCTGGTTCAATTCTAAAACACGATTGTCACTTAACGCCTATCATAATTAATAATCAAGAAAACCATCATACATACTCCCAACTCCTTCTAAGTGTGCTTAACGATATCTTTAATTGTATTGTTCAATAGTGTTGTAAAAGTAAACTAAAGAAAGAGCGTAGACGTTTAGGCTATTGATTAAGTGAAAAGGAAGTAATAGGAGCCACTCGCCATTCATGGGGAAAATACGACCCTCGTGCTCACCCACGAGGTATTACTTGATTACCCATACGCTTTCAGTATTATTGAACAATTGTAGTATTAATTGCATACTTGCATGATTATGTATTTGCTTAATTTACACACCCATTAGGAATCCGTCAAATGCATTGCCTGGAGAAGAATTATTGCTATGTTGCCAGCTTGCTAAGGTATTTGAACCCCGATTGATCATGTGCCTTATTTAATTGATTGTAGGTCTTTTTGGAGCAATTAAGATTCCCAGATAAGTGAAAGGAAAGTTATTGACTTTAAATTTAAGAATATTCTTATGGAAATTGGTTATCTTATTATTGATCCAACTAGGGAAATAAATCACTGATTTGGAATGGTGAGGCTTCCAACCAGTGATTTGGGAACATATATCAAGACACAAGTTACAACTCCTGGCCACTCTTCTAGAAGCTTTGGTGACAAGTATTAAATCATCAGCAAACATTAAATGATTAAAGATTTTGTCGATCCTCAAGTCAAAACCAGGGATCAACTTAGAGTTCCAAACAAAGTTTAGAATTGCAGTCATAATTTGGGATGTCAAGATAAACAAGTATGGAGACAATGGATTCCCTTATCTCACTCCACTAGAGTTATTTATTTAAGCTATTAGGAGATCATTAATAAGGAAAACATAGCTAACAGAAGAAATACAACCTTACACCTAATTAATCTAGGTTTGAGTTAAACCCAGTTTAGCTAAGATGGCGAGTATGGCATTACATTCAAGGGCATCATATACCTTTTCTATATCAATATTTATAATCATCTTAAGGGATTAGTAGTATCATTGTGGTACCCTGTCATGATTTTTGACCTCATGCCTTTTTAGATTTTTGTGCATGCATTAGGGGCAAAATAGTCATTTTGCATTAGTGGCATCTTTGCATGATTGCACAATAGGTTATGTGTGAAAACCAGCCGAAAACCAGGGGCAAAACGGTCTTTTGGACCCTTTTTATTTTATTTTCTCTTATAAGGTCATTTTGGTAATTTCTCCTTTTCTTGAAAAAAAAAATTGAAAATTTGAAAGGATAAGTAGGGATGGCAACGGGTAGGGTATGAGTAGGGTATGCCAAAACCCTTACCCGTACCCGTAACCCCTACCCCATACTCGTACCCATACCAATACCCTTCAAGGTAAAAAAAATCATACCCTTACCCTTACCCGCAGGGTACGGGTATACCCACTAGGTACCCGCTTACCCGTTGTTCAAATTATCGAATTAAATTTAAATAATAATAAAAATAAATTAATTATACATTATATTACAATCTTTAAACATATGTCCATAAATTCAAAATTACAAGTTGATATATTTGTTTATCTTAAATTATATAATCACAAAAAAATGACATTTATTTAGGACTCAATGGTAACTCTACCTTTTGTTTTGTTCATGTTTAACTATCTTGGTTATTGTTTTAAATTTTTTTCATATATCTACTATTTATATTTTATATAGCTTCAAATTTTATAAATATCTAGTAAGATTTTGAATATAAAAAACATTATAAGTAATTCTTATAAGTTATATCCAATTGATTTTTTATTAGTATCTTATTTTTCAGGATGTTCTTATAATTTATAGAATAAATTATTATAATATTATTTTTTTTATATTTGTTTATTTTTTAATTTAATTATGATTATTAATATATATCTAAAATTCAATTTTGATAATATTATCAAATATAAATATAGAAATTAAATAAAATTTAAAATAATATATTAAGAGAAAATTTGAAGTATTATTTTCAAATTAATCACCATGAAAATAGATATTGAGTAAATTGTGAGTAATGTTTAGTTTAATAAAAAATTATATATATATATATATATATATATATGAGAGGGTACGGGTATGGGTACGGGTTTTACCAGTACCCTCTTCAACGGGTAAGGGTAAGGGTAAGGGTACGAGTAGGGGAGAGGCATACCCTTACCCGACCCGTACCCGCTCAAAAACTAACGGGTAATACCCTTACCCGTACCCGGTCAAAGAGGGTAATACCCTCTTTGACCATGTACGGGTATACCCGTCGGGTAGGGTACAAATTGCCATCTCTAAGGATAAGAAGCAACGTGGTTTCTCTGTTTCTCATTCCTTTCTTATCTTCTTGTTTTCATTCCTTTTCTTCTTCATTTCGGCCGATCACCAAATTTCAATCGTTGACGAGCTTTTTCTTCGAATCAAAGCCTCAAAATCCATCCTCCCAAGCTCTTGAGTGTGGTAAGGCTTCGATCCAAGGTTTTTCCTTCATAATTTCCTCGTATTTCATCGTTTTTGAAATTTTCAAAAATTCTAGAAATAAACCTTGGTTTGAGTTGTTTTTGAACTCAAATCGAAGCCAATGTTATTGATATTCATTTGTGTGTATGTTTGTCAAGAAATTTTGTGTTTTGGTGTTGTAAATCGACGAGAAACCTTTGAAACAAGGCCGGTTTTACTGTAGTAAATTCGTGGTTACTGTAGGAAAGCCGAAATTACTGTAGCACCAAAAAAACATTGGCCTTTTCTTGTATTCCTTTGGTCCAAATCAAAGCCCTTCTTCTTTGGAATTCATTAGAACTTGTTTTACTTTGATTTGAGGTCGTTTGGGTCTAAAATGACGTCGTTTTTCCCTAAAACTCTAGAGTTACATGTTCGATATGTAACCTTGCATGCGCATGCATTTTAATTTATGTTCTTGTGTTCATTGGTTCTTGGATTCCTTGTTTGACTCTAGGTGGCGAAACTTCCTCCCAGGGGAAGGAAATTGCTGACCTGTGAGTGCGTCTCAAGGCGAGACGACGGGTTCAGTGAGTGGTTTAATTGTTAATTACATAGACTTAATAAGAGTATTATAGTATTTCTTTATATGTTTTATATCATAAATTTGATGCTAAACTAGATTTCATTTGCTATATATATATATATATATATATGGATATTTTGAGTAAGGAGTTATTTTGGCAAAGATGATTCTAGTATACTTATACATATGTATTTTGAAAGATACATGTTTACTTGTATATGTATATGTATTTACACGCAAAGGGAATATGAATTGATGTATATTTCCATATTTAAACATCGTATGCTTGATTCCTCGAGTTGGAATTGGAAAGAATTGCATCGTGGCATTTGGATTTTTGATGGTGGCATAGACTTTAGTCTACCACTACAGTGGGGTAGTCCCACCGTCCGGCCTAATGGAAGACGGCGTGGTCAACCCTGAGTTTACCCTAGTCAAGAGGTGTGCGGAGCCATTGACAAGGGGTCTTTTATGTGAGAAACCTGGGGTCACCACACGGAAATCTCAGTGGCCAACACCAAGGAATGCAATATTGTGAATTTTAAAAGTCTTACAACACCTTGATGGTCCGGTAGCTAGTTGCGGCCACGATTAGCTTGGGAATTATTTGAGGCCAGCCTGTATTTTGAGCGGTGCTCAATGTGTTGGAAAATGTTACTTACCTGTACTATTTATGAATTATTATGTTATTTGTTCACTTGTTGAATACCTGGATCTACTTTTATATGTTATTATTATTGTGGTAATTACTATTTGGAATGCTTTACTACTCTGTTATATCTATGCTGCCACCACTCACTAGGTAACATCTATTACTCAGTACTCTCTGTTCTTCTTCCTCAGGCTGCGACGTTGGACTGGGTTGTGCTGGGCAGGCAGTAGAGTGACCTATCCTTTTTGCCTTGTTTAGGTTAGTACAGTGTGCATGTAAATTTTATGGATCCAGTAGACTTGAGTATTATGTACTGTTCTTGTAGCTATACTTTTTGGTTGTATGTGGAACCCTGACTGGTCCTGTTGTCGACCTTGTATCTTTCTTTAGTAAGTTGTGGTAGCAGGGTTGTTTTGAGCCTTACGGTGACTTGGAAGTGGGACGTTGTAGGTCCACTCCTTGTTGTCGTGGCGATTGCCACGTGCACAGCTAGAGTCGGTGCGTGACAATCATGTTCTAAGGAGTGGGCAACCTCTTGAACTGTGATAATATTGTCCATGGGAGATCGACTGACAATGATCCCATCTTACTCTCTATCAACAGCTTAGGCAGAGGTGGCTTAAGTCTATTGGCTAAAATTTTGCAATGATCTTATAAAATACATTGCATAACAAAATAGGGTGGAAATTAGACAGCTCTTGAGGATTATCATTTTTAGGACAAGAATGAGGCATTATAGAAGATTGAAAAAAATAATCAATTATTTTCAAAAAGGAATCACTAATATCTTTCCAAAATAATTTCTATTTGTATCAGATATAACATTCAAATCATGGGAATGGCTGATAAAATATCAAACAAGGAAAAACAAGTTTTGGAAGCCCAAAGATGTTTATAAAAACTCATAAAACAATTTTCAATACTAGCAGTCTGAGTAAAGCCATTCTCATCCACAATATGAGTGATATGCTTTTTATGATGTTGTATGAGAGCACAAGTATGAAAGAATTTAGAATTAAAGTCCCCATCTTGTACCAACATCATTCTAGAATGCTAAGCTCATTTTGTAGCATTTTGCCTAAAAAGGGCCTTATGACGATTATACATACTTCTTAACTCTCTAGAATACTCTAAACTAGGAATTCCCTCTAATTCAGATTTTTTTTCCAAAGTATAGATTTTATCCTCTATATCCTAATGTCCATTTCCAAAGAGTTCTTACCATGAGTTCTCCAATTAATAAGACATGTTCTAATATAAGACAGAAAATGAGAGAAACCATGCATTGGGGAAGAGTTTTGCTTATAAATAAGCATCTTAGCAATCACATAATGAAATGTAGGATATTCTAACCAGTAATTGTCAAATCTAAAGATCCTACTCCTTGAGAAAGAATATGAAAAGGCCATAAGCATGATGGGAGTATGATCAAAGTAAGTCTACGAAGGTATGAGACAGTATAAGAACTACACTTAGAGGTCCAGTTGGAATTTGCAAGAAAATGGTCAAGCCTGGCCCATCTTCAGACAAAACTAACTTGTAGTAGTAGTAGTAGTAGTAGTAGTAGTAGTAGTAGTAGTAATAATAATAAATTTTTTTATGAGAATAATTAGCATAATTGCAAGCACGATGTTCATCAGGAGAGGTAATCACATTAAAGTCTCTAGTAACTAACCAAGGTAAGTCAAGAAAAGCCATAGCATAAAGCTCATTCCACAAAGTTCTCTGATAAACAAACAATTGACTATTATACACCATTGAGAGGATCTAATTGTTACTAGAAGGGGAAGAGATGAGCAGGTAAAGCAAGAAAGGAGAAACTGCCAATAGAGTAACTAGCCCAATAGATCGTTTCCACAAAATAATAATACCACCCAACAAATCTATTGAAAGAATAACAGCCCACTCCTAGGTTTTACCAAGTTTTGCACAAAATCTATCCAAACGGAACTTATCTACTCATGCTTCCACCAAGCAAACAAAGGACAGATTATGTCTCTAAATTAGATCCCTAATCCTATTAACAAAGTTTAGATTAGCCACTCCTCGACAATTCTAGCGTATAATTTTAGTAGCATTCATCAGGATGTAATTCAAAAATAAAACTAACAAGATATATAGAGAGAATATAAGCATCTCAAAGAGTAATATAAGCATGTAGTTAGTTTGAAAAGAATGATTAATGATCAATAAAACAACTGCAGTAAAGAAGGATTTGAATAAGCTCCAAGGAAAACAAAGGAAAAATAAACTCCCTTATCTTGATGCATGCATGTTCAGGCGCCTTTTCTTAGGCAAAAAAAATGGCATTCCCTATTGCTTTCTAGCTAATCTCTTCTTTCTTCAACCCCAATTTGTATTGAGTTAGATTCATGTTATCATGCCCGACCCGCAGGTCCAGCATGTGACAACCATCGCGGTAACCCGAGGAGAGATACGCACACCACTCAACCCTCGAGTCACCGCAAGACTAACAAAACCCTTGGAATAAACAACACGAAACAAAATAGACAAAATAAGGAGCACGAAGATATATAGCAGAAGCAACAAGATCATAACATGATAGTAGAGTTCAAAGAAACATGCTAAACACAAATATAACAAAGTTTTCAATAAGAGTAGACAACATAAAACCAAGGTAATTACTAAACATAAGAAGCAAACACACTAGTCATAGATCCATTATCCTGATATAATGAGTTCATGCTCAACAATAAACATACATAAGATTAAAAGTGAAGGAAGACAAGTAAGTGTATGCCCAGCACTATGCCTTTCCGCAACACCACTATATGTTAAAGCCTAGAAGAAAGGGAGAGGATGAGTAACTAAAGTCACTCAGTGATGGGTTAGCATAATTCTGATAGGATATACAAAATAATCAATGAAATCAATAAAACCAAGCTATTGCAATATTAGATATAGACTAGAATCTTTTAGCATATACTGCAACATATATATGAATAAGGAAACCATAGATAGCATACAACAACCATATTTGTTCAATTGTGAGTGTCTACAATTCAAAATCTGAGGATTTGCATAAAACAATTTTTAATATCTCTGATACACAAAATGCGTTATCTAAACAATATTCCAGAAAATATGCAAGATATCATATCTCAAGAGTTCCTTTTCATGAAACATCAAATTTCTCAAAATATGAAATCAGCATTTCAATCATCAAGTGGTAGTCTAAAAACCTCTCTAAACTTTAGCCGTGGTCGCGGCTAAGTTCAGAGCCATCAAGGTCATCATTCCCTTAATGTTAAGCCATCGGGAATCCATACATGTTGTAACCCCAAGTTCCTGATGTTTATCCAATCAAGATTCTAAGTACCACTTAAAGTGGACAATAAATCTAGGTCTTCATGACACCTAAATAGTTTGGCTGTGAAAACAGTCCATTGTAGTAAGGAAGGGCTCAGCCAGGTCACCTTCAAAACCTGTGGAAGCTCAATAATACAAAATATATATATCATACCTGAAGTCCATATCTAGAAGAACATCCCTAAACCAGGAAAGAAAACTATTTTCATAAGTATCGATGACAAAATCATAATAGTATGTAAACATGGTTTCATAAATCATTCAATCTCAAAATATAAGTAGGATCATTGATATCTTCACTCAAATGTCAAGCATTTCATAAAAACAACAATAACGTGGAAAACCTTTCCAAATATGTCAAAACCTTGGTTCAACACGATAAACCATGAATCATTATTATTCATACGAATAGGATACTAAAACAACATATTCTACTAGAATTATGTAATCACATAACCCACTCACAACTTAGGCTAGAAAAACCATAAGCAAGCTATTCCTCTGTCGGCTCCTTGCCTTGCGATGAGCCTTTACTACTGAACCAACCAACCAACCATAAACATAAACAACGAACAAGAATTAAACAAAGAAAATCAAGAATGAAACACTAGGTTAAACCATGCAATGCAACCCTAACAAGACCTAGGGTTGGCGCACAACTAAGTTCTAAGGTTTCCAATGAATTCCTAAGGGTCTGAGCTTTACTCTAAATCAAAGAAGCCAAAGAAACAACTAAGTTCGACTGTTACTACAGTGATTCTACAGTGACTAAGAACCCTAGATAGTATTGGCAATCAATTAAGGAAGAAAAAGCAATGCCACCACCCTCTCAATTTACAACAACAATCAACAAGAAGAAGAACAACAAACAATTCACAATCTAATCCCTAGATCAGCCATTGACTTATCAAAAAGGAAGAGGAAGGAGAGGAGAAGCTTAATACTAGATCTTAAGAGGAAGATGGATGGATCTTAGGGCACCAAACTTGGAAGAAGCAAGCCAACAAAGCCTTTTTTTTATTGCTCCAAAAAACACCCAAGGAAGAGGAGAAGGAGTGGAGGAAGGAAGAACCAAAGAGAAGGAGATAAAACACTATAAAAAAGAAGACCAAAAGGGCTTAAAAACAAGACGTGGTGCACCGCACGAGCGCACTATAGCCGCAGGTGCGCTGCAGGGGCATGCCTTGCGAGCACCATGTGGGCGTAGGTGGCCCGCAAAGGCACGCCTAGCACATCCGGTGCCTGCCCTAAAGGCACAGAAGACCCAATGGGTGCTAGTATGCTACCCGACCTTCAGTCCAAGACACGAAGGTGACTACACATGTGCACACTAGACCGTGCTAGTCCAAAAATGACTCGAATGTGCTCAACGGACTCAGTCTAAACTTCCGAGTTAAAAACAAACAAGCTTGAAAAAAAGTTCAAGCTGACGCATACAAAAAAGATAGAAACACTAGACATGTCATTAAGAATGTTCTCATTCTCCTCCATAGTTTCATCCAGGTCTTCATCTAAAGCAACATCACCATTACCTGGTTTCGCTTCTAGGAAAGTATTAGCCACTCTGTCTACGTCCATTGCATGTGGCAAGAGCTCCAGATAGGTTCCACCCATAGGAGATTCATCAATGATAATAGTGAAGGAAAAACCTTTGAGCATGTAGCAAAATCCTTTATAAAAGCCTTACCTTTCTCCTCTCTAGTGGGTGTTACTATTTAAATTTCTTGAAGGAATATTTGGTCAACTATGTGACCTTTCGATCTAGCAGTCCTAGAAAAATGGTTGGGATGCAAGGCTAGAGAAAATCCATGATTTCCAAGAGTCCATGCTACCTAATATCATCACTTCCCATACCGGGACTTGAAAAAGGATTAGAGAAATGGTTAAGCGTCTGAGTTATGCTTCCACCATGACCGTTATGACGAGCCCCACACGTATTGATCACCTAGAGTTCTCCCATACCAAGCTAGTTGGCTTGGAACCCAAAGTAGGACACTGGGTACTCCCTAGTGCACTTCCTCACCCGCCAACATGTCCACGTCTCTGGTAAACCAACAACCACTGTCCAAACTCATCACCTGGAGGGTTTTCATCTATAACAAGAGTTGTTAGAATATTAGTAGCTTTAAGTACAGCTGTCTCCGAAGATGATGGGACCTGCAATTTATCGTGGTACCCGACGTTATCCATAGTGTCGCAACAGAGTGGAGATGAGGGATTATCACACCAGCAATAATTGTTGTTTAACAATTGCAATCATTCGATCCATGACCAACCATTCCACAAATAGCAAAAAGTGTGTAATCATTCATAAAGAGCTATTATGAACACCTATTAGCATCATCACCAACCTAGAAACCTCTCTTGAGCGGCTAGGATAGATTATTTTCAACGCATATATGAGCATATCGGCCTTTAGAAAGAGATAAAGTGTGATTATCTATTTTCATGAGCTTCCCAAAGTAGTTAGCTATTAGTTCCAAGGATTCCAGATCCCATAGCTCCACTGGCAAATGATGGATTTGTATATAGATCGCATAAGTTATAAGCTCTTGAACGTCGGCTGGAAGAACTTCTACCATGGCACAAGTTGTAAGACCATGTCGTTAATCATCCAAGGTTCTTTAAAGAGCAACTTCATTGTTATCTCATGTGAGTCGTTATTGATAAGGTAAAAATTCATATGCCATATTGGCAATTTTAAAGCATAAATCCTTCCATAAATCCATCGATGCTATTTGAACATGATCTAAGGGAAGTGCCTTCCCAAGAAATTTTCCATATAGAAAATTCTAGAACTGTTCAGCCGTAACAAGAAACTCATAGTCAAATTTTCGTGCAATCTGTGATGGAAGCTTTCAACTTGGTTATGTGTTCACCATTTTTGAGGAGGTTTTGTGTAGGTTGAGAGGGACCACAACTAGCTAGCAACATTTACCCATGACTTCACCTCCTAGAGGTGCTTCTTCGCCTCCCCAACTTATCAATGCAAGCAGGGGTTGCCGAAAGGTGTAGAGGAATTAGTGTGTTCCCTTTCAGGAGAGCAAGAGTTTTTTTGTTGAGCTTCCGTGTTTTATGTAATTGACTGCTTTATATACAGTACGTACAAAGGTACTATCAGTCTATTTATATACAAATATTCTATTTCTATTTGAAAAAAACTATAATCCCAACCTCCAAAATATAATACAAAAATAAATATTTCATCTTCTTTCCAAATCAAAAATTGAGAATTTGATATAATCTAGTTTATCTTTATTTATTAAAAATAAAAATTAAGGGTAAATAACTTAAATAGTCCCTTATTTTTTTGGGTGTTTTTATTTTGGTCACTCAGCTTTCGAAAGTTATGATTTGGTCTCCTACTTTTAATTTTTTGTTACAATTTGTCACCCAAACATAAGGTGTTAACGATGATGACACGTGGCATATACTAACTCAGAAAAAATGTGTCACGTAGGATACCACATGTGATCACCGTTAACTGTGTATGCTCATATGACTGAGTTATAATAAAAACCAAAGGTAGATGATCAAATTGTAACTTTTTTAAAACTGGGTGACTGAAATAAAAAATACATGAAAAAGTAAGGACCATTTAGATTGTTTACCCAAATATTAATACAAGAAGGATTTGTAAATTATTAATAATAGTCAATGACCTCTTAATATATTGGCATCAGATTTTCCCCTTAGAGTATTCAGTGTTTAGTTAATTGGGTGGATTCAAATATCAACTTATTACAGGTGAGGACACAAGCTTAAGTGCGTAGAGAGATTAACTTTATATCTGTGTATATTCTTAACATGTAGTTTGTCTAAATTTTGTGAAAAATAATCACTAATAGTAAACAATAATGTTTTTCCGTCAAATTAATGTAGATTTAAATATTTTTTAAATTATGTAAAAATAATTAAAACTATTCTGTGCTATCCTGCTAAGCTGCACCCCGCCGTTTCTACAAACACGTTGGCAGCATGCTCCAAGTTACCATACCATGCACGCTTGCCAAACACACATGATGAAAGCTATGCCAACGTAAGCAATCCTCACTAACTCGTCGTTGGTTGTGCGGAGCCCTACATCCATTTATTAAGTCAAGTGCGCTCATTATGATAAAACTACATCTCAATTATTTAATAGCCTGAGAGAAGGGTTCTAGAACATTGTCCTACGATATCCATTAATTAATTATATCTTACCCCTTTCCCATCTAAATATATTTCATTTAAGATGTTGTATAAACATTAAGAATAACATTAAATTATCTAAATTTTAATATAAAAAATATCAAATTACTAAATTATCCTTTCTCGGGAAACCATGTATTTTTCTTGGGACTATAAATATTATTATTTTTTTATTTATTTAACTTAGAAAATTGAAGTTGGGTAAAATTGGAAAAAAAAAAGAATAAATATTTCTTTGATATTATAAAACGACAACTATTTTGGAATAATTTTTTTTTTAAAACGACATGTATTTAGGAATGGAGGGAGTAACACATTTCTCTCTAACCCTTGGTTGCTTCACAGATTTTTAAAGAATTTCGCCACCGTTCTAATAATGAGCACCACCGTTATATATTTTACTTTTATATAAGAAATTAAATTTTAATTTCATCTTAAAACATAATTAATTTAGATAAAATTAAAAATGGGAGTTGTATGATATTTTAACTACAGTGTCTTAAAAAAAATCATGTTTATGGTGACGAGTGATAGCTTCATTAATTAATAAGATTAAATACTAAAGACATACTTAAGAAAAAAAAACTATCTTGGTTTAAGATTATTTAAACAATCATAAATTAATCTAATTTTATTTTATCTTCTCTGTAACCCTTTATTGTTTCATAGGTTCACAAAGGACGACTTCCTATTTAGATAAACTCATTTGTGATTATTTATTATTTCAATACTGAACATGTGTAACATATACACAAGGTTTTTCAAATTTTTTAAAATAAATAAACACCTATAAAAAAAAAACCATAGCAGAGACATCAAATTTTTTTTTTCACCAAATTAAAAACAAGGAAGATTTTTCCTGGGTACCATTTGGTTAGTCCAATCACTTTAAATGACTAATTGAACTTAATTTTTTTTATTGTTGAATATTTTATTTTATCAAACAATGTATATATGAATAAATTATTTTTTAAATTGGTTAAGCAATCTTTAATTGTTCTGACAAGTTACTATGAAGACATTTTGATAAATAGCGGTTATTAAAAAATTGTTATTTTTTTTAATATCTTTTAAGTTTGTTCAAAAAATGATTCCACACATGACCATATTGTTAAATGATGGGTGCATGCATGTGATGTTTTATTTTGTCAAAAATAATTGTACCTTTTTTTTATTATTGGGTGAGATTAAGTGAATTAATCAAGAATTTAAACTCTTAACATCTCCCTATAAATAGACATGATGGGTGAAGCCTTCATTGCACTATACAGTTGAGAAGTGAGTAAGGATGAGAGAAAAGTGGGCAAAATTAGTGAGAAAGAAATCAGAGAGCTTGTGTTTACTTCTATTACAGGAGAAAAAAATTGTTATTCTTCTTGTTAATAGAAGTTTGTAACTCTTTTTTTTACTATAGTAAAATTCTTCTATTTTACCGTAATTTTTTACCTTAATTTATTTTAGGTTTTTGAAGAAAAATCTGTCTCTCATTATTATTGTTATTATTTTCAAGTATTTTTACTGTGACCATAGGCCTACTCTACCAGTTCCATATAATTTCACAACACATATTAGTCTTAGAGCAAAGCAAGCCCTGATATCTAATGAAAAAGACAGCAAAGCAAGTGAATTTTCTTGGTTCTTCAGCTAGTTAAATCCCTGGCTTTTTAGTATTTACACAGTAAAAAAATCAATGCTTTATAGGAGTTAGAGAGTTGAGTGTTTGTTTTTATACACACACGCATGTACACAGTGTTGTATAATATAGCACAGTGCACAAAACCAAAAGACTTCTTTGGTTTTGGCGACTTGCCAAAACAAGCTCCAACTAAATAAAGTAGCAAAAGCTAACTAGCTTGTGCTAAACCTCGCTAAAACGAATATAGGGAATAAAATCATTGAGCAGATAGCTATCCTATAAAAAATAATCTCTCAACAAATTATTTCTAAATAAGTTTAGTTTAATTCAGTATATTATAAAACAAACAAACAAACAAAATGAAAGAATGAAATTAAAGATTAATGCAACAAACCTATAAAAGCACTCCTTAATCCAACCGCACCAAATCCTGAAGATCATCCCAGAAACTCACCACCATCTCCTCCTCCTCCTCCCTGCTTCTTTTGCTGCTCATACTGAATACTGATATTGTGACTGTTCTTCACTAATAGCACCACTAGCACTTGCAGTGTGATCATGAACCCCATTTCCATCTTGCTGATCAGGAAAAGAAAAATTGAGCTTAGCTCTGGGACCACGAAGCTGAATAGCAGCCAAGTCATAAGCCCGACAGCGTCTTCGGCTGTGTTGAAGGTCCCCAGCCATTTACGCACAGCTTGCCAAGGGTCACGTATCTCTGCCACCCATTTCCCCCACGGCCTCTGCCTCACACCTCTATACTTGTTCTTCTTCTCCCTTCTTTTCTTCTTCTGCTGCTTTTGATCATCAGTAGCTGCTCTCGTTTTACTACTTGTAGTATTACTAGTAGCAGAAGTAGTAGTATTGGGGAACAAATCACAACCTAAACAACCACCAATGCCGCATGTCGAGCAAAGTTGGCGCTGGAAAAGGTCAGGGATGGTAGTGGCGGGAGAGGTGTCACCGGAGATGACGTGGACTAGTGAGGAGATGATTATGGCTTGTTCTTGATCTTGAGAGTAAAGTGATGTCATCACTTGGGAGGATTTTGCTGTCATTTAGTTATTTGGTTTGTTTATGCCCCGAGGATGACGGCGGTTATATATAGAGGAAGAGCACGAGGGTATGACACGGGTTTGATACGGTTTTGTGTGTTTCTTTGGGGAATTGAGCGCGTGGAGAATGTGAGTGATGGATGGGGGATTAATTAACTAAGATGGTTGACGGGAGCCAGCTGGAATGCTTGTTTTATTTAAATAAATTTTTTTATTTTTTTATTTTTTTTATTTTTTAAGTTTAAATATTTAATTTAATTCAGTATTTAATTATTAATTAAAATTTACTCATCTAATGTTAATATATTTATATATTTTTCGATTTCTTCATAAAATGCATTAATTAGTTGGATTTATTTTATCAATTTTTATTGCTAATAAATTTAATTTAAAACAATTAATTAATATATATGCATATAATTTTTTATAGAGAAGTGATGTCATCTCAAGGTGGTGATTTTTCCACTCCGATTGGTAGTAGTCAATCTACTATAGGAATTAGTTGCTCACTAACTCCACTCGATTCTCCTATTGAGTCACCAAATGAGTCACCTATAGACACCCCCTACTCAAGTTTGTGAAGAAACGACACAATTTGGTGATAAGAGATTGAAATCAATTGTTTGGCAATATTTTAAAAAGATCAAAGTTGGTGAATCCGAAAAAGCGGAATGTAATTATTGTAAGAAATTACATGGAGGAGGAAGCAAGGATGGAACAAGACACTTGCATGACCATCATAAAGTTTGCAAAATGAGGCCTTTTAACAATACAAGACAAAAAACATTTGTGCAACAACAATGGAAGGCGGATGGAAAAATGTGTGTAAGCAATTACACATTTGACCAAGAATCTTCAAGAAAGGATCTTGCTAGTATGATAGCAATGCATGAATACCCAATTTCAATGGTTGAACATTATGGGTTCAAAAAATATTCGGCAAATCTTCAACCAATGTTCAAAATTCCTTCTTGGAACACAATAAAAAAATGATATCATGAAGATATATGCTAATGAAAAATCCAAGATAATGGATATTTTGAATAAGAATTTAAGTAGGGTTGCAATAACTACCGACATGTGGACGGCTTCAAATAAAAAAAAAAAGGATTCATGGCTATCACGGGACATTTTATTGACAACAATTGGAATTTGCAAAGTTTGGTTTTGAGGTATGTTTAATAGTTTGTTTATTAAATTAATTTTGCATTATTAGAATTATACAAGTAAGCTTATATGATATTATATTTCTTATGGTTATGCATTTTTTCTTAATTTGTTAGGTTTGTTTATGTGCCTTGTCCACATACATCGGTCGCTCTCTCTAAAGAATTGTTGAAATGCATATTTGATTGGAACATGGAAAGAAAGTTGCCCACTTTCACGGTTGATAATTGCACTACTAATGATGCTATGGTTGACATCCTAGTGTCTAAGCTCAATCCTAATCATCTCTTGTTGCATGGAAAATTGATTCATATGCGTTGTTGTGCACATATTTTGAATTTAATTATTCAAGATGGGTTAAAGATTATGGGTGATGGAATAGAGAGGGTTAGAGATAGTGTTTCTTTTTGGACGGCCACACCAAAAAGGCTACAAACTTTCAAGGAAAATGTGCAAATTTTGAACATAAATTATTCCAAACAATTGATGCTTGATTGTAAGACTCGATGGAATTCTACATATTTGATTCTTAGTGTTGCTTTGGAATATAAAGATGTTTTTCATCGTTTGCAACAAACGGACCCACATTTTATTTCTACACCAACTCAAGAAGATTGGATGCTAGCCGAGGAGATTTGTAAAAAGTTGTATGTGTTTTATACCGCTTCAAATGCATTTTCGGGAAGAAAATATCCCACATCCAATGTTTTCTTTCCATTGATGTGTGAGATTAAAGTTTGTTTGAGTACTTGGGTTAAATCTCCTATTGAAACTATTAGAAATATGGCCACAAGCATGTCAATAAAATTTGATAAATATTGGGAAATGGCTCATGGAATCATGGGAGTAGCTACTGTACTTGATCCAAGGTATAAGTTGAAATTAATGGAATATTTTTTTCCTCATCTTTATGGGCATTTGGCCGATTATGAAATTCAAAGGATTACAAGTTATTGTTATGACTTGTTACATGAATATGAAAGTTCTACACAAATTGGCAAAATTACCCGACAAACTTCATGCAACGGGCCAAAGGAGAATGATATTATTAATTCAAGCTTTCTTGATAGTTTTGATTCCTATGTGAGTGATTCAAATAAAAATATATTGAAGTCGGAGTTAGATCATTATTCGGAAGAAAAAGTCTTGCCAAGAACTCCGGATTTTGACATTTTAGCTTGGTGGAAAAGTTGTGGACTCCGTTATCCAATTTTGCAAATGATCGCTAAAGACATCTTGGCTATTCCAATTTCTACTGTGGCTTCAAAATCTACTTTTAGTACTGGTGGTAGATTGGTGAGTCCTCATCATAGTAGGCTTCATGTGAATACTTTGGAGGCATTGATGTGTACTCAAAATTGGTTGTTGAAAGATATTGAAGGTAATTAAATTTACTTGCAAAAAATTATAACTTTTATTTATTTTGTATTAAATGAATATTATTTTGTTTTATAGGTGAGTGTTCCAAAAAAGAATATGCATATGGAACTAATAATGAAGATGTTGAGAGTGAAGAAGAGTTGGAATAAAAAAAGGTATATTTTAATTATAGTATGTGGTCATTATGGGAATTGCATTTAGATGATTGACCTTTAATTATAAGATCTTGTTACTAATATTACCTCATCATAATTTATTACTAATATATATAAGTTTGTTCTTGTTGTTACAAGAAGTACTTGCATTGCAACTGAAGATGAATGTTCATTGAAAAGATTTGGATTTGATGATATATGAGATGAAAGCTTATTTTGTTGTGGATAAGAAGTACCAGTGCGTTTGATGAAGAGATTTGCATTTGATGATATATATTAGATTTTGATTTGATGATGAATGTTCATTGAAGTTATTTGCATTTTCAATTGATTTTGTGTTTTGATTGATATAAAATAGTGCTGAAGATAACAAAGACTATTGAATGCTTTGTTTTATTTTTTTTCTATGAGATGAATGCTTTTTAGGGTGTTTTTTTATTGTATGACAAGTGGAGTTGCTAAATTTTCATTGATTTCTAGAAAAATTATTATACAATATAATATTTAAATTAAATAATAATAATATTTTAATTTATTATTTGGGGCCGGGGAATCCCCGAACCCGAAAAATCCCCATGGGGAAGGGGACGGGGAAAAAAATTCCCCATATTCGGGTTCCGGGCCGGGGTCGGGGATGGAAGTAGAAAATCGAGGCCGGGGCCGGGGAATGTGTCCCCCGATAAATCCCCACCCTGTTGACATCCCTAACAATAACAAACAGGGTTGTCTCTTGGTCAATTAGAAGCATCTATGAAAACCTAGAGATTTAGAGATCCGGGAAATCCTCAACATCATGGAGTTTAATCTTGTCTTTTTGGGTAAATGATGGTGGAAATCTCGAGAGTCTTACTGGTACATATCTAAAATACTTATTTGGATTACTTTATTGATGGTTCCTACTAGAACTTCTTCCAAAAACCATCGTCCAGGAGGTCTTTTTTTTTGGAATGGACTACTAAGTTCTCTTTCTGCAATTAGGGCTTGTCCTATGTCAATTATCAGGGACTATGGTGACACCACCCTCTTCTAGTGAACAATAGGTTAACGAATGTGCGCCTATCAATCTATGGCTAGATGCATTCGGTATTACATAGTAGTAGATGGGTTCTATCAAATCTATGTTCAATCAAATCTAATAACTCTCTCCCTAGTAGGCCTCATGCTTCTAGATACTAGCTCAAGGATTCTTGGATATGATACAGCTTACAAATATACAAAGCAATAGAACCTAAAGGAAAGGGCAAGTTTAGAATCAAAACCTTTTATAACTTCTTGAGTGACGTGACAAATGTAGGAGATATTACATTATGCCACTCATTTACAAACTCACCTATCCTATGAAGATCAATATCTTCACATGGTTAACGTAGGATAAAAATATTTAACACTAGAAAAAATAGCACCCCAGAGGTCAAATAAGCTCTCGAGTGCTAGATGCGTTTTTTATCATGTTGCGATAGGAACATTGGATCACTTGTTCCTTAGGCATTCATTTGCCGAGCACGTTTGGAATAATTAGATGCCTTTTTGGCCTCTCGTAGCTCCCATTCTCCATGTATGACTTTGAGTCCTTGGAGACAATCTCTCAAGGCAATTCCAAAATAAAGTGAGTTTTATTAACCGAAGCAATCATCTAGAACATCTAGCTTGAGCGCAATCAATGTATGTTAAATATTGCATCGCATCAACCATTATTAAACATTGTGAAAATTAATCAAATGTTTATCTTTTTATGAGTGTCTACATCTCCTAAATAGAAAGGATCCTATTAGTTTTGCTGATGTGGTTTGTGGTTAAGAGAACATTCAAACACTCATCAAAAGCTCACATAAACTAAACAAGAATGAGACACACAAGATTGGTAACCCAGTTTGGTGTCCACTCACCAACGTCTAGGGGGTCAAGCCCGGAGATAAACAATCCACTAAACAGAGGTGAAATAATTGAGTACAAACACTTGTCACTAACCCTCACAAATAAAGATCACTATCCTCTCTAGTTTGTCTAGTGCTTACACACTCTCCACCTCAAGCGTCACACCCAATCTCAGAGCAAGGTAGTTTATATAGACGCCTCAACGTCACAAATATAGTCCATACATCTTTTAGGATCTCCGCGGCTACTAATTTAAAAACCTTCCAAAATTAGCTGTTGCAACTCCTGTTGTAACATAAATTGCAACATGGCCCTGACTGCTAACTTGACTGAGTTCTGGTTACATTGAAAATGACCTCAACACCCATCAACCTCTCGGTCATACTTGGTCCGAGTTGATGCAGCCTGATCTTCTGATCCTGACTACTGGTAACTAGCCTACCTCCTCAATTTCTCGCCATGCAGTCCCCTCGCAAGGGGCGCACGTCCTTGTGCATCTTCATAAAACTTACCAAACTTGATCTTTAATTCACCCAAGTTTGGCCTTCGAATCTTCCTAAGAATAGATCTTCAATCAATCGTCTCAATCATGCTAACAATAAGCATGTCTTCAATCATACCCTTAATAGTATTCAATCATACCTATTAAAGTTTCTTCAAATCATACTTTCAATAACCTTCATTCATACAATTAATAGATATTTCTTCAATTAAGCTCTATCCATATTTAGTTTCCAATCAAATCTCTCTAAATATGGTCTTGATATGATCTTAAATTCAAGTTGTAACACATACCAAAAATAGCTTCATCAAGATCTTCAAGATATTTGCTCCAGTCCAAGACTCCTTGCTATGTCATCATTTATGCTACATCATAAAGGTTGCCATGTCATCTTGTCTTGGTGTCAAATCATGCCAATTATAGTGCAGTTGCACTAACAATCTCCCCCTTTGGTATAATTTGACATAATTGCTTCTGCACCCAGACTAACTCTTGTTACAACTTCCAGTTACAACACTGACTGGGACATAGACTCGACTAACACTATTATAACTTCCAGTTACAACATCAACTGGATTACAAAAATTAGGACTAACACAACCCATCATCTAGTTGCTTACAGAGTACTGAAAAAAATTATTACATACTACAACTAATGAGACAAACACAATTAAGCAAACATAAAGAACTAACATACATAAAATTTGACCACAACAATAAGACCAAATGTTCAAATGTCTAAAAAATAATAAAAGAAACAGTCTAGTTAGTCTGGTGTTGTAGCAATGTTCTCTCCCTTTGTGACACAATTGATGCCAAAGTCTTCACTAGTTGTTGCAAGTTTTCTTACACCTTCTTCGGCAACTCCCCCTATCGTCAGGTCTCCTGGTCATCATCTCCCCCTGACTCTAGGCCATAAGTTCCTCTCTTCTTCTTCTTAAGAATTTTCGAGGCGAGATAGAATCTTCTGCTTCTGTCGGGCAATGATGAATAATTCTACAGAAATTGATCGTTGCCTCCTCTCCACATCTTCTAACTGTTCTTTCAAGAGCTTTTCATATTCTTCTTAAACCAGCAGATTCGCCTCTTCTGTATCTTCAGGCATTTGTGGTGGTGATATCCTTCCTACAGGTAAATCAATTTTCTTACCTGGGGTAAACAATTTCTAAGAGACCTTCAGCTTCTTTACTGCTGTGACTGATTCTCCCTTCATGAGTTGTACTCCATGTTGCAACAAAAACTACAACAGCAAAGCAGGATACCCAAGTGATGTTGAGGAGCTTATACAGTCTGCTTCTTTCACAATGTTCTGAAAGATTGGCTTTCCCAGATTGAATTTCTTCCCAGTCCCAACAGCAAACAATAATAGCGCTAGCTCCTTCACTATGCTTGAATTATGTGGAGCAGGTAGCCAATTAAGAATGCCAAGCCTAAACAAGACATTATTCTTAGCTATCAGTATGGTGGCCGGAAGTTTTGACTCTTCTCTCCAAGATTTGGTTCTTCCTCTAGTGATTTCCTTCAATATGCCCTCATTCAGTTCAAGCCCTTCTTCATAGTTTTCTTTCACTTTCAGATTTAAACTCTAGAAATCTATTCAGGCTGGTTGGAATAAAAGGGATAATTTCCCTAGGATGAAGACTTTGGAGATGCCTTGTCAGATAGCGGCAGATTGCTGTAGAATTCTTATACTAGAGACAAGCTATAGCTCTCAGCAAATATTCCAGACTTGTATAGACACCTTTCTTCGAGTAGCTCAATTAGATCATACTTCTCAATGGCTACTTCATCAATCACCCTTTCAGCAATAACTCCTCTCTCAGCAATTATCTTGAATTTCTTCTTAGATGCCTTATCCAAAAATTTATCTTCATCACTGACCTGTCTTCTTCTTCTTGCCATTTTTAGGACTTGATGATATCTTCTCCTCTTGTTTTGCAGCTTCAGTACATTTTCTTTTGGCCCTTGGGGAGACTTTTACTTCTGGATCTGAGAAAGATTTCCTTTTGGACTTCTTTACACCCTTCTTCTTCTGAGACTTCTCTTTTTGTCTCTACATTTCTTTTTGCAGAAATTTTTTAGAGACGATCTCAAAGTGGGCTGTCATCATAACTGTGTGTACTATCTGATGTTGTAGGAGATGTTGCAACTTGTGCTATGACATGTTCTGTATCTACAGGTACATCAGTATGTCGGTGAATGTCACTCAAAACTTCACTCAAGATAGTAGCAGCCTCTTCTTCAGGACTAGTGGGAATGTCTGTACTTCTTTCCCCAATTTCTTCTTCTGCTTGTACTGGGGTCGATTCTTCTTCAGCCACATCTTTTCCCACAGTCTGTTGATCATCTGAACTTCTTTCATCTGAAATTGTAGTCCAATCATCCTATTCATCTTCTTCAGATATCTGGATGTAAGCTCCTGCAAATGACTCACACACCCATCTGAGAAGATCATCTCGGACTTTGACACCTGTGGGCACATCCTTTGAAGATGTTCTCACTTCTACTACTTTACAAGATGTATCAGCATCCTTAGGAGAAGCATAAGGGATGATCACTTTCGAGAGATCTTCTGGTTCCTCTTCTCCCGATGGGCTTCCCCTAGAGTTGGTTCCTTTCAATTTCTCTTCTTCAATTTGAGCGCCAATCTCTTGTGGGGTCGTAGGCACACGGCGGGCCATCCTCTTGGTTCTTATCTCTTTTTCAACTTGACCTTCTTCTTCTTTTCCTTCTTTGTGAGATATTTCAACTGAGAGAGACTCACCTTTTTCTCTTTAAAAATTGGAAATAGATTAGGAATTTACGGTTTTCTGCACTTCTATTAGTTCTAACAACCATGGCACCCGTTAATATTTTCAAAAAAATAACACTTCTAAAAAAATCACTCTTTTTATTTGATTTTTTAAAATTCCTCCCTTTTTTTTTAAAAAAAAATCTTTTTCCTTTCTCTCTCTCTCTCTCTCTCTCTCTCTCTCTCTCTTCAAAAATATCAAGAGATTTTCACTCGTTAGAGTGTTTTCCCTGTTGATTAACAAGGTTCTCAATCAACATATTGCTGATTGTAACATGATGTTACAACCCACTGATGCATCACAACTTTTGCCATCTTCTGATCTGAACTATGGAACTCTACATCTTCTCTTGGCACTTCATCTTTTCGGATTCATAATTTCTTGATTATAATAGTCTTTCCTCTGACTTTTCTTTTGATAATTGCATGTTCATGTCCAACTACTCTTCCACTTTTCAAGTCTGCTTTCAATTTGTTGCACTTGTGTCTTATGTGGCCAATCTCTCCACAATGGAAGCATATAGGCACTTCTCCTCTCCGTTATTCCCTTACTTTGACTTGCTTCTCTTCATTATTTTGTTGAGTAATTTCCTTGACAAAACAACTCCCGAATTTTCTGTCTTAACACTTGAAGTTTCCCCAACATACCCAATACATTGCCAAGCTTTGCTTGGTCTTCCAACAGAAAGAATCTCGTCAAGCTTAGCTTTACTCTTGTTTATGGAGTCCAAGGTTTTCTCAGCATGGCACAACTTTCCTTTACATACACTCAACTCTTCCTCCAAGTGTTTGTTTTACAACATCATCTCATCAAATTTGTTCATCATAAGTTTATAACCTGTGAGAAAATCTTTTTTTGTTACCTTATCGTACTCACTTTCAATTTCAGTGGTGTTGTAACTGATGTTGCAACATATTTTGCAACAAACTTTTGTTCTGTTAAAGTTTGCTAGTCTATTCATCACAGTAGGAAATGATCTATGATGGTTACTCAGATTTTCTTCGTCATCTTCTTCAATACTACCATCTGAATCATCACTCCATCTAGCATTGAGTGACTTTCTTTTCTTCTTAAGAGTGTTAGCACACTCGGCTTGGTAATGTCTAAATCCTCCATATTCTCTATACTTGACTTTCTTTTGATGATCTTCAACTTCTTCCTTCTCTTCACTAAGGGAATCTTTTCTCTGGAATCTTTTATCTTTTGTTTTGTATTTTCTAATCATGTTGTGCAGTTTTCTTACCAGAAAGACAATTTCCATATCTCCTTCATCTTCATCATCTGTTACAAAAGCCTATTGTAGCTCCTTCTGCTTTGTTGCTTCCACCTTCAAAGCTACATCTTCTACTTTTCTTTCAGGATTGAGATTCATCTCATATGCTTGCAAAGACCCCATCAACTCATCAAGTCTCATGGTTGTGATGTCTTTTGCTTCTTCTATGGTGGAGACTTTTCCATCAAACCTTTCTTGGAAGAGATCTAAGAGTCTTTCAGACAAGCTTTTTATTCGAGTACTTCTTGCCGAGTTAGAAAGCTTGATTTGCAATGTCCATCAACTTGGCATTGAATATGGATATCGTCTCATCTTCTCCCATCCTAAGATTTCAAACATAGTTGTCAGCATTTGAAGTTTAGAAGTTCTTACCAAGTTTTTGCCTTCATGGATAGTTTGAAGAATCTCCCAAGCTTCTTTGGCGCACTCGCATGTTGCAACATATTTGAATTGGTTCTCATCGACTCCTCCAAAGATTGCATTGAGAGCCTTCCCATTGGCATTAGCTTTATGTATATCTTCCGTACTCCAGTTACTTTTCTTCTTTATGGTCTCGTTCTTGTCTTCATCAACTAGAATAGGAGGAGACCATCCTTTTTTTTTATGGCAATCCATGCACTCTCATCAATGGATTTGATGAAAGCCTTCATACGTTCTTTCCAATATGGATAGTTGGATCCATTTAGCAACGGTGGTCGTGTGACGGAAGCTCCTTCTTTTCTAGCCATTAATAGAACTTGTTAGGGCATCACCGACTTTGAAACCAAAGCAAACACGGTGACCAAAGCTTTTATACCACTTGTTAGTTCCACCGATGTGGTTTGTGGTTTAGAGAACACTGAAACACTCATCGAAAGCTCACACAAACCAAACAATAAGGAGACACACAAGATTGGTAACCCAGTTCGGTGTCCACTCGCCTACGTCTGGAGGGCCAAGTCGGGAGATAAATAATCCACTAAAAGAGATAAAATAATTGAGTACAAACACTTGTCACTAAACCTCACAAATAAAGAACACTATCCTCTCTAGATTGTCTAGTGCTCACACACTCTCCACCTCAAGTGTCACACCCAATCTCAGAGCAAGGTAGTTTATATAGATGCCTCAATGTCACAAATATAGTCCAAACATCTTTTAGAATCTCCGCAGCTACTAATTTAAAAACCTTCCAAAATTAGCTGTTGCAACTCCTGTTGTAACATGAATTGCAACATGGCCCTGACTGCTAACTTAACTGAGTTCTGGTTACATTGAAAATGACCTCAAGACCCATCAACCTCCCGGTCATGCTTGGTCCGAGTCGATGTAGCCTGATCTCTTGATCCTGACTACCGGCAACTAGCCTACCACCTCAGTTCCTCACCATGCAGTCCCTTCGCAAGGGGCGCATGTCCTTGTGCGTCTTCATGAAACTTACCAAACTTGATCTTCAATTCACCCAAGTTTGGCTTTTAAATCTTCCCAAGAATAGATCTTCAATCAATCATCTCAATCATGCCGACAATAGGCATGTCTTCAATCA
Organism: Dioscorea cayenensis subsp. rotundata; assembly: GCF_009730915.1. Lineage (NCBI taxonomy): Eukaryota > Viridiplantae > Streptophyta > Magnoliopsida > Dioscoreales > Dioscoreaceae > Dioscorea > Dioscorea cayenensis. Next base: position 15,893,192 of record NC_052476.1, on the reverse strand, counting down.
TATCCTTAATAGTCTTCAATCATACCTATTAAGGTTTTCTTCAAATCATACCTTCAATAACCTTCATTCATACCATTGATAGATATTTTTTCAATTAAGCTCCATCCATATTTAGTTTCCAATCAAATCTTCCTAAATATGATCTTGATATGATCTTGTATTCAAGTTGTAACACATACCAAAAATAGCTTCACCAAGATCTTCAAGATATTTGGTCTAATCTAAGACTCCTTGCCGTGTCACCATGCTTTGCCATGTCATCATTTATGCTACGTCACAAAGGTTGCCACATCATCTTGTCTTGGTGTCAAATCATGCCAATTATAGTGCAGTTGCACTAACGAATCCAAACTCAAGAATATTGCTAGCCTAGTTAAATGTAACCTCAATTTCCTAGGGTCTCCGTGATGATGGTGTACATGATATTGTCAACCTGAAATTAGCCTCATCGATTATCTTCCACTTACCACCTCTTATGTATCTTATGATATTGTCATACTTTTAGCCATCTCCAGTAGCTAACTGTTTCCTTAGTCTCCCTCCTTTGTGATACCTATGTAACTTTTGCTTTTTAATAAATTCGTGGTTTATACACTTTTTTAAAAATCAAACAATCAAACACTAAACACTACATTTACTTATGTTTTATCTACAATAGTTTTATGATATGCTAATAAGCACCCCCAACAACATTATAATTAGTAACCACTATTCAACAATGAACACCACCATAATAATCACCGTTCAATGGCGGATCGAATGAGTGGCACTCGCCCATCTACAACTGCATAAATATTTTTCTAAATTTTTTAACAAAACTTTGATTTAATGAATAAGGCTTTCTTTCAATTTAGCTTTTAATTTTTCCTCATAATTACAACAATAGTCAATGCCTATTTTATTTATCAAAATCACCTCAAATAGTTTTAAAAAAGTTTTTTTAAAAAAAATAGACTTTAAACAAATTAAAATATGAATAGGCCATAAAAGAATGTACAAAGAATTGCAGTTTTAATAATAACAATTAATTTTTTAAAAACACAAATAGGGTTTTAAAAAATTACATTCTAAATGGCTTTAAAAAAAACAACAAGTACTTGATGCAGTAGAATATTATGAGAATGGTGAATAGGCAGACCAATGATCGAATCTCTGGGTCGACAATATTGTTGCAGTATTGTGCATACACCTATAGCAACGCTGTTTATTCACTGTTCACAGGTCTCCGGTGGGAGGATATTGTTTCTCTCCCCTCCAGGGTTGCATGCCCAGGCCCGGCCTAGACATAGGCGACCAAGGCCTATGCCTAGGGCTTCTAGATTTTCTAGGGCCCCAAATTTTGATTTTTTAAAATATATATTTAAATTTATTAATTATTATTATCTTATCTCTTGAAATTTTAAATGTTTTTAAATTATAACATTTAATTTATGATTAATATCCAATAAATTTATTGTTATAATAGGGCCCACACTCGTCTAGGGACCCATAATTTTTTTTTAATTATATTTAAAAAAATTTATTTATTATTATCTAATATGTATCCACATAGTTATGATAATAAAATTTAAATTTTTTTAAAACTATAAAATTCATCTTAATTGATCATGATGATATCAAATGTAATAAATTTGGTGGCATTATAATCTATTAAATGGATTAATGAAAATAATATTGGGACTTGGACCACTTGGTTCTATAAAATTTATCTTTTTTTAATTGATTTATGATCATATGCAATAAATTTGGTTTTATTATATTTATGATGGCTTTATAATCTATTAAATGAATTAATAAAGTTAATATTTGGACTTAAATCTAACATTAGCATTGTAACCATATTAATCTTAACTATCTTAACATTCTAACATGCCAAAATATTAAATAAAAACAAAACAAAACAAAAGTCTCTACACTCCTTTTTTATTTTTTATTTTTACACATTGTAGTAATTAAACAAATGATATCTCCAAAAATTTTTATTTTTGTATTTAAAAATATTTTGCAAGTAATTTTCCTAAAGGTAGTGTTTGGCTCCTACATTTATGCCTTGGGAGTGGGAATGAGATGTACTCATAAAATTTAAACTCACGTTTGGCAACTAAGAAAGAAGTGGCTAGAGGGTTGTCATGGTAATGGGATAGAGGCATGTGGGGTATTTCCAATCCTCTCAAAATTGGGGGTTGTAGCCTGGTACCTGGGTTAAGTTTGGTTGGTTTTCAATCTTTGTTTATATGAAAAAATCCCTATGTTCTGTTATAGATGCGGCAAAATTGGGTATGGTGAGGTTCACTGTTCCTCAGATGGCAGTCGACAACGTCCGGGAAGGCTTGTTTCCTCCATTTCTGCTGAGATGGAGCTGGAGCAGGTCGATACTGCAATACAGGCTGATGAGGCCACTGCAGGTCAGGATGGTATCACTGTGGATCCTAATCTTGCCAATCAACCTACTGATTCTGAAACGGAATTTGGTGCCAGGCTTAAACCTCGCCGGAGACACACTGCCTCCCGGGGTAGAGGTGGTAGCCGGGGTGGAAGTCGTGCCGCTTCTCAAAACCCTAATCTGGGAGTTCCTTTGGGTAACGATGCTCCTGACGCTGACTCGTGGCAGCCTACATGGAAACCCATCCAACACGTGGTGGTTCCTGCTTTATCACTACCGACACATGGCACCTCTACAGTCTTGGAGGGACCTTCTTGTCATATTTTAAATCCTATTCCTTTATTTCCCAAGGTCCCTGATGATGCCGCCTCTCTTCCTATTGCTGCTCGTCCCAAGGCCCTGGCGCTTGTCCGTTCGCTAGCCACTTTACCACTAGCCACTAATGTTGGGCCATGCCCTGCTAAGAAGCCACCTATCACATCTTCTTTTCAGATTCCCAATATTAACCATTCTTTTGGAATAGGGAATAGCCGCCTGTTGCTTCTGGAGTTAGGAGAATCCTCGCACAGTGCTTCTGACAAGAACCCTTCTGTTGAACCTATGGCTTATCTCCTCCGTCTCGATCCACTCTCCTAGCCCACCTGATGATCAGGCTTCTCGTGATCATCATCTCCTAGCTGTTGACAAGATTGTGTCTATCTTTGTTGGGTCTTCTCACAGTGATCTTAGCATGGATGACTCTTCTTCTGAGGATCTGGATGCTGGGCTCACTGTAGATGATGAGTCGACCTTGGCCCAGTACCTTAAGGATACTAAATATGAAGCCATGGCACGCAGAGCCCCCTCGAAGAGGGCAAAGAAGCCGAAGAAAGGGAGAAGCTCTCCCCTTGTTTAACCTTGTTAATCTTTCTCCATTGTAATCTCTTTTTTTACTTCTATTTTTATGAATCTTAAAATTATTTCTTGGAATTGCAGGGGCCTCTCCAACCCACGAACCATGGATCGTATCCTTGATTTTTTTAAGAAGATGAGCTCGGACTTTCTTTGTTTGGTGGAAACCAAAACTTCTATTCCTCGTCTCCATCGCTTTTTGTGCCAAAATCAAACATAGCTAGGAATGGGCCGTCATTCTTTCTAATGGTTTGTCAAGATGTATTCTTATTATTTAGAAACGGTCAGTTGGTTTTGTTACTCCGGTTGCGACCTCTCGTTGGGCCTTGCATCTAGTCATTTCCGCTAATGGTCTAACTTGGGTGATGTCCACAATCTACTATTCGCATGTGCTTTCTGACCATAAAAATCTCTGGTTTTTCCTTAGTAAAATATCTCTCCTTGACTTTCCTTGGCTCTTGAATGATGACTTCAATGCCATATTAAATCAAGAGGAGCATAGGGGGGTGATTTTTCTAATTATTCCACTAAAGCGAATCTTTTCAACAATTTTATCTGTGATAACAGCCTTCTTGATCTGGGTTTTTCTGGTGATTGCTTTACTTGGTGCAATGGTTGTTAGGGTCTGGCTCATAGATGGGCCAGACTTGACCGCTACCTTGCCAACACGAACTGGATTTTGATCTTTAAAAATTATTCTAACACTCTTCTCCCCCATATCAACTCTGATCATTCTCCTTTGTTACTTCATGTTTGTGATCCTACTGACTTTTCTAAAAAAGATTTTCCGCTTTGAGAATTTGTGGCTTGATTATGAAGGGTGTCATAATGTTGTGATGAGTGCCTGGAATAACCTATCCACTGCTTCTCCTATGCATGCTTTTATGCACTATATTTCCTGCACTAAACGTAACATTCTTAGGTGGGAAAAAACTGGGTTCTATCTCATTGATGCAGAGATTACCAATATTCAAGATGAAATTTCCAGGATTGAAAGGCGTGATGCTTCGTCTCATGATCCGTGGCATGATACCTGGTTGAGAGCCCTTCTCAACTGGCATAACGCTCTTTTACGGCAGCAAAACATCTACTGGGGTCAACGTGCTAAGGTTCAATGGGTGACCAAAGGGGACATTAACACGCGTTACTTCCACAACACCTGCAAAGTTCACCAACATAGAAACAAAATTCATGCCATCCACGACAACTAGGGTAACATCTTTCTTGAGCATGCTGATATGGAAAATTGTTTTTTGAGTTTTTATAATAACCTTTGGACTTCCAACTCTTCTCATAATTTTGATTTCTATCTTCATTCCCTTCCTAATGACCTGCCAACTCTTACTACTATGGATAGAGTCTTTGACTAGGCCTTTCTCAAAAAGGGAGGTCTTCAAAACTCTCAATTCCATAGCTCGTGGTAAAAGTCCAGGTCCGGATGGGATTAACATCGAGTTCTATATTTTCTACTAAAACCTAATTGGTGATCACCTATTTCATGCCATTTCTGATTTTTTCCTAAAACGGGGCTTCTTCCCAAATCTTGGGGTAAAACTTATGTCATGTTAATCCCTAAAAAGCCCAACCCAACCTATGTCACTAATTTCAGACCCATTTTCCTCTGCAATGTTTGTTATAAGATCATTTCGAAGATGTTAGCCAATCGTTTGAGAAACCATTCACAAGCTTATTGGCCCCGAGCAGAGTGGCTTCATTCCTGGGCGGGCGTTGTTGACAATATCATCGCAGCCCCGGAAGTTGCCCATAGCCTAGAAACTAATACTTATAACCCCCCTATGATGATTTGTAAATTTGACATTGAGAAAGCCTTTGATACTATTGAGTGGCCGGCTATTCTTGCTACCCTCCGGAGAATGCATTTTCTCGATACTTGGATTAATTGGCTTCATTATTGTCTCTTGTCTGCTTCTTTTTCCTTTATTATCAATGGTAAAACCTCTCCTTAGATTCGTAGTAGTAGAGTTGTTAGACAGGGTGACCCAATTTTCCCCCTTCTGTTCATTTTAGTTTCCCAAAACCTTACAACAATTCTTAACAAAGCCCTTTCCCTGGATCTGATTAGTGGTTTTAATAATAATCTTCCCAGAAATTTTAACCACTTGATGTTTGCGGATGACTTAATTCTTGTTACTAGTGCTTCTAGGAAGAATGCTAGAAATTGCCTTCTCTGTCTTAATGTTTATCAGCATTTGACGGGTGAAAAGCCCAACCTCCATAAATCTGCTATTTACCTTCCTTCCTGGTGTAACAAGAGGCTTGCCAAAGCCATTTCTAATATTCTTGGTATTTCTTTGGGGACTTTTCCTTTCACCTATTTTGGTGTTCCTATCTCCCCTAAGAAATTCAAATCAACCAACTCCAACATATCCCTAACAAAGTTAGAAATTCCATTCATTGTTGGAACCATTCCTCTATTACTACTGTTGGTAGGGCCATTCTTCTTAACAGTACTATCTTCGCTATTCCAAATTATACTCTTTCAGTCATGAACCTTCCTTATTGTATTTTGGACAATATTTCTAAGATGGCTAGATGTTTTCTCTGGGGTAGGAACATCATTAATTATGGTTTCCACTCTATTGGATGGATAGTTACTACACTTAAAAAACCTGAGGGGGGTTTAGGTATTCAGAATCTTCGTTTAGCCCAACACTCGCTTATGGCCAAAAACATCTTTGACATTCTTAACTTGGTTGACAAGCTCTGGGTTAACATCTTCGATTTAAAATATGCAGAGTGGAAAATTTGGAACCCTGTTAAGCCCAGTATTCTTCTTGGTTTTATTATTCCATTTGTAGGACTGCTAACTTCTTAAAGCCAAATTTCAAAATGATCACCTGTAATCCACATTGTACTGATCTCTGGAATGATGCTTGCATTTTTGAGCTTCCTATCTCTCAGAAACCTACATTTCTTAATATGACCTTGAATTTGGAAAATTTTCAGTTCTGTGATATCATTGATCGCAATGGTTTTTGTTTGGATACTTTGACCAGCATCTTTGGTAATGAGCTTAACTAGGATGATAGTAATAAGCGCAATATCACTTTTGATAGCAATAATTTTTGGATTTGGAATCACCGCTAGTTTAAAACTTCTATTGCCTCCTTTGTGTATGAGCACATCTGCAGGACCATTAATCCTGACGTTTTATGGAAAGGTTGGACCTCTATTTGGAAATTGTGTGTGATGCCTAGAGTCAAAATCTTCATCTGGAAACTTGCTCATGGCAGACTTCCAACTAGGGCTTTCCTTTACCATCTGGATATTGGGTCGATCAACTCTTGTCCGCTGTGTGGTCTTTGCGAGGAGATCTTTGATCATCTCCTCTGGAATTGTTGTAAAGTGACTCGGTGTTGGCTTGATATCTTTTCTAAGCTTAACCTCAACTCTGATTTGATTAACTCTTTGAGCACAGGTGGTTGGCTTGAGGACCACAATTTTGGCCAATTCTCTTCTTCTCGAGTTCAAGCACTAATTGCTACTGTTGCCTGGTTGATTTGGAAGCAGAGATGTAACTTAATCTTCAAGAATTGTGCTTTTGACGTTAGTTGTATTGTGCCCAGGGCTTGGTCCTTTTATTTTGAATTTGACAAGCTTCCTTTCAGGGAGGGTCCTCTCGATCTCGCAATAACACTATATCAATCTTTACTGATGCTTCTTGGACATCAAATACCTCCCCAGCTGGTTTGGGGTTCATTATTGTTACTAATCTAACTTCCATTTTAGTTGCAGGTTCTTCTGGGGCAAAGATGGATTCTCCTTTTATGGCTGAACTTGCTGCTATCAACTGTGCGCTTCAACTTTGCAAAGATTATAATTGGACACCGGACCGTACCTTCAGTGATTGCCCGGGCATTCCTAATTTAATGAAGAATTACAACCCCTATGTTGCTTGGCATATTCACTTTGAATTCACCAACTTGAAGCAACTGCTGAACCATGTTCCCAATGTGCACTTCAACCTCATTGCTCGCGATGATAATGTTGTTGCTGACGCGCTCGCAAATTTTGGAAGATCAAATGTCGAGCTTTCACTCTTCTTCCAAGGCCTAGACCGACCTTTCTGGTTGGATGACATCTGCAGGCGCTTCAACCTTTCCTTCTATATCTTTGTCCTTTTGTTTTTCTTCTAGCTTTGCTCTTTGTTTCAAAAAAAAATTGAGGGATTTGGACTCCTTAATGTTAAAATGACAATTATACCAGTCCTCTAGAAAAAATTTCCACCTTTCTTTCATGCTAGTTATATATTTATTTATTAAACACCAATTGTTAAATTATATTAATTGGTATATAACAAACAATTAGTTATTTATTTATTAATTAATATAACAAACATGTGTTACGTTATATTAATTAGTTATAATATTTCATTTTAATTAATTAAAATAAATAATAAAATATATTGCAAATAATTAATAATAATAAATCATGCTAATTATTTATTATTTAATATAATAAAATTTTCTTAAGCTATATTAATTAGATGAAATATTTAATAACAATAAATTAAAATAAATAATTAAATATATTACAAATATTTAATAATAATCATGTTAATTATTTACTATTAAATATAAACTATTATTTTCTAAAATATCATCCTATTTATATAAAAGGGCATAAGTATAATTTTACTATATTTCTCTCTCTTACTTATCATATTTCTAACTCTCATTTTCTCCAGTCAAACACCTTTATCATTATTCTCCCATTTTCCCATGTTCTCATTCTCATTCATTCCTTTTTTTTTCATTCCCCGCCTTCTTATTTTTATTCCGCGATACAAACGGGCCCAAACGGATTAATGAAATTAATATTGGGACTTGGACCACTTATTTCTAATGTTACAATATATTTATGATTTTGAAATTTAAGTTCTTTTAAACTATTAAATTTATTTTATTTAATTGATTTATGATCATATGTAATAAATTTGGTTTTATAATATTCATGATGGCTTTATAATCTATTAAATAAATTAATAAAGTTAATATTGGGACTTGAATCTAACGTTAGCATTGTGACCTTATAATCTTAACAATCTTAACATTCTAACATTCCAAAATATTAAATAAAAACAATTAAAACCAAAAACAAAACAAAAGCCTCTACACTTCTATTTGAGGGGTTAATTGATAATTTTGCATCTTAAAAGTAAAAAAACTTTAATTGAATTTTTTTTATTATTTTTTTTATTCATTGCAGTAATTAAACAAAGGACTATAAGGATATCTCCAAAGTTTTTCCATGTTAATATTTTATTTATAGTAATTATTAATAGCAATTCATATTTTTTATTTTTATTGTGTAATTTATTATTTAATAAAACTAGTAATTTTTTATGATTTTGCCTAGGACTCCATTTTCGCTAAGACCGGCCCTATGCATGGCAAAGGGGATTTATTAACTCTATTTGGTCCCTAAAATATTTTATGGGCGTGCACATGATAGGACTCTAATTGGCCATGTAACGTCTGACCAAGATAATAAATACTTAGGGTGTGGTTAAGCCACTGTAACTGGTGCACTACTGTACATGTATGTCCTTTAACACCTTGTAGGTCTGCTAAGGGGTTGTTAAGTTATCATAACTAGTGCATCATAATACATGCATGTCCCTTGTCACCCTTTTATAGAACGGCGCTTGTTGTCTTTGTGTAAAAATAAAAATAAAATAAAATCTTAAATATAGATGGGCTAAAAAACCCAAAAGTTTGCAAATTTGTTGTTTTTAAATGTTTAGTCATTATAAGATGCTAGTTGGGCATTTGATAAGATTTACTGATTTAGATGGCTGCACGCCATTTAATTCGAATAAAAATATTTTAAAAAAAAGGTTAAATGTTAAGTAGAAAAACCATAACTAATTTTATTTAAAAATATATATATATATATTATAACTATATATTTGTTTTTTTTTTTTAACCAAAGCAATTAACATGATAAAAAAACAAGTGAGTACAAAAATGCATCAGTTACCGTAATTTATCGACTTATTGAAATGCATCATGGGTGACTTGAAGATCTCACGTCATGCAATCATGGGAGGGAGAAATACATAACTTCGAACCACCAAACATAATAAAGAATAGGGCTTTTTCCCAAGCAACCCTACTTTTTAATATTATTGTCCAAATGACCTAGGACCATTTTATTTGTCAAAATGGCCCTAGGGTTATCACATCAATGCCCAGTTAGCACCAATGTGCTAACTAGGCAATTTTAAAATAATAAAATAAAATTATTTTTTACATTTTAACCTCTCATCTCTTTTATGATTATATAAATAGCTTATTTGTGGCTTTTTTTAACCCAAAATTTGTTTAAATAAATTGTTATTAAAATAAAATATTATTAGAAATTATTATTATTATTATGATTGTTATTAATAATAATATGAGATTTAAAAAAGAAATTATTTTTTTTATTAATATTTTGATTATTATTAGAGTGGTAATTAATGAAATATTAATTATTTAAAAGTATTTTTATTATTATTACTAATTATTATTATTATTATTATTATTATGGAAATGGAAATTATTTTAAGTTATTTTATTGATAAAATCACGTCCAGAACATGACTTTGACCGGAGCGGCGGTAATCGAGTGATCGAGCCTCTGCGTCGGCGATGTCGTCAAGTGGACGGCAGCATCTCGGCCCAACGCCCTCACTATATCACTTAGCACCACATGAAACCCCCTCGGGTCAAGTTTCGTCAACTCCGGCAAAACCAGTGATCGGGGGAAAGGTGCCTCATCCTCGAGCATGGTTGCGTCGCCCCGGTCCGTGTGGCTCACCAGTAGCTACCCAGACGTGTCATGTCCCGAACGATGGGGAGTATCGCATGCGGTCCGCGCATCCAACCGAGTGGGACACCGGTGTGTCACTGCGGACGGCGGAGCGCTGGTTAGCACGAAATAATATTTTTTAAAATAAAATAATAATGAAATAAATAATGTAATCATCGATAAAATAATTTAAAATTATTCCAAATATAATAATAATATTTTTACTACTACTAATAATAATAATTTAAAATAATTCTTACCTCAATAAGTACCACTCTAATAATAATCAAAATATTAATAAAATGATTTAAAATAATTCCTGTTTTAATAGCTAATAATAATGATTTTAATTTTTAATCATTTTTTTTATTTTAATAATGATTTTAAAATAATTGGGTTAAAACCCCACAAATAAACTATTTATATAATTATAAAGAGATGACAGTTTAAAATATAAAAAAAAAGATTTTTTTTTTTTAATTAACCAGTCAGTAGCTCAGTCAACAAAGTGCTGACTGGATATTAATTTGATGGCCCTAGAGCTATTTTGACAAATAAAATGACTTTAAGGCCATTTTGACAATAATATTAAAAAAGAGACTACTTAATCTAAAGAATACATGGGCCTAAAATATATACCATATCCCGAAGTACAATATATTTTATTTATTACATAATTAACACCGGACCCACCAAAACAAAACCAAAGCAAAGAATTTGTCCATCTGAAACCTTGTCCAGCATCAAGGGCACAGCCAAACTGCTCTCACAGTCACCAAGCCACCAGCTCATAGTTCAAACGCGGTCAGACTCGAACCCAACCACACACACGTTCTCATAGACTTTCCCTTCTAGGAACCCATTCCAAATGTCAGCTCATTCCTCGCCAACTCACAGCTCACTTTCTAATCTCATCACATTCTCCACGCGGCTCAATTCCCCTTACTTTTTATTAACAACAAAAACCATCAAATCCGCGTAAATCTCCGCCGCACCTTCTCCCTCTCTCTATATATATGCCCGCCGTTCTCTTCACATAAACAAGCACAAAAACCTCTGAAATGATGACTTCACGTTACTCACAAGATCAAGAACAAGCCATAATCATCTCCTCATTAGTCCACGTCATCTGTGGCGACACCTCTCCCGCCACCACAATCCCTGACATTTTTCCTTCCCCAACCTTGCTCGACATGCGGCTTTAATGGTTGTTTAGGCTGTGATTTGTTCGCAGATACTACTACTAATAGCTGTAGTCAAGCAACAACAGGTACTAATGAGCAAAAACAGCAGAAGAAGGAAAAGAAGGGAGAAGAAGAAGAATAAGTACAGAGGTGTGAGGCAGAGGCCGTGGGGGAGATGGGCAGCAGAGATCCGTGACCCTTGGCGAGCTGTGCGCAAATGGTTGGGCACCTTCGACACGGCCGAAGATGCTGCTCGGGCTTATGACTTGGCTGCTATTCAGTTTCGTGGTCCTAGAGCTAAGCTCAATTTTCCTTTTCCGGAGCAGTGTAAAGGAAATGGTGTTTATGATCACACTGCAAGTGCTAGTACGAGTATGAGTTCTTGTACTTGTGCTAGTGGTGCTACTAGTGAAGAAGTGTGTCAATATCAGCATCAGTATATCCATCAATATGAGCAGCAAAAGAAGCAGGAGGATGAGATGGCAGTGAGTTTCTGGGATGGTCTTCAGGATTTGGTTCAGTTGGATGAAACAGAGCTTTTCTAAGAGGTTCTTTAATTCTTTTGTTTTGTTTTATTATTTTTTTTTAAAATGTAATATACTGAAATTAGACGCATTTAGGAGTTATTTTCAAGAAATTAGACACATTGAGAAGATTGTGGTTCGTTATTAGCAAGGTTTAGCCATTGTTATTTTCTTATGGCTGGAGCTTGCTTTGTAGTGTCTGTCATTGGATATGAGAGCTTGTTTTGCACTGAGCCTAATTGTTGGATTGATATATATCTATTTATTATATAAAAAATAATTTTTTGACAGGTAATTTGCTTGTATCTGGATTGGTTTTTGAAAAAAAAAAAAACAGCTATAATATCAAGGTATAATTCCTTATTTATCTCTCTAATTGGGACAAATTATCCTTGGTTCTATTTGAATTTGCTCATCAAATATCTCTATATTATTTTTTTCAATTGTGAAATGTTAATTTTTCTTTCTAGCCTTATTGATAGAATATTTTTTTATTAATATATATATATATATATATATTTTTTTCCTCATCCTCCGCAAACTCTTCTTTTCCCTCATGAGTCCCTAACTCAACCAATCCTTCACATCCTCAATCACACTTCCCATCCTCCTTCACGGCTCTCTCTCCCTTGTCTCCATACTCTTTTCTGGGTTTCACAGTAATTTTTTTAATACTAATAGACGACAAGTGCCCCCCATTTAAGGGATTACCAAAGAGACAGATAGGTATGGAGGTGCACCAATTACGGTGGCTTACAAATCTCCTAGAAAAATTTCTCTGCCCTGCAACTCTAGAGGAGTGAAACCAATGTTTCTCTCACAGGAGACCCACACCAAAACTGTAAATAATACAAAAATAGTAGTGATTAGGAGAGATTTAAACTCTTACTCTCCCATTTGCACTAAAGTGTCTTATCTTCCTGTTGGACTATCCCATATATATAAACATATTTTAGAATGATATTAAAATAATTTAATAAAGATAGTGAAAAGAGAGTGTTTGGTGTTTGGATTGAATTTTTTTTAATATTTAAGAATAATATTAAAGAAAAGTTTTAATCATTTTCTATTATTTTTTAATAATATTTTAATAAAAAAATTCCACATCGAGGATTGGGTGGAAAAACTAACATCTATTAAACGGTGGACTAAAATTTTTCAATTGAAATAATATAAAAATTCCTAATAGCCAAATTCAAATAAAGGGACTAGATTAGGGAGACCAAATAGAAGATTCTATCTAATCTTAATTTTTATTTAACTTTTCTTGAGATATAAAATTATATTTTAATTAATTAAAAAAAATCTTATTCATGACTTTTATTGTTGGATAAGATAAAACACATATTTAAATTTTCAACCACTTCTTTAAAAACACTAATTCATATACGAGTACATATTATAAAACATCCCTACGATAGGGTAATTGATATTTTATTTTTTTTTCCTTTGTCCGAGACTCCGAGGTTGAGGTTCGAATCCTACCGTTAATATTACGCATAGATAATTAAAAATAAAGAAAATAGTTAATTATCATAATTAAATATATATACATACATATTAATATTTCTTTAATACTTAATCTTATTAACTGATGAGGCTATCAGTCATCAGCAGAATCATGGCCATCATTCCTTTAAAAATCTGTAAAACAGCAGAGGTTTACATAGAAAATACACCAGAAATAATTTAATGGGGTCACATGAAGAAAGTACTTGTGACTATCCATTTCTTTTCAGTGCAATCAAACGAATCATGAGGCAATGACCGGATGTGACTGACAAGTGTCCTATAACCGGTCAACCAATCTAGAATCTAGCCGCGGGGAAACCGCTGAAAACCTGTCAGCGAGACATTGGAAACTTCTGGTGTAACCGTGGAGAAGCTAAGAGGGGGTTTCTGACTGACTTGGTTAAGAACTTAAGAGCATTCTTTTTTCTTCAATGCTAGAGAAAGTTTAATTTATATGAATAAATATACATTTTTAAAATAATTTTTTGAATGGGATTATCAAAATAAGTGTTTATTTGTATTTCCCAAACATATTTTCCTTAATTATTTTTAAATATTTTTAATACCCACAATTCAATGTAATAAATCAATTTTGTTTTCAAATAAATACTTAATTTTGGAAATAATTGGTTTTTTAAAACAAAGATCCAAGCACAATAATTTTTCATCACTTAATGCATGTTTGGCTATAAAATAAAAAAATATGGTATAATTTTATTATCAAGTGATTATTACAAAAATTATGATATATTTTATTTTTAAAGAACGATTGTTTGGTTAATAAAATAAAAAAATTATGGAGGTAGGCCAGTCGGTGGCCAATCTCCTGTGGATCGTCGATGGACTGGTGCCTGGTCGCTGAAGAGCAATCGGACCACCAATGAACAGTTGGTGGACCGATGGCCGGTTGCCGGAGGTCTTCTGGATCACCAGTGGACCGGCGGCATGTCGCCGGAGGTCGCTCGGGAGGTTGTTGAACCGCTGATGAACCGGTGGCCGGTCGCCAGAGGCAAACCGAACCGCCTGTAGCTGATCATTGTAGGCCAACCGGACCGTCGGTGGACCGTCAGCGGGTCGCTGAAGGGCGTCCGGACCGCTGGTGGACCGATAGGCTGTGGCTGGATCGAAAAAAAGAGATACTTTTTATAATGAAAAAATATTCCACTCTTAGGGCCCGTTTGGTAGTTTGCAGGGAAAGTAATTACATGTAAAGTTTTTGCAGGGAAAGATTTTGCATGCAATTATTCTCCCTGCAAAGTAACATTACAGTGTTTGGTGTATGCAATGAAAATTGTAAATAAATTGCATGCAAACTTAATTTCTCCATTTGGTATGAAGGCATTTGCTATATAAAGTTATGTTTATTTTTAATATTACCCTTAGTTATTTTAGTTATAAAAAATGGATTTTTAATAAGCTCTAATGACATACTAACTTAATCCATATAATAATTAACCTTTTCTTAGTAAAGTATTTTTAGATTTTTTTTAAATATATATTTTATATTTTTTAATACACTAAAAATAATATATAGCTTTAAATCACCATGCGTTCCTCAACTTTTGTCCATTATACAATTTTGTTTATTTTAATATTGTCATGATTGATATTATCCAACAATGCGTTAGAGTTTTTTTTTTTTTTTAAAAAAAAAGAAACAAAGAAGAATTTTTATTTGATAAGAGAGTAATATAGTAATTTAACAATAATCAAAATTTTCCACCCAACCTTGTAATCACTTTCACACTATCCCCCATGTGAATCACTTTCTATGGTCAAAGGGAAAGTGATTGCAAAGAGACCAACTATTTTTAAGAAACCAAACGAGTGAAAGTGATTCACTCTCGTTACTTTGCAAGGAAAGTTATTACTTTCACTCATACGAAACGGGTCAGTGCAATATGTTTTTTTATGCCATAATAACTACATTACATAATTTTATACTCTAAAATAAGTGCCCAAATAGCCAATATGACATAATTATTAGAAAATATTAAATTATACCATATTGTAAATATTATGCCATAATTTTGGCGTATGCAAACATGCTTTTATTTATTTTATAAAATAAATAATTTTGATGTTACTTTTTAGAGACCTTAAAGTATAATGTATTTGATCTGATATAGTTTTAACTTTGGACAACCATGCGCAGTGCAATAGATTGCAATATAGCAGTGGGTGAGCAGGTATAGGATCGAAACCTTGAGTCCTTGTTACTGTAGAGTACTACTCACCCATTTTTTATGGGCCTAGATATTGTTCACAGTATTATTTAAATAGATCGGGGGTGGGTTTGTTTTAGAGAAATTCTATCCCTCCTCTCTAGGGATTGCATAAAAGAAGGGACTTATTAGGTCGGGTAAGACTTTTACAAATCTTAAAGGTGTGCACTTGGCGGACTTTCATCGCTCTATGTGGTGTCTGATCCAGTTAATAAGTCCCAACGGCGAAGTCGATAACCCACTATAACTAATGTATCTCTATACTTGTTCTTTGACATAACGGAGGCGGGCGCTTGTTGCCAATTGTAAAATTAAAAAAAAAAAAAATCTACTTTTAGGTAATGTTGCGGACTTGTTTAAGAATGTAAATAATTAATTTACCCCAAAAACATATTTATGGATGAAGACAATGAAAAAGAAGATGAAAATTTTTCTTTCATCTGTGGTTTTTAAAATTTATTATTTATTACTTTAACAACACATAGCATTAAAAACTCATACGAACAAAGAATCATAGAATAATAAAAGCTGAAAATTTATCAAATTATTTTTTATATAAATTATAAATTATTACATTAACCATTCTTGTTAGATCATGAGAGTTGGTATTTCACTATTTTTCCAAATCAAAGGTTAGATTCAAATCTTGTGGTTTATACCGTATCTAAAAATAAATTATTAAATTAATTTTCGCGCTTTAAACAGTAGAAGCTTAACATTAATTAAATTATTTTTTCATAAACCAAAATACTACTGTTGGAAGCCACAAAACCCATTAATTTAATAAATTCTATACTAATTTGGATGTCCTGGGTTGTTTTTACAAACTTTTAAAAAATATATATAATTTTTTTTAAAATATTACTCTTTCTGTTTTTTTACTTGTTTCATTTTAAAGTTTTTTTAATCTTTTTTACTTGTTTATTTAAAAATTTATAAAATATAAAATATTATTTTTTAATTTATCTTTCATTTTTAATATATATTTGTATAACTTGTAACAAATTATATTTTAATACATATTTTTTAAGTATATTTAATGTAATCTTTATAAATTTTAAATTATTAATTAATTTTAACTAATTTTTTAATCTCTATTATTTAATTAAAATAAACAAATAAAAAAATGGAAGAGAATAAATTTGTAAAAAAAAAACTTAATTTAAAATAATTAAAAATATTTATTTGAATAAAATAAACATCCCCCAGCAATTGAAAGAGTCCGTAATCTTTAATTAATCCCCGCCACCCACATTCTCCACGTGGTCAATTACCTAACACTACCAAAGGGAAAACACAATACCGTACACAACCCGCGCAATCCCCATCGTACTCTCCCACTATGTATATAAAACTGCCGTTGTCTTCCCAGAAACAAACACAGAAACAAAGCAAAGAAACATGATACGAAATACCTCTGAACTGATGACATCACTTTACTCTCAAGATGAAGAGCAAGCCATGATCATCTCCTCACTAGTCCAAGTCATCTGCGGCGACACCTCTCCGGCCATCATAATCCCTGAGTTTTTCCATCTCCAACCTTGCTTGATATGCGGCATTGATGGTTGTTTAGGCTGTGATTTGTTCTCAGATGCTACTAATACTACTAGTAGCTGTAGTAATGCAAACGCAGCTACTGATGAGCAAAAACAGCAGAAGAAGAAAAGAAGGGAGAAGAAGAAGAATAAGTACAGAGGTGTGAGGCAGAGGCCGTGGGGGAGATGGGCAGCAGAGATCCGTGACCCTTGGCGAGCTGTGCGCAAATGGTTGGGCACCTTCGACACGGCCGAAGATGCTGCTCGGGCTTATGACTTGGCTGCTATTCAGTTTCGTGGTCCTAGAGCTAAGCTCAATTTTCCTTTTCCGGAGCAGTGTAATGGAAATGGTGTTTATGATCACACTGCAAGTGCTAGTACGAGTATGAGTTCTTGTACTTGTGCTAGTGGTGCTACTAGTGAAGAAGTGTGTCAATATCAGCATCAGTATATCCATCAATATGAGCAGCAAAAGAAGCAGGAGGATGAGATGGCAGTGAGTTTCTGGGATGGTCTTCAGGATTTGGTTCAGTTGGATGAAACAGAGCTTTTCTAAGAGGTTCTTTCATACTCTTGTTTTGTTTTTTTGTTTTTTTTTTAATACTGAAATTAGACGCATTGAGAAAATAGTAATTTGCTCAGTGTGTTTTTCTCCTGTTTTATTTTTTATTTTTAGCAAGGTTTAGTCATATTGTTATTTTCTTATGGCTGCAGCTTGCTTTGTAGTGCTTGTCATTGGATATTAGATATGAGAGCTTGTTTTGTTTTGCTCTGAGCCTAATTGTTTAATTGATATATATATATATATATATATATATATTATATAAAAAAATATTTCTTTTTGCCCGGGGGTAATTGGCTTGTATCTGGATTGGTTTTTATTAAAAAAATAAAATAAAGTAAATGAAAACAAAACAAGACTATAATATCAAGGTATAATTGCTTATTTCGTCCCTTTAATTAGAGGACTGATTGTCTCTTTAGTTCTCATATTTAAATTTACTAATTAAGTATATATTCCTATATTATTTTATTTCAATTAAGAAATATTAGTCCATGGGTTAATAGATATTAATTTTTCCTTCAAGTCTTACTCAGGAGGCATTTTTTATTAAAATATTATTAAAAAAATGAAAATAATATTGATTAACTTACGAGATAATCCATAATAACTAATGGCATTAGATTCTTCACAACCTTGTGTGACAATTCCTTTGCCTTAGGTGAGCACCCAACTCTACTAATCTTTTCGCATCCTCAAACGTACTCCTCTCTGCTGCCCTCCTCCCCTTCTTTCCATACTCTTTCACCGTTCTCTTCACTATCTTCAACTGCTCCCTGTCACTCATCACCTTCCTTAATGTAACACTATTATGCAAACATATTTTAGAATAATATTAACATAATTGAACAAAAGAGAATGAAAAGAGTTTGTGTTTGGAGGAGAAAAAAATTTTCTTTAATATTTTAGAAAAATATTAAAAAAATTAATTATGTTTAATTATTTTTTTAATTAAATTTTTAATAAAAAAAATACCACATCAAGTAATTTGGTTGAATAACTAACATCTGGAAATTTATTGGCGTCAAAGGTCTAGTCTTCAGTGGTTGAAGGAAAGGAGACGGTAATACTAAATTCTTCCACACTGTGGCTAATGGGAGGAAGTGTCGAAATCTGATTTCTGGGTTTCATCATGAGAGGAGCTCATTTCGGACCCTAAAGAGGTGGGACGGGTGTTTGTCTCTCGTTTTAAGCAGCAATTCGGAAGTAAGCGTACGTCGAGATTCAAGGTGGATTTCTCTAAGCTGCTGGCTAACAAGCGTCAGGTGGATCTAACTGGGTTGGATAGACCTTTTACCATAATGGAGGTTAAAGAGGCGGTGTTCAGCTTAGGGGGAGAGAAAGCCCCTGGGCTAGATGGTTTTCCGATCCTTTTCTTTAAGAAATTATGGGACACGGTCAAGGAGGATATTTTCAAGCTATGTGAGGATTTCTATTCGGGTAGAGCGAATTTGGAGAGGATCAACTGGGCAAACATTGTTCTCATTCCCAAGGTGGTGTCACCAGAATCCCCGGGCGACTACAGGCCTATCATCCTAATTAATTCATCTCTCAAAATTGTATCCAAGATATTGGCTTCTAGGCTGAGTAAGGTTATGAATGATCTGGTGGATAATTCCCAATCTGCGTTCCTGAAAGGAAGGTGTATCCTTGATAATGTGGCGATTGCTGAAGAGTTGATTTTTAGCATGAATAATAGAAGGCTACCGGGGTACATTGTGAAAGTGGACTTTGCAAAGGCTTTTGACCTTGTGGACTGGGAATTTTTATTGGACTTGCTCCAAGTGAGGGGTTTCGGTCCCAAGTGGTTGGACTGGATGGAGCGCATTTTTCACTCTACTAAAGCTAATGTGTTGGTTAATGGGTCCCCTAATGGTTACATTCGCTACCTTCGGGGCCTGCGGCAGGGAGATCCACTTTCACCTTTGCTCTTCATCTTGGTAACCGACGCCCTTAGCGCGATGTTCGAGCATGCCCTAGAATCCAGGGTCTTGGTGAGGGTGCCGCTTAGGCCTTTTAAAAATAGGTGTAATCTTCACTATGCTGATGATCTCCTGATTTTTACTTCGGGTGGTCTGGAGGATCTCAGAATTATTAAGTTGATCCTATACCTGTTCGAAGGTATGTCTGGGCTTCAGGTTAAGTTCTCCAAGACGCGCCTTTACTCGGTGAGAAAAGGGGTGACCCCTGAGGAGGCGGCGGCAGTGACCATGAATTGTGAGGTGGGATTGTTACCGATTCCATAATTGGGCATTCCGATTTCAGGGGGAAGGCCTCATAAGCAGGATTGGGAGGATCTTATTGCTAAAGTGCGTCAGCGTTTGACTTCTTGGAAGAGTAGACACTTATCCATTGGTGGGCGCATCACATTGTTAAACTCTGTAGACACTTACTCTAAATAGATGATTCCATCTAATCTTAATTTTTTTTCTACCATTCTTGAGATAATAAATTGAATTTTAACTTATTAAAAAAATTTATTAATGATTTCATTGATGGGTAAGATAAAATACATATTTAAATATTTTGACGACTTATTAAAACACACTTACTCATATGCACATACATAAATAGGGTAGTTAATATCAACCATTCTATTTTAAAACATCTCAAAAATAGAGTAATTTATTTCTCAACCTCTTCAGAAGTCGAAGGTCTGAATTAAGCTGCTAATATGCACAGGATAATGAGAAATAAAGAAAATAATTAATTATCATAAACAAATATATTTTAAAAAATATTTATTTAATACTAAAGCTTACTAACTGATGAAGCTAGCAGTCATTATTAGTTCATCAGTAATCACCTGAACCATGACCATCATTCCACTTAAGTTCTTTATAAATCTGTAAAACAGCAGTGGTTTACATAGAAAATACACCAGAAATAATTTAATGGGGGTCATATGCAGAAAGTACTTGAAACTATCCATTTCTTTTCAGTGCGTCAAACATGAACGAGTTATGAGGCAATAACCTGATGTGAGTGACAGGTGTGCGCCAGCATAACCTACAATTGTCCTGTAACCGGTCAACCAATCTAGAACCTAGCCGCGGGGAAACCGCTGAAAACCGGTCAGTGAGACATTGGAAACTTCTGCCGTAACTGTGGAGAAGTTCAGAGGGACTTCCTGACTGACTTTCTATAGTCGGTTAAGAACTTAAAGAGCATTCTTTTTTCTTCTATGCTAGAGAAAGTTTAATTTATATGAATACATATAAATTATTAAAATAATTTTTAATGGGATTATAAAAATAATTGTTTATTATATTTCTCAAACATATTTTCCTTTATTATTTTTGTTTTAAAGATTTTTAATATTGTCCTAATGGGAAATTTTTATTTGGGTACCCACAATTCGATGTTATTAAGAATGTATGAATCAATTTTTTTTTCATATAAATACTTAATTTCAGAAATTATTGTTTTTTTAAAACAAAAATCCAAGCACAACAATTTTTCATCACTTATTTATTTTATAAAATAACTATTTTTTAGAATTTTAATGCAACATATGGTGTATAAAATCAGGGGCAGGCGCATATTGCAAATTGTATAAAAAAAAGTTTTATTTTTGTGTATTGTTGTAAATTTGTCTAAGTGTGTAAAAAAATAATTTACCCAAAAAAATATTTATGGATGAAGGATATTAAAAAAGAAGATTTTTTTTTCATATGTGGTTTTTTAATTCATTCATTATTATTTTAAAAATAAATAGTTGCTGGAATAAATCTCATATAAACAAATAACCATAGAATAACAAAAGCTGTAAATTTATCAAATTATAAGATGTAAATATACACTTCGAATGAAGCAAATTATAAGGAGTACAAAAATTACTAGCCAAGAATAATGCTTTTGACCTACCCAAAAGGTTGGAATCCATTGGTGCACAAACCTAGTCTCACATTCAGACTTTCTGCTACAAATTAAGGATGGGTGTTGTTAGAACTGGAAGCCTAAGTTGTCGTTATTTGACAGGCAAGGAGCTGACGTGGCACAATCAATGGTGACATGACAAATGAAATAACTTGGCAAGTAAAGTGACAAGAATAATGATGTGGCAAGAAGAGGCAATAAAGATCATGATAGTAGCTTATATTTCTCTCAATAAACCACATGAAAAAAATGGATCTTTGGAAAGAGCATCAAGGTGAAAGAATCTCTCTTGAAGAGTAAGTTTATCTTAGATATGATTTAATCTATCTTCGGTAATATCCAAGATGATAAAATCTATTTTTGGTAAACTCCTTTTCTCTTGAGAGGTTTATTTCTAAAGAAAAGAATGATCTATTGTTGATAAGTTTAAAAGATCATCAAAGATTGCATAGAAGCTTAGTTTGGTGTGAATTTATTTGAAGACACAAACTAAGAAAGGCAAGGGTAAGCCAACATGATTCTCAAGACCATAATTAGCAAAGAAATTTGAAGAAAAGATCCAAAGCTAATTATGGGTGGAGCTATTTGAAGATATAATCTATTCAAGGACACATGACATCTATGGCTAGATTTGATAGAAGATTGATGACCCAAGCTTGAATGAATGAAGATCATGCTTGAAAGATATTGAAGAGCTAAACTTGGATGAGATGAGATCAAGTTTAATAACAATATATTGCAGGGCAAACTTGGATGAATGAAGATCAAGTTTGAAGATTTTGTGAAGATCAAACTTGGGCCAAGTTTGGAAAACAGATCGGGGAGATCTTTGGAGGCCATTTTTGGTGAGATGGAATTGCGCCTTGGTGGGTGCGACCCTCGGGAAAGGGCCTTAGTGGTATGATGTGAGAAAGATGCTAGTTGCTGGTGGCAGGAGCTCAAGAGGAGTGGACTGCGTCGATATGAATTTGAGCAACTGGGATGGTTGGAGGTGTTGCAAAGTTGTGTTGTAACTAGAGCTGAAACTTAGTCAGGATTAATAGGTGGGCTGCGTTGCAAGCTCGATTGGAACAGGAGTTGCAACGTTTAACTTTGGAAGGTGTTTAAGTTGGGAATCCCTGGATAATCTAAAAGAGGAAGCTTTGTTGGGATGTAGAGACATCTATATAAGATACCCTTGCTTTGAGATTTAGGATGAGCCACAAGTAAGAGACCTTAGTGTGTGGGTTGAGATAAGTGGGCATCGGGCAATATAGAGAGGGTTATTCTTTGTTATGATAGAGAGAGTAAGTGTTGTAACTCTTCTTTTTATTTTTTCTCTTTTAGTGGATTGTTTTCTTGGGGTCGGCCCCCCAAACATGGGCAAGGTTGTGCCAAACTGGGTAACAAATTTATGTGTCTCCTTTCTCTTGTATGATTGATTGTGTGTTAGTTCATTACTTGTGAGGTTGAGCGAAAAATTATCACCCATCTACCCATCTGGAACTAATAAGTGTTATTGAAATGCTTCCATGCAGAGCAGTCAGAACAATGGTGCATGCCCCTTTCTTTAGGCTTATGCTCCGCATGCCATCTAATTTCTTTTGTTGTTGCATTTGATGCATATAATCTTTGTAGCCTTATTGTTAAATAAAAGTATATATCTTCTTGTATAGTTTTTTTTTTAAGTGAGGTATCTTGTTGTCTCTTATACCTAGGATACTCACAAATTTTGCAACTCATTAGTTCACTGTCTCCTTCCCATTATATCATGCATCTATTAAGACAACAATGAATCTTCTCAACTGATAGGGTCCAAGCCTTGAACTAACTTCTTTGTGCTATAAAAGTTACTTAGTATTGCATTATCGGCCTGCAATATTTCTTTGTGTTGTAAATATATATTCTCTTTCTCCAACCAAAATGGTTCCATGTAACGCTACTACCTCAAAATAATTCCAATGTTTTTGAAGTGTAGAGAATAAAGGATAAGGATTGCTCTTTTAACATTTGATAAGCCCATTTGCATATTGGACCGTTCACCGCATTTAAGCCTTATGCGATTAACCACATTTAAATGTTTGTTCTTTCACCAATTCAGCTACAAAACCACCGATACCAACTCACGTGATGCATGTTTTTAACAAAATATTTTAGTTTTTTGTGCTGTAGTTATACTAATAAACAACAACATTCAGATATTATAAAGATCTTTTATGTATTACAACAAGCATTTGAAGTAAGATTTCACAAATGCCCAATAGCATCCAATAACTTGAGTTTATGGCCATGAAGAAATTGCTATGCAAATCCCAATCTAAAGTAACCAACCTTTTTGTTTAAGTTTTCCAATGACACTCATAGCATCCCTCCTTCCAGATTTACTAAATGGCTGCTCATTATATACATAGAAGGAAAACTAGAAATGAAAAGCAAGCACATTAACAATCCACTAACTCTTCTTGTCAACAAAGACATGATTTTCTCTAACAATGAAAGAGAAGCAACGGAGAGAGAGTATGGTACCCTTGACATGAGAGCTGATGGTGGTGCTCTTTGTGTGGTGGAGGAGAATGAGGCTGCGATGAAATAGTAGCAAGGCAACGGAGGAGGGATCATCAAAGGCCTCAATTGCGGCGGTTGCGAGAGAGGTCAATCGGGAGGGGAAGTGATTGTTAATTTTTCTTTATTTTTTTATTTAAAGCAAGTCATATCTTAACGGATCTGGATTAGTTTGTCAAACGGATCCAGATCCGCTTGGACACAAACGGATCTCGGATCCATTTGCAATGTTGCATATGTTTTAATTTTATAAATATATTAACTTTTTTAAGAAAATTTTTACACCTATTTATAAATCGAAGTCATTTAAAATTTTCCAAATAATTTTTATATAAAAAACACATATTTATAAAATCATAACATATGCCACTAATAAATTTTTAAACAATTATTGGCAAGCTCGCCCAGACTGGTGCGAGGTTCCCCACTAGGAATGGAGGTTGGGCGGGGAATCCCCGTTCCCCGCGGGGCCCCGCCCCGACGGGGCGAGGATTCCCCGAAACATCCCCCCCGGGGGGCGGGGAGCGGGGAAAAATTCCTCCCCGCCTAGCGGGGTGATAAATGCTTGAGTAGACATATTTTTATATATGTTTTACATGCATTGAGCATCATTTTTACTGTGGTTTATGTCTCATATTGTGTATTTGGTGTTCTTTTATGCATATAGGTTGTGAATGCCTTGAAGAGTAAAAAGGAAGCAAAAGATAGGCTATAAAAGACACAATGTTGGGAGTTCTTGTTGAATTCAAGGACCAAGACACGAGTGGAGTTCATAAACGTGGAGATGTGTGCCGACTTCCAAGAAGATTCAAGTCAATTCACTAGTGGAAGGGCACAAAGGTAGCCACATCTTCATGTTCCTTCTCTTTGTGAAGATTGCAAGACCTCTCAAAGATACGTCGATGAAGAAAAGTTTTATAGCCTACCATATGGACGTGTGCCCGGACATGTGGCCTTAAGAGAAGAGTGTTCGGATCGTGTTTTTGTGAAAAAGTCATCGTAGCAATTTCACTCGTAGCAGTACTCGTAGCAAAATTGCATTCACGCTGCCGCGTGGAAATTCTAGCGCCCGCGTGGAAATTCTTGCGACCCACGCGGGCGCGTGGAAAAATCCACATGGGCGCGTGAGGGCAGCGTGACGGGACGCGATCTAAGGCCTATAAATAGCCGTTTTGCCCTATTCTTTCTCATCTTTTGTGCGGCTCTTGAGGGGTGAGACGGCTAGGGGTTTGGAGAGGAGGTCTTTGCGGCTTTGAGGCGCTCGTCACCAACTTTGATCGATTCCTCCTCCGTCATAGCATCAAGGAAGCCACTGGTGAACCTAGCTTCGGAGTGGGTCCTTCAATACGTCGAAGCTCTCCATCAAGGCCATCGGTTCATATATAAGGGGTTTATTTCTATGGTTTTTAATGTACTTTCATTCATTGATGGTGTGTTTTTGTATGTTGCTCCATGGAGAGCTAAAAACCCTAGAGGGTATTTGGGCTTGTGAACCCTAGGATTCTCATCTTTTGTGGATTTGCTTAGTGTTTCTATTTAATCCGAGTTTGATTAAGTTTTAATCTTGTATTCTCATTGCTTGCTTGTTTAATTAATCCATGTGGTTGATTGGATTCGCATGATTTGTTACTTTGATGTGAGAGAGATCTCCATTAGAGTTAGAACTTCAAGGTTAAAGAGGGTTGAGAGGGTGAGTCATGAGATAGTGGAGTGTCCCCTCTCCCTTCCGATTGAGTGTATTCTATCTCCGTTCCTTAAGCTCTATGCAACCATATTTGGTGTGAGGCGTGAGATTGAGAGATTTCTCCGCGGGACCTTGTAGGGGGTTAGGATCCTTCGCCAGGGAATTAGGGTTGGATTAATCTTTAGGAATTGGATACACGATTTGGAATCCCTAGAGTGCTTTGCGGTCATATGTGGTGTGAGGTGTTGAGATTGAGCGATTTCTCCACGGGACCTCGTAGGGGACTAGTATCGGTGATCTAGAGATAGACCCGATTATGTTTGGATTTCCACGACTTAACTTACTCATCATAGAAACACTTTGCTTATCCGAGTACCTAATACCCGAATCCTAGGGGAGCATTGCTCGAATACCCCACTTTTACTTGATTGAGATCTCCATCCATTTAACCCTTGCATATTCGTCTCCGGTATTCATTTCTTTCGCACATTAGATCACCACACCTTTCCATTTATTATTAGGTTAGAAAGCAAAGAAGAAGTTAGTACTAGTAGCCCACTGTTCCTCGTGGATTCGACTACCCACTCACCGGGGTAATTATTACTTCGACACCCGTGCACTTGCGGTTTACACGCATATTCGGACGCGTGTCACGGGGCGGGGCGGGCGGGGCGGGGAATGGTCTCCCCGCCCCGCTCCCCGCGGGGATTCCCCAAAAAAATATATTATATATTTTTAATATATTTATTAAAGATTATTTCAACATTAACATAATATTATATATATATATAATCAATAAATATTTATTTGTTAATATTTTTAGTTATTATTATGGAACTCACAATTATTTCATACAACTTATTAACTATTTAAATTTATATATTTCATTAAAACATATTTATTTAATAAAATCTTAAATTATTTTAATGAAATTATTATATAATATATCTACAAAATTAAAATTCAAACTTCTAATTTTCAAATTTCTAATATTCATAAAAACTATTTATTTATTTAATTTAAATGAATTGGATAATTAGGTAATTGTAATTTGTTTAGATTTTTTTTATTCAAATATCCATGTGTTGCTACATATAAGCATTATATTTTTTTATTCAAATATCCATTTGTCTAGATTTTTTCATCATACATTATATTTTTATTTTCAATTGTATATAGCATCTTTAGCATATGTAACATAAATGCATTAAAAATATTATAGTTATTTATAGAAAATTTTTATATTAATGTTTTGGGCGGGGCGGGGATTCCCCGTGGGAGGGAATCCCCGCGGGGGAGTGAGCGGGGGAGGATTTTTCCCCCGCGGGGAATTTTAACCGGGGAATCCCCGCCCCGTGGAGAGCGGGGATGGGGACGGGGATCCCATTCCCCGCCCCGCCCCCATTCCTACCCACCACTAGGAGCTCATTGAGAATGACTACCTAAAAAAATTAAAGATTTTGAAGTATAATGGTGATTTATTTCAAAGATAAAATAATAATTTTGTTAAAAAAATGTTGAAGGTGCCCAAAAAAAAAAAAATTAAAAAAAAATTAAAAATTAAAAAAGGGAAAAACTTTTGGGATGCTCAAATAGTTCTAGGTACAAAAAGGCCATTTTGAAACTTGTGAAGGACCTCCAAGTCATATTCTTAAAAAGTTGGTTATTATCTTATTTCTACAGCTAGGCTTTTTTTTTTTATGTTAAAAAATTAAAAAACGGAAAAACTTTTGGGATGCTCAAATAGTTCTAGGTACAAAAAGGCCATTTTAAAACTTGTGAAGGACCTCCAAGTCATATTCTTAAAAAGTTGGTTATTATCTTATTTCTACAGCTAGCCTTTTGTTTAGATGTTATACATATTTTTCTTTACAGGAAAGTATTGAAAAATCCCTGCCAAATTTTCACATTCCCTCTAACTCCCTGCAAGGGTTCCACTTCCTTTTTAGTCCCTTCTTTATGGGGCCTTTTCGTTTCAGTCCTTATTCCCCAAACGGAGTTAATAAAGGTGTTAAATGACTATGGAAGTTACCATAATGTCCTTCTTGTATGGAGAAACTTCCTAGGCGCGTGAAATGATGAGTGTGCCCTTGAAAATCTTGGTAACCGCGCACGGTTGGATGGTTGGATTTGTGAGGCGTTGGGATTCGTGGAGCGGCAGCTTTTCTCTAATGGTGGCGTCTGTTCGTCTTCTATACATTGTGGGCAAGCCGGTGGAGAACCCTTTCCCAGCAATCGTCTTCCTCGCGAGCGTCGTCTTTCGTTTTCTTCGAATCTCTTGTTCTCCCGTTAACGAACGGCCGACCACTGAAGAAGTTTGTCAAAGGAAATCGCAACCAAAAGGTGAGAAAACATGCCTTCAAGAAGGTGGATGATAGTGCTATGTGTGGTGTTTAGATGTTGTGGCATTGCTTCGTTTGTGTGTGAAATAAGACATTATTATGATGATGCGTATAGACTTGAGATTGTCATGTAGTTTGTGCATCGTATTGTGTAATATTTGAGTTGATGTGTAACATGAGATGTTTCTGTGTACAATACCTTCTTTGTGTGTAAAATAAGTACGCTCGTATTTAAGATATTGATTTGTTTTTGTTTTATTTCCACAACAGACGATGTTGACAACGTTTGTAAATGCTCGGTATTACCTAGCTCCTATTGTAGAATTGATTTCTGTATTAAGAAAGGATATGAACAGGCGGCACTGCGAGATACTCCGAGGCACTCCTTTTGCCCATTTCATGGATGTCACTCCCATCATCCAGGAGAGAGGGGTCATTGACGCGCTGCTGCAGGTGTTTTACGATCGCACCCAGCGCTTTGAGATAGGAGAGATCATGCTCTCATTCAGGCCAGAAGACATGGCACTTATTCTCGGTCTCCGTTGTGGAGGGGATATTGTATCGTTCAAGCACGAGAAGATCCAAAGCGAGTTTGAGGAGTCATTCCTTAGTAAAATGCATAATCGTCACCGTGACGCAATTAAAGACAACCTATGCTTGCTCGTGCGAAGAAAATGCGGTGACGAGGAGACATTTGTAAAGCTTCTAATCATCTACTTCATGGCTACCATTTTCTTCCCAAGCACTTCTCTTAACGCGCCAATATTTGCGGCCAAGTACGCTAATGATCTTCCCTTACTTGGGCGTTATGCTTGGGCCCATGCCGTTCACAAGTGGCTGATGGCCGATATCCCACAACAGCCGAACGTGTACAGATGCGGTGCAAAGAAAAGTACACCACCGCAGGTTACTTGAAAGGGTGCACCGTCGCCCTCATCATTTGGTTCTACAAGGTAGCTGGCAGTGTGAAAAAATAGCGGCTGGGAAGGACACCCCGCATAATGTGTTATGGGGAAACCAATTACATCAAAGCAGGTTCAATCGGTCCTCTGTTGAAGTCACTTAAAGGAAGAGAAGTAAGTTTGTGTCAAACTCTAGCAAAAATATGTAAATTATGTTATTTTCTATATATTAAATTGTTTAATTGTGTATAATATTATTGTCATATGTATAATATATTTTACATGTCTAATAATATATTTTCCTATGGATAACAGAGGCTACCTGTGTAACAAAACATATTCATGTGTAAATTATATAATTCATGTGTATAATAAGCCTTACATGTTTACATTAATAAAGTTCCTGTGTATAATGTTGCAGTTCTACGAACTTGTTCTAGCCAACAATGAGGAGACTGAACTCATTGGCGTTGGAAGGCGGGAAACCAGAAAGCAAGGTTACGAGAGGTCATCTGAAGTAACCGAGCGAAAGAGAAGGGCCGGACGCCGCTCCTCGACAATGAGGCCTATAGAAAGGAAACATGCCTCCCTAAGGTATCCTCGGCAAAACCAAGCGGACAGCAGGCAAGGAAGCGACCTAGGGGGGACTCTTCTCCTTATGACTCATCAAAATTCTCTCGCCGTCAATCAGAGGGAGACGGCGATGATGTACATAACCTTTTACAGCGGGTATTAGAGGAAGTTCGTGATATGCATGCGCGTTTGGACGAGCGTGACGTGTTTGATGAAAGGCGGTCGAGGGCCGTATCAAGGTCACCACCGCCGGATAATAACATACAGCGGGAACCAATGGTTCGTTCTCCCCCTTTTCTTCAGGTAGGAGATTCAAGCAGGTAGCCCGGGGTTTTAGGGGCCGGTCTGTCCTGACTCGGGAAAGGGACACTTCAGAAACGGCCCCTGACACTCCTGATGCTGATGATACCCAAGAACCTCCAACGCCATCCCTTGTTGCAGAGCCTGCACCTTCTCATGTTGCGGAGGATGTACTTGTAAATAAAAATACCAAGCTTGATGGCCCAGTGCCTTTCCCCGTTGCAGAACCAGCGCCTGTTGCCAGACCTGCCCCTATGACAGAGCCTGCGCCTATTGCAGCGACTTCCACTGGCGAAGGTAGTAAAGTTGACACACCGCCAAGGTGAGTAACTCGCCGCACGGCTAAGGCAGATATATCTCAGGCTGTCCAACCCAAACAATCATTGAAGAAGGTTCCACCAAAGAAAGCTCCAGTCAGGGCCTCCAAGAAGGTTCCACCTAAGAAAGCTGCGCGAAAGGGAACACAAAGCACAAGGACACATGCTCCGAAAAACCAACCACCTATGCGAGCCCCGCCGAGGAGAATGTTCCCACTTGACTCCACTTCAACTGATACAACAGATGCCGACGAAGCGGCCTTAGGAGAAGTGGCAACACTTGTCGAATCCCTAACTGGAATAAAGAATACATCAGAGGAAAGCAATCCGCTTGCAATAGTGCCATACGAGGTTCCACCAAGAGAGACGACCCCTGAAGGGAAGACCCCTCCGGGTTTTCTCCCACAAAAAAAGAAATACCCAGGCTTCGGTAGGTTGAACCTGTTGGAACGGATAACCCTTTCGCATTACTTGAACACCCGAGTGGACAGGTAATATCTGTTGATTGTGTATGCCTCTTGCTTGCATGTCTATATTACATTATACATGTGTAAATAAACTTCATAATTGTGTAAACGATAGCTATAAATGTGTATATTAGATAATATATGCGTAAATAAACACGTACCTGTGTATAATGTAGCTATTTATGTGTAAATAACGTTTTAGATTTAACATATTATAAATAGGTGTGTAATACAAATAGTAAATGTGTAAGAATAATTATTTGTGTGTAACATATGATTGACGTTGAACTTTTCTTGACATATTGTTTCAATTCAATAGTGTGGAGGAATGACTACGTGTACACAACGCGTGATAGCATTTACATTCTCCTCGAGGGCAAAGATCAAGTCCCGGACGATGTTATCGATGTCTTGGTCCTCATCATGCATGAACAGTTACTATCAAATCCACTAGCATTCCAAAAACGAGCCGTCGTCACGCGTCCTCAGGCACTCGCCATGCAGAAGTCGGAAACCACTGCAGACCTGGCTGCGTACATGATGGAGGATATAATGTTTGGCTACAAAAATCCTGACATTATCCTGATGCCAATAGTCTTTAATGGCTACTATCATTTGCTAACGCTTGACTTGGAGAATTCAAAATACATGTACTACTCGTTACTTCAATCATCTATATACGACTCAGATGCCGTTGACATGGTAAGTCCTTCGCAATCGTTTGATATTCCTCTTCTAATGTACTTCTCACTGATGACGGAATATAATGCTTCAGCGGGATCTTTTTGAACTCGTACTGGAGGTTAACTTGGGCCATAACAAATTCAGAGATCTACCTCTAGAGCATGTGCATGATTGCCCCCAACAACCCCCAGACAGCAACGACTACCCAACATTTTGCATACGCTACATGGAGCAAATTTTGAATGGGGAACGACTGGACATACCATGGGGGGACATCCTGTATTTGAGATTGCGTTACGTGTCACGGATATTAATTGATGAAATAAGGCGAAAAATTATTTCTGACACAGTCGCGGAGACTGCCAAGGAGGGTAAAGAGAAAACTAAAACTGCCGTGGAGACTGGCCAGGCTGCTGAACCAACTGCAGAGTCTGCAGCGGACAAAGAACCTGCCATTGAGACTACTGACGACGCTGGTATTGCCCAGAACGCAGAACTTACCGCGAATCCTGTAGCCGATAAAGAAACCTCCCGTCGAGAATACCGAAGATGGCAACTGTTGACAACATTTTTTTATAATATGGTGAATTGAAACTGCAAATGTTTGTACGTAAATCATATATGAATCCAGTTTACTAGAATTTTAACTATCTCTCAAACATATCCAACTTAGTTGTATTTTACACAGCAGTATCAATTATATACACAATGACATCATTAACAACACAGAAATTTATCATTTTACACAGTAACCTTAAATATTACACAGGAAAAACTTTTAACACACAATAAACTGATTAACTACACAATCCAAGTGATTAACTACACCAACACACTATAAATGTCTAACAAAAGGTAAAATTACTACATAAAGAAGTTTTTATATCTAGTCCGCAATGACTGCATTACAAGATCGTTGATTATGTCCAGTTTGGTGACACCTTCCACAATATAAATCGCGCACATCAAAGCATTGTGATTCGATCCATTTCCTTCGCGGATGGCCGCATTCTCAGTTAACGGTCGTCATCCGATGGCTTGTCACTGTCAGGGATCGGGTATATTGGTTCGGCATATGCACGATGATACGATTCTGTTGTAAAATATTGGTTGACATAGCAGTGAACATTTGTGTCTGTTTGCATAATCGTAGCAGTTTCATGCTTGCATGGCAGTCCATGTACGTCCCATCTCCTACAAGAACATTTACGTAAGCGTAGGTTGACGACATTATTGTGCTCATCAACCACTTCGTAAGTGTCATCACTTGATCGATCCACCCTCGAAAACCGACTGATTTCGATGATTTGTTCAACCTTTTTGCGTATCTCAGGGCAAGGGTATGTGTCCCACATGGCAGACACTTCGCGCCGCTCAGTAAGCATTTTCATCAGTTTAAACCTGGGTATTAACATGCGCAAAGCTGGTAAGAATTACTAATGAGCATAAACATAATTTAATACACATGAGATCGTGAACGCACATAGCAACTCACTATTTTAACTACTAATTCCAAATATTACACAGTAACATAGTATAGTACACATGTATTAGAATTTATATGTATTTAACTAGAATTGTACATAGGAAACCATAATTGTACACAAGACTTATATAAACTATACCGACAAATAGAATTTTAAATAATAGTACCAATTATTACGTAGTATTGTTGATTACTACACATTAAACAATGAACTGTAGATTAATCTTACCTTATGGTATCGACCATGCTTGTTACCGGTAGATGCCTTGCCTCTTTGATCCAGGCATTGAAAGACTCTGCTACATTAGAATACATTTCGCACCACCGCATACCCTTGAACAAATAGTTACACCAATGATCAATGTCGGACTTGTGTAACAACCAATCATGTGTATCGGTCGATATAGTTACAAGTTCACGTACTGCATCATCAAACTCTTTAGACGTGTACGCGTACGCAATTTTTACGATTACTGAACAACATTGTTCTTTCAATGATTTCCCAAGGCTGTCGTTCGCCTTTATGAAGTTGGCTTCCAAATGGCGCAAATAATAACCATGTGGTGATGACGGGAACACGCGCGCGACTGCGTTAACAAGACCTTTCGATCGATCCGAGATAAATTTAATAACTTTGTCGTAATCATCTTCTCCATACAATGCCTCCTCGAGGGTAGCAAGAAACCAAGTCCAATTATCATCTATTTCATTGTCAACTACTGCGAATGCTACATGGAAGATACCCTCATTGCCATCTTTGGCAGTTGCACCCAACAGAATCCCACCGTACTTGCCAAGCAAGTGAGTTCCGTCAATAAAAAGTAATGGCCTGCATCCCAACTTGAAACCCAACAAACATGCCCGAAACGAGAAAAAAGCGCGTTTAAATCGATCACCGTCATTTTCAACGATTATAAAACTACCGAGATTCGTCTCAGCCACTTTGTCCACATACCAGAGAAGCAAATCGTAACTACTAACCTCCTTACCATGAATGGCGGCCCGTGCAATCTCCTTTCCCATCCAAGCATGCTTATATGGTAGGCGAACTCCTTGGTCCTGTAATATATCTTTATGAATGTCGACAGCTCTATATAATGGCCGCTCCTTGAGTTTTTGTATTACACGTTGAGAGACCCATTTTTTGCTTGCTTTCGGGTGCGCTGTTGTACCAATGCCCCCACCGCGACTGTGTGTTGCCTGCATTGTCTTCACCCGGAAAGTGTCAACGTTTCCTTCTTTCGATGCATGCACACGCCACTGGCAATTGGGAGCAGCGCACTTGACGGTCACCCGAAGTTTATGATTTTTTATAAACGTAAAATCAAAATTTTGTGTTATAGCGTTGCTGCGTAGGCAATCTTTGAATTGCTCTACATTGTCAAAGCGCTGACCAACTTTTACGCTCACCCTATCAAGTGTTTGTGAAGATTGAACAATTCTGAGCGCCCTTGCCGGAGGATGTTGGGACAGATATGTCTCGACATCTGCGTTCATACTTGCTGAGAAGGCGTCCCTACATGACAATGCATAAAACAGACAATGTCAATACGATACTTTATTACACAAATAAATATCAAACCTACACAAGAATAAGTTATTTTAGACAGTAAAGTATATATTTACAAAAACAGATAATATTACACAGGTAAAGTATTTTAATACACATGAGACTAATATAATAAACATGTATGAGATATATTACACATATTACACAAATGAAAGGTAACCGGCAATAATTATCATTGCAATTACGATGGAATCAATGAGCCCGAGTTGTCATCCATTGACCCACTCGCGTCCTCGATGATGATGTCGACAATGGTTTTGTTGAAAGTATGATGTATATGGCACATGCGTTGAAAGTCAGCATCCGACTCAATTGGGCAAAGCGTCTTGTACGAGTCAGGTGTCACAAACTTTACCCTGACTTGAGAACCGTCCAATGCCCACCACTCACTTAT
The DNA here is from genome assembly GCF_009730915.1 of Dioscorea cayenensis subsp. rotundata. NCBI lineage: Eukaryota > Viridiplantae > Streptophyta > Magnoliopsida > Dioscoreales > Dioscoreaceae > Dioscorea > Dioscorea cayenensis. The sequence goes on along the minus strand of NC_052476.1, from coordinate 15,858,418 downwards.
GTCACCCATTACTGTTTCCCATGAACTCAATACGGTGAATTGAAGCATACGTCCTTCACCTTTGTATCGTGCCACGGCATCAAAAGGTTTCCATTGATAATGAACACCTACATGAAAGTTGAAAAAGTTACTAAGGCTATCGTTTGTTACTTAGTATGAAAGATGAAAACAAGAAGAACCTCAAAAAACTTTCCCCACGGCCGCGGCCTTGTACTCTACAGGATGGAGAGTAGAAAACGAGACAATGTTGAAACTAACAAAGCTCTTTTCCTAGCCTCAAGAAGGTGTACAAATATGAAGAGAACAAAATAATCGAAAGGAGAATAAAAAAATGAAATGCTTCAGCACTAAGAAGAAGAAGAAGAAGAAGAAGAAGAAGACTTACATAAAAAAGAAATGAAAAGGCTCTGACATTTGTAGCTTCTTTGGATTGCTTTTTAACTTTTCTCCAAAAGGTGATTTGACATAGAGGGAAAAAGCCCTCCAATGCTTGCTTTTGAGCCAAGGGCAAGGTTGCCATTTCACAGCCCCGTAACTGACGCCTTTAACGACAGGGACTAAAGAGGAATGCAAACATTAAAAGAGGGACTTTTGTGAAAATGAAAAAGTCAGAGGGACTGCAGTGGAAGTTTGAAACTTTTCAGGGACTAAAAAATAATTTTCCTTTTCTTTATTATTATTATTATTATTATTATTTTGAAAGCACAAAGCGACCAAAATAAACCCCATATATAAAAATTACCATTAAACAGTAGAAGTTTTTAATTTATTGAATTAGTTTTCTATGTAAAGTACAAATTATTTAAGTTATTAAATGAGTTTTCACATTCAAACCGTACAAACTTAACATTTATTGAACCATTTTTTCATATATTAAAATAATATTGTTACAAGAGTTTAGGCTAATTTATTTAATAAATTACATAATAATTTAATATCCTAGACAATTTTTTGAAGTTTTTGACCTATTAATGTTGTGGAGCTATACATGAGTTCGTCAATTTTGATTTAAAAGTAATTTTTTAAATATTAAGTTAGAAGAAAATTTACGGGATGACTTGATAAAACTTTAATTAATTAATACTGATTTAAATAAGTATTCTTAAAATTTAAAATTGAATAATTTTTATTCAATACTTGACGTTATTTATTATTATTATTATTATTTTAAAATTGAATTATATATATTAATTTGAATAAAATGAGCGTCCCTACAGCGATGGTACTCCCTTATTTTTTAATTAATCCCCATTACTCACGTTCTACATGAGTTCAATTCAAAATAAAGAAAACGAGCCCCTAAAGAAAAACACAAAAGCGTGCGCAACCCGCGTAATTCACATCGTGCTCTTCCTCTGTATATATATATATATATATATATATATATATATATATATGTAACTGCCGTTTTCTTCACAGAAACAAAGCAAAGAAACATGGTACCAAAAACCTCTGAACCGATGACATCACTTTACTCTCAAGATGAAGAACAAGCCATGATCATCTCCTCACTAGTCCAAGTCATCTGCGGCGACACATCTCTCGCAGTCACCATCCCTGATTTTTTCCATCTCCGACCTTGTTTGACATGTGGCATTAATGGTTGTTTAGGCTGTGATTTGTTTCTAGATACTACTAGTAGTAATGTCACAGCAGCTACTGATGATCAAAAACAGCAGAAGAGGAAAAGAAAGGAGAAGAAGAACAAGTATAGAGGTGTAAGGCAGAGGCCGTGGGGAAAATGGGCAGCAGAGATACGTGACCCTTGGCGAGCTGTGCGCAAATGGCTGGGCACCTTCGACACGGCCGAAGACGCTGCTCGGGCTTATGACTTGGCAGCTATTCAGTTTCGTGGTCCTAGAGCTAAGCTCAATTTTCCTTTTCCGGACCAGTTTAATGGAAATGTAGTTTTTGATCGCACTGCAAGTGCTAATACTAGTATGAGTTCTTGTACTGGTGCTAACAGTGAAGAAGAGTTTCAATATCAGCGTCAGTATAATCAGCAGTATGAGCAGCAAAGGAATCAGAAGGAAGAGTTGGCAGTGAGTTTCTGGGATGGTCTTCAGGATTTGGTTCAGTTGGATGAGGAAGAGCCTTTGTAAGAGGTTTTTTCATTCTTTTGTATTTTTTTTGTTTATATATATATATATAAATATATCTAATATACTGAAATCAGACTCATTTAGGAGTCATTTTTAAGAAATTAAACTCATTGAGAAGATGGTGATTTGCTGTATGTGTTTTACTTTTTTTTTAAGCAAGGTTAAGCCATTGTTATTTTCTTATGGCTGGAGCTTGCTTTGTAGTGTTTGTCATTAGATATCAGATATGAGAGCTTGTTTTGCTCTGAACCTAATTGTTGGATTTATATAAATCTATTTATTATATAAAAAAATTTCTTTTTGCGGTAATTGGCCTTCTTTTTGACAAATAGACGATAAACGCTCCCCAATTAAGGGTAAGTCAGAGACGTGCATGTGCGGGGAGCAGAGCTCAACGCTGACTCATGTGCCCTCACCTTGTATGGACATAGGATTCAATCTCGGGTTCTCCCCGAAATGAACGTTTTATGTAAATGACCCGATACCAATTGACCCAAAAAGCCGTTGGTGGCAATTGGCTTGTATTTGGATTAATTTTTGGAAAAAAAGGTTTAAATATCAAAATAATCCCTCTATTTTTTGTTTTCCTCCCTTTTAGTCCCTCTAATATAAAATCTGCCCTTTTGGTCATACGTATTTATACATTTTCATCTTTTTTGGTCTCTCTAATTCATCAATTGGAAGTACCAAAAGGGTAGATTTATCAATTAGAGGGACCAAAAAGACAAAAATATGAAAAAACGAGAACCAAAAAGACGGATTTTATATTAGAATGACTAAAAAGGCGGAAAACACAAAATAGAGGGACCATTTTGATATATCAAGGTATAATCCCTTAGTTTTATCCCTTTAATTAGGCAGACTATCTCTTTAGCCCTCATATTTAAATTTGGCAATAAAGTATTTCTATATTATTTTATTTCAATTGAGAAAATGGTAGTCCATTAGTTAACAGACATTGGTTTTTTCTTCAAATCTCAGGGAAGAGGCATTTTTTTATTAAAAAATTATTTAAAAAAAACTGATTAACTAACTAAATAATCCATAATGGCACTAGATTCTTCTCAATCTCCGGCAACTTTCCTTTCCCCATGTGAGACCCCAACTCAGGCTCAGAGCTACACATTATGATTATTTAGATATGTTATGAATATCAAAAGTGTGTATATATATATTGAAAAAAATTATTAAAGTTTCCCACTAAATTCGTAAAATGGGGGTCAATATACAATACTAAATATATTTATAAGAGGCAGGCATAATACAAATATTAAAAGTTCAAAAAATTTATATTTTAAAATTTATTTTCTTTGGCTTTGTTTTTTTGTTTTTGTTTTTGTTTTTTTGTTTTTTACAACATTGGAAAACCTAAAACTAAAATAACCTTTTGTCTTCTTCACTTTTAATTTTTGTTCTATTTTTTCTCAATATTTTTTGTAAGTCAAGAGAAAAAAACTATCATGGCATCTCAATTTTTTTTAATTAAAAATTAAATTTCCAAGAAGCCAATGTTTTTTTTTCATTTCAAGCTACATCAAAAAATTTGATTAGGCTTTAAAATTAATTTCAATTTTTAATCATTTAAGATAATTTTTTAAATACAAATTCTATAATGAATTTTTTTTTTTTTTAATGTTTGTATTGTTTTAACTATGATTGATATAAATATGATTTTTTATTATAATTGATAATATTATACTCATATATTGATACTATGTAATAAATTTCTTGATTCCGCCACTGTCTAACTCCACCAATCTTTTCACTTCTCAAACGTACTCACTGTTAGGATTATATCATCGAATGCCAACGAGGATACTAGGGCATTTTATTTATATTATGTATTTTTATTATTATAGGCATTTATTTTGATGTTCATATAAATCTTGTGATGAAGTTATAATTAGTTTTGAATATCATACTCCATGTGTATTAAGTTAAATCTTCTACTCTTTGTGGGATAAAAAAGGAGAGCACTGGAAGGGTTTGGTACTTATACACTTGAATAGTTCGCTAATCAGAGAACCTTTAATTGGGCGTTAAAGGTTCGTAAGAATTTGTATGATATATACTTTGACGAAGAGTGTAAGTTGAACATTATGGAATAGTGGGAGCAAATGTCATAAATGCATCACTGGGATTGGTGTATTCGAATATGACTCGCAACAAATCAATCACATGGGTTTTACTCTTTGATAGTCATTGATTGGGATTGTTAGTTATGATCATATAAGTGGACCTTAGATTTGAGGTATTATGATCACAATGATTTGTGATTACTAATTTGTTACCAGACTCATTAGGCTCAGTTTACTTTTTGGTAGGGCTGATCTCGAAGTGCGACTATGTCGGGACAAGTAGCAGTTGTGAGTGATTACTAAGAAGGAATTTGTTCTCTCGGAAGTAATCGAGTTAGTATTTTGTGCAATTATAAGTATGTGAGATTAGAAGACCTTGGCCAAGGCAGTCAAACTAATCGTGTGGGATACGAAGGGTAGTTTGGTAATCTCACCCTACTATAGTATTTGCATATGATCGAGTACAGTGAGTTTGACAATTACCATGGCTCTCACTCGATTGGGATACAAAAACAAAAGGTTTGTACACATATGCATGAATCATAATCGGAAAGGTTCGTAATGATCTACTTATTCGTGTTCAGTTAGGTTACGACATAGGGCCATGGGGCTGGCTAGGTGTCACCCACGTCTTTTGGTATCCTCCCACTGCCAATCGGAAAAAACTAGGGAGTCATGCTTAAAGGGATAAAGAATTAGTTTCGTTTTTAAGTGCAGGGGTAAAATTATCAATCTACAATTTTACTTCATGGGATGAGTGAAGTTGTAAATTGGTCTAGGGTTTGTCTTGAGTTTAAATTTTGATTTAAATTCGATGGAGTCTAATAGATAATCAAAATTATAAGAACTCAAAGACAAAAATGGGTTTAGTTACATTAGGACTCATATTTATAATTAAACTTCCATGATAATGTTTATCATATTATGAAGGTTCAAATTTTGAATAAGATTTCATAATTGAATAATGTTTATCATATTATAAAGATTCATATTCGAATATGATTTCATAATTGAATAATGTTTATCATGTTTTATGAAGTCTCTATAAATATGACTCCTCTTTAACCCTAGAATCAATCAATTAATTCTCTAGTGAGAAAATCCTAAGCTCTCTCTTTCTCTCTAACCCTAGCCCCTATTTGGAGAAGAAGAGGAGATTGTTTCTTAATTCCGGCATGTGATCTAGAGGCGTGGACTTTCGTTCAGCGCTAAGAGATCTACTAGAATGCGAGGGACAAACTTGGCCCATAAAAAAAAAGGCTTTCAAACATTAAGAAGTAATTTTTTAGGTATTTTAATTAAATTACAATGTTCATTAAAACAATTAGAACATATTACAAATTTATTATTACTTCCACATGCCTTTGATGATGTTATTTAATTTTTGTGATATTACCTAACACTCGCACCCTTTTCTACTGCCCTCCTTTCCTTCTCTCCATACTCTTTCACCATCCTCTTCACCTTCTTCAACTCCCTGTTACTCATCACTTTCCTCTCAATGTAAAACAATATATATATAAGCATATTTTAGAATAATATTAAAATAATTTTAATAAAGTGAGTGAAAGAGTGTTTTGTGTTTGGATTGGGAAAATTTTCTTTAATATTTTAGAATAATATTAATTATTTTTTAATTATATTTTAATAAAAAAATTGGCACATCATGTAATTTGGTGGGAAACCATCTGTTAAGCAATGGAGTAACATTTCTCAATTTAAATAATATAAATATCCCCCACAACTAAATTCAAATAGGGGGCTTAAGGCATAAGCTGAACTAATTAGCGGGCTAAATAGATGATTTCAGCTAATCTCAATTTTTTTTCATTCTTGGGATATAAAATTACTTAATAAAAAAATTTAGTCATGTTTTTATTGCTTGACAAAAACATCTTTATATAATAGAATCATTGATATTTTATCTCTCACTCACTGATGAAAGCTATCAGTCATCAGCTGAACCATGACCACCCTCGAGTGTCCTTTATAAATCTGTAAAACAGAGGTTTACATAGAAAATACACTAGATATAATTTAATGGGGTTACATGAAGAAAGTACTTGTGACCATAGTTATTAAATCCAACTCGGGCATTGACCCGGTCAAGACTCTGGGCCATGGATCAATTGGTTCAACCGTTAGGTCATTCGGGTGAATGCTGAGTTAATAGAAATATTTTAAAATGATATTTTTAATAATATTATTTTTTAATTTTATAATGATATATAATAATATTCATGAATTATTAGTTATCAAATGAATAATTTTATGGAAAAATTAAAAAAAACAATTATTAATCCTTTATTTGAAGGCAGTAGAAAAGGGTAAAACTACAAATTTGATAAAATTACATATATATACTCTTCAACTTATTAGAAAAATATCAAAAAAATCAAAGGATGAAAAGGTTATTTAAAAAAAAACATTGATCCGTCCGGGTTATAGAAAACCAGGTCGGGTCACCGGGTTTTATCTGGTCGAAACGGGTCAAGGTGAGTCAAAGTGGGTTGATTGTATAACGATCGAATTAAAAATCTGGACCGGTTTAAGCACCACATCAACCGATCCAACCGTCACACCAGTCCAGGTTTAGTAACTATGCTTGTGAGTATCCATTTCTTTTCGGTGCATCAACCATCAATTAGTTATGAGTCAATAATCGGATGTGTGTGCCAGCATAGTCGATAATTGTCCTATTAACCGGTTAACCAATCTAGAACCTAGCGGCGGGGAAACCACTGAAAACCGGTCAGCGAGACATCGGAAATGTCTGGTGTAACTGTGGAGAGCTTCTGAGGGGCTTCCTGACTTGGCTAAAAACATTGTTTTTCATCTATGCTAGAGAAAGTTCAATTTATATGAATGCATATAAATTATTAAAATAATTTTTTAAATGGGATTATAAAAATAAGTGTTTATTTATATTTCTTAAACATATTTTCCTTTATTATTATTTAAAGATTTTTAATATTGGCTTAATGGAAAATTTTTATTTCGGTACTCACGATTCGATGTAATTAAGGATGTATGAATCAATTTTTTCTCATAAATACTTAATTTCGGAAATAATTGCTTTTTAAAACAAAAAGCCAAGAACACCAATTTTTCATAATGTATTTATTTTATAAAATAAATAATTTTGATGTTATTATTTAGAGGCCTTAAAGTATAATGTATTTGATCTGATATAGTTTTATTTTTGATCAACCACTGCGTAGTGCAATAGATTGTGATATAGCAATGAGTGAGCAAGGACAGGGTTGAATTTTTTGAGTCCTTGACACTGTAGAGTACTGCTCACTCTTTAATCTGGGGCCCATATATTGTTAATTATATTGTTTAAATGGATCATGGGTGAGTTCCTATGAGATGAGTTCTACCCTTTTCCTTTAAGAGTTACAAAATTCCAAAATAATATAAATTTTAAAATATTATTTTCTCTGTTTTTTCTTACTTGTCTCACTTTAGAGATTTTTTAAAATTTTTTTTGCTTCTTTTTATTATTTGAACATTTATAAAATATTAAATATTTTATTTTTAATGTACCCTTCATATTTAATATACCTTTACAACTTTGAATAAATTATATTAAAATACATATTTTTTTGAAGCATATTTTAAATAAGATAATCTTCAAAAGTTAATATAATTTTATAAATTTTAGATTACTAACTAATTTTAATTAACTTTCTTTATGTGTGATTTAGTTAAAATGAAAAATTAAAGATTATCGGAGAGAGAAAATCGGTAGAAAAACTTCTTTCAAAATAATTAAATATATTTATTTGAATAAAATAAACATACTCGCAGTAAATGAAAGTAGGGATGCAAGTGGAGCGGGGCGGAGCTGGGAATGGGATCCCCATCTCCCATCCCCGCTTCCCAAGGGGTGGGGATTTCCCTTCTCCAAATTCCGCGCGGGGAAAAATTTGACCCACTCACTCCCTCACGGGAATCCCCACGGGGTCAGTGAATCCCCGCCCCCCGCCAAATTTTTTTATTACATAAAATTCTAATAAATAGTATGCATCAATATATATATATATATATATATATATATATATTAAAATAGAAGACCTATTTGACACTTGTCAATTTCTCATTAAAATTTTACCAATATTAAAATATTTATAATATAACACTAAATTATATTATTTTAAACTAGTTTTTATTATTTTATCTCATAATATATAATATATTTTTTTTAAAATAATATATTTTTAAAGTTGATAAATAGCTTATTTTATCTAATCTTAATTTTATTTTAATTTTTATAAAAAATAAAAATTTTCATTAAAAGTTTTTTTTTAAAAATTCATATAATTATATTCGTACATCACATAGGCGTAACACTAGTTTTACTAAAAGCCTAAAAGTCTAAAACATTATAATAACTACCAAAAATTTATTTTTTACACCCAAAATATTTGGTCCTTATAATCTTATATTCATATTGAATTTACAAAAAAATAAATAATTATATGAGTTATTGTTAATATATATATATATATATATATATATATACTAAAAAAAATCGGAGAATCTCCGGGGGGATCCCGCGGGGAATGCCCTCCTTGCCCTTGCCCCGCCCGGAGTGGCGGGGAAGGATTTTCCCCCATTCCCCGACCCGTGGGGGGTTATTTCTGGGAATCCCCGCTCCACCGGGGCGGGGCCCGCTAGGAACGTGGATTCCCTCACCCCATTTGCATCCCTAATTGAAAGAGTCCCTAATCTTAATTAATCCCCAACACTCACATTCTCAACGTGCTCAATTACCAAAAAAATAAAAAATAAATAAAAAATTGACTAACACCCCCAAAAGGCAAAACACAAAAGCGTACCAAGGGTACCCAACCCGCGTAATCCCCATCATACTCTTCATCTATATATCTCTATATATATAACTGCCATTTTCTTCACAAAAACAAACTCAGAAACAAAGCAAAGAAATATGGTATGAAAAATCTCTGAACTGATAACATCACTTTACTCCCAAGATCAAGAACAAGCCATGATCATCTCTTCGCTAGTCCAAGTCATTTGCATTGACACCTCTCTGGCCATTACCATCCTTGATTTTTCCCATCTCCAACCTTGTCCAACATGCGGCACTGATGGTTGTTTAGGTTGTGATTTGTTCCCAGGTGCTACTTGTCATGCACCGAACCTGGCTCCATGGACCCTGGACGCCGACAAACGACCATACACCTATAAGGTCGGAACCAAGTAGGTATACAAGGCCTCAAAACTTGATCCAAAACAGAATAAATATTCTATAGAATTTTAGATATTGAAAATCAAAATACAATGAAGTTAAAAAAATAGAAAGTTTTCTAAATAATACCAGAAAACTTCTCAATCTAATAATTGTCCTCAAATAACTCAAATCCTTCACATAATAAGCATGGATGGAAGCATAAGAATTTAACTTCAACTCTCTAATGAAAATCACAAGATTTAAAGATCCATAATCAAGCTACAAAGAAAACTCTAACCCTAACTAGCATCAAAACCTAAACATTAAGAAAAGAAAAACAAGAAGATAAAACCTTACCTCTAACAAGACAAAATGGAGAAGCGATTTCATCCACGATCAGAATCCATGTTTAGAGTGTGATGGGGTGATGGGGGAAGAGGCAGACAGGCTAGGGATAGATCTCTACTTTTTTTCCTAACAAGAACAAGAACGTGATGATCGAGGGCCCTGGAGTTACTAGATAGGACATATTAGAAATAATAGCAAAATAATAATGGTAAGATCAAGGGTTACATAAAATTTAAAATTTAAAATATTAAAGTAAAAAAAATAGTTAAATGAGGACAGGGTCCACACTACTATTAGTAGTACTACTAGTAATGTCACAGCATCTACTAATGAGCAAAAAAAGTAGATGAGGAAAAGAAGGGAGAAGAAGAATAAGTATCGAGGTGTGAGGCAGAGGCTATGGAGGAGATGGGCGGCAGAGGTACGTGACCCTTGGCAATCTGTGACAAATGGTTGGGCAACTTCAACACGGTCGAAGATGCTGCTCAGGCTTATGACTTAGTTGCTATTTAGTTTCGTGGTCCTAAAGCTAAGCTCAATTTTCCTTTTCTGGATAAGTATGATGGAAATGGTGTTTATGATGGCAATACTTGTATGAAATCTTGTACTGGTGCTACTAGTAAAGTAGAGTTTCAATATCAGCATCAGTATAATCAGTAGTATGAGCAATAAAGGAATCGGGAAGAAGAAATGGCAATGAGTTTTTGGGATGGTCTTCAGGATTTGGTTCAGCTGGATGAAGAAGAGCTTTTCTAACATTGTATCATTCTTTCATTATCCTTCGTTTCTTGCCTAGAAATGTATTGAAATCAAACACAAATAGGAAATTTTTTTTATGTTTTATTTTTTCTTGATATGATTATGATTTGGTTAACATTTGTTTGTGTGTGTGTGTATTTTTTCCATTTCTTTTTAGTAAGGTTTAGCCATTATTCTTAGCAAGAGTCCTCGAGGACCTATAAATTGTCAAGGTATCCTATCTCTACGAAGGCATTTCGAGCCATACCATTAATTTTAATAAAAATTGCCTCTACTCCACCAACTTTGGCTTCTAGCCAAGTGCCATCTTTGTGTAACACTCAATTTTGAGAGACTATCTCCCACTTATGTGGAAATTCCACTTTTTGGGGAAAAACCAAGAAGACAAGATTAGTTGAAATTGATTTCTTCAGTATGAGCTAAGCTCACACCCTGGAAGGCTAATTACTTTTCTCTTGGAGATCGCCTTACGCTTTTTGTGGTACACCATCCTGATTTTCGACCTCAAGCCTTTTGCTTAGATTTTTGTGCATGCATTAGGGGTAAAATGGTCATTTAGAACTAGTGGCATACTTGCATGACTGCACAGTTGGTTGTGTGAAAACCAACAAAAAACCAGGGGCAAAACGGTCTTTTGGACTATTTTCTTTCTATTTTCTATCATTAAGGGAATTTTGGTAATTTTTCTTATTTTAAAAAAAATTGAAAATTTGCATGAGAGGATAAGAAGCCAACGTGACTTCCTTCCTTTCTCTCATTCTTTCTTCTTCTTTTTCTTTTCTTTCTTCCATTCCACAGAACACCCATTTTTTGAAAAAAAATTCACCGTCGAGTTTCTCCAACAAATCAACGCTCCTATTCTCTTCCTCTCATTCTGTTGAGCTTGGTAAAGCTTTGATCCAAGGTTTTTTCTTTGTATTTTCTTCGTATTTAATCATTTTTGAAAATCTTTGAAACCATAGAAATACACCTTGGTTTGAGTTGTTTTCAGGCTCAAATCAAAGCTAGTGTCGTGGTTATTCGTTTGTGTGAATGTTTGTAAAAAAATTTCGTGATTTGGTGTTGTAAATCGGCAAGAAACTATCGAACAAGGTCCGGTTTTACTGTGTCAAATTCTTGGCCACTATTGCAAAACGGAAGTTACTGTAGCACAAAAAAAACTTTGGCATTTTTTTGTATTTCTTTGGTCCAAATCAAAGCCCTTCTTACTTGGAATCCATTAGAACTAGTTTTACTTCGGTTTGAGGTCATTTGGGTCCAAAATAACATCATTTTCTCCTAAAAGCGCAGAGTTATATGTTCAACGTGTAACCTTGCATTCGCATGCATTTTAGTTTTCATTCTTGTTTTCATTTGTTCTTGGATTCATTGCTTGGTTCTAGGTGGTAAAGTATCTTTCAAGGGGAAGAAAATTGCCGACCAGTGAGCGCATCTCCAGGCGAGACGACTGGTTGAGTGAGTGGTTCAATTCATAATTGCATAGATTTAATAAGAGTATTATAGTATTTCTTTATGTGTTTCATAACATAAATTTGATGATAAATCATATTTCATTTGATATATATATATATATATATATATATATTTTGAGCATAGAGTTATTTGGCAAAAATGATTCTAGTATACTTATGCGTATGTATCTTGAAAAAAACATGTTTATGTGTATATGTATTTACATGCAAATGGAATATGGTTTGATGTATATTTCCATATTTAAACATCATATGCTTGATTCCTTGAGTTGGAATTGGAAAAAATTGCAGTATGGCATTTGGATTTTGTTGGTGACTGCGGACTTTAGTCCGACACTGCAGTGTGAGGTTCCACCGTTCGGCCTAATGGGAGGCGGGGTGGTCAACCCTGAGTTTACCCTGGTCAAGAGGTGCGCGGAGCCATTGATAAGGGGGTCTTTTATGTGAGAAACCCGGGGTGACCACACGGGGATCTCAGTGGACAACACCAAGGAAGACAGCATTTTGAATTTTAAAAGTCTTAAAACACCTTGGTGGTCCCGTAGCTAGTTGCGGCCATGATTAGCTTGTGAATTGTTTGAGGCCAGCTTGTATTTTGAGTGGTGTTCAATGTGTTAGAAAGTGTTACTTACATGTACTATTTATAAATCATTTTGTTATCTGTTAACCTGTTTAATACTTGGAACTTCTTTAATATGTTATTATTATTATGGTAATTACTATTTGAAATGATTTATTACTCTATTATATCTATGCTATCACCACTCACTGGGTAACATCTGTTACTCACCACTCTTTTTCTTCTTTTCAGACTGTGACATTGGACTGGGTTGTGCTGGGTAAGTAGTAGACTAACCTACCTTTTCTACTTGTCTAGGTTAGTTTGTAGTGTGCATGTAAACTTTATGGATCCACTGGACTTGACTTTTGTCCTGTAATTTATATTTGTACTTTCTGGTTGTAGTTGGAATTCTGGTTGGTTCTATTATTGTTATTGGCTTCTTCTTTGGTAAGTTGTGTTGTTTTTTGAGCCTTACGGTGACTAGGAAGCGGGATGTTGTAGGGTCTACTCCTAGTTGTCGTGGTGATTGCCACGTGCCCGGCTAGGGTCGGAAGTGACACTTTTCAACTAGGTCCTTTCCTCTGTACCATCCTACTGGATGTCATTTTTCAAACTTCTGTCGTGGGTTATTAAGTAAATTGATAAAATCAAAAGGGATTTCCTCTAGAAAGGACCAGACTTGGGTCAGAGAGGTGTCCGTTTGGTGGATTGGAATCGAATTTGTAGACCCTAAAAAGTAGGTGGATAGGGGATCCTTAACCTGCAAGACTTCAATATTAATAAAGCCTTACTCAGCAAGTGGTGGTTGAAACTAGAATTTTACAAGAAAGGTTGCTGGTCAAAGGCCATTCAATTTAACTACCTGAAGCAAGACTCTCTCTGTCCATTTCATCACTCACCAACCAGGAAAAAAATCATTTTTTTTGGGCTGGTATTTCTTCTTTACTTCGAGTCATTAGAATTTGCACTTCCCTTATTGTCAAAGATAGAGCTTCTATTTCCCTTTAGTATGAGAACTGGTTAAAAGGCAAAGCTCCTAAAAATATTTGCCCATAATTTTTTTTGTTTTGCATCACCCTGGGATTTATCATCACTCTTGAATTCCTTATCTGATTGCTTAAGTAATCAAGGTGATACTAGAATTTGGACTATAAAAAGTAATAGATCTTTCTCTGTGCGCTCCCTATATCGTTTTTTCTCAGACGGTGGATTGCATAGCCCACTGAAGCCAAATTTCTGGGAAATATTTTGTCAGATTAAAATTACATTCTATTGATGGTTAGCATGGGGCAATAAAATTCTTACTTTGGATAATTTGGCTTTACAAGGTTGTAATCTTTGTGCCACGACCACATGTGTCCTATGTTACTAGGGCAACAAAAATTACTTATTATGTTTTCCTCAATTGTAGTTTTGCTGAACGTATTTTGTCATTTTTTCGGCCAGATTTGTGAATTGCAAATTTTTCCTCAGTCCATTGTTGATGTTTGGAAGACTTGGATTTCGTCACTAGAAACCCAATAATGGATGTTGCAGAATATTCTTCTTCGATCAATTTTCTGGAATATTTGGCTAAAAAGAAATAGGAGAATTTTCTAACAATGTGTGCTTACTTTTTCAATCATCTTTAAGATTATTTATATGCTCCTTTCTTGGATTTCAGCTTTTTGGGACCCACAATTGCAATGAATTCCAAGCGAGTCTGTTCTTGCTCTCAAACACTCACTAGATTTTTTTAGCATTGGCATTGAAGACATCCCCAACGTTCTGTCACTGTGATCCATGTACTCTCCTTTTCAGCAGTTGAGTCATTCCCATGTTACCTCACAATGAACATTGCTGACTCACTGTGTCTTATCTTCCTTGGTGTTCTTATATTTCTTGCTCTTTTCTCGATGTGTTTGTACTTCAACTCTAGTGATTACTTTGTTGGTTTGTTTTTTGTGATGTTCTTGTTTCTTTTCTGTTTTTCTTTTTGATATAATTGTTTTAGCTTCTTTGCTTTATTTTCTTGTGCTACTTTCTCCTTTTTCTTAATAAATTTAGTGGGTTTTCCATTTTTTTTTAAAAACAAGGTTTAGCCATTATTATTTTGTTATGGTTGGAATTTGTTTTGTTGTGTTTTTCATCATATAAGAGAGCTTATTTTGGTGTGAGCCTAATTATGAATTGATATATATAGGTTTAATTATCGTACAGGTCCCTAAAATTGTGTATTTTCTGCCCTTTTAGTCCTTCTAATATTTTTAGGTACAATTAAGTCCTCATATTTAGTCGAATTCCGTCGTTCTAGTCCACAGTAATATTTTTAGGTACAATTAACTCCTTGCAATTTACACTTTCCCATCTACACAACAGACTAAAATGACCTAATTCGACTAAATATAAGGACTTAATTGTACCTAAAAATATTGCAAGGACTAAAAAGGCCGAAAGTACATAATTACAGGGACCTGTACAATAATTAAACTATATATATATTGTATAAAAAATATTTTATTTGGTGAAATTCCGTTGTACTTGAAATGAGTCCTGAACATCATAGAAAAAAAAGTTAAAATATCAAATTTTAGTAGCCATTCTCTAAAGTATAAAATAATTTAACTTTTGTCCCAAACCTCGTGTTTCATGATCAATTTTCTACTCATGTGTGCGTCCTGATGTATATAATAGTGCTTGTCATTTTCTTCAAAAATTTAAAAATAAAATTAGTTGTTCATAAAAAAAAACTGTTAGATAAGATAAAATTTTTTAGAAAATAAATAATTAAATTTAAAATTAAAATTTTTATTCAAATTTGTTGGACCTAATCTAATGAGATCTAAGAAAAATATTTATTGATTTCTATTTGAATGTAAAATTTATATATTTATTTTAAAAATTGATATATCATTGATTCAAAGCCCTTGTTCAAGCAGAAATAGAATTGCTCGAACTAGAATGCCAATTCTTATATTGTAATGATGGTTAAAAATAAAAAGAATTTAACAATGTTTATATATTTAAAAAAGAGCTGAAAAAGCATATCCACGCATGTTTTAAAACTTGGTATTAGCAAGGGATGATAGGAAATGAAGAAAACGATTAATTATTTCTAATCATAAACAAATATAATTTTTCTAAAACATTTCTTTAATGTTTAATATTATTAACTGATGGAGCTGCGAGGTCTCACCATTAGGGATGGCAACGGGTCGGGTCGGGTGCGGGTATTATCATACCTGTACCCGTACCCGATACCCCACTAATATACCCGAACCCGAACCCGACGGGTTTTAAAAACCCAAACCCACACCCGCGGGTATACCCGCCCCCGCCCCAATATTAAAAAAATTAATAAAAAATATATTATTTTTATTAAAAAAATAACTTAAAAGTAATTATAATTTTTTATAAAATAAAATAAAATAAAATTATTATATAATTACAAGACCAAACAAAGAGGAAAAATAAAAAACCCTAAATTGTGAAGTTGTAGAACATATTAGTATATATATGTATATATACATATATATTATATAAATATTTTAGTAATTTTAATTTCGAGTCGGGTACGGGTTCGAGTATGGGTCGGGTATTAGAATTCCCATACCCGCACCCGCACCTGTTTCATACAAGTCGGGTTTTACCCGAACCCGACCCAAAACCCGGTCAAATCGGGTTTTATCCGTCAAACTCAGGTCGGGTCGGGTCAGGTTGGGTCGGGTATGGGTATTATTGCCATCCCTACTCACCATCACCGAAACAATCCTTCCAGTAAGTCCTCTACAATCTGTAAAATAGCAGGGGGTAATATAGAAAATACACCAAAAATAGTTTAGTGGGTCTCATGAAACAAGTGCTGTGAGCCTGTGACTGACTTTTTTTCTCAGTGCATCAACTATGATTGATATATGAGACAATGACTGGAGGTGACCGATTGGCGTGTGTCAGCATAAGCTACAATTGTCCTATAACTGGTCAACAAACAAGAGTGAATTTAGAAGCTAGGCGTGGGGACATTGCTAAAATCCAGCCAGCGAGATGGCGAAAGTGACTAGTGTAACTGTGGAGAGCTTCAGAGTGGCTTCCTAACTTCGTTGGTTTAGAACATTCTTTTCTTTCTTATATTTTAGAGAATTTCTAATTTATATGAAAAAATATCTTATATCTTATACATATAGTTACTCTTAATTCTACCCCTTAAAAATTTTTATTTCTAAACTCTCGTTTTGAAAGGACATTTGGCATTTTATAATTGGTTACATGTTTAATGCTCATGACTTTTGAGAGCAAAAGCTTTGTTTCTGAGCTCTCATTGTTACTGTGTCATGAAGTGATGAACACAAGTTTTTTGGCTATGAAAATAACACCTCATGAAAAATAGGCCCTATGTTAAACAAACATTATGTTATGAAAGTGATATACAAAGATTTTTTAGCTATGAAAATAACACCTCATGAAAATAGGTCCCCTGTTAAAAAAAACTATAAAGAGAGCAAATATCAATTAATGCCTTTCACCGTCCTCTTGGCTATCTATCCAGTTCTAAATCCAAACCCAAACAAAGAGGGTTTTTGTGTGCGGGTGACATATATGTACATACATGAGTATTTATGTATGAGTGTATGTATAAAGGTATGTGTGTGAGAGTGTATGTATATGAGTTATGATTGTATGAGTGTAGGTTACTTATTATGGTTAGAATATTGTCAAACACTATTATCTAGGTATGGTTATTAGGCTTATTATTAAGTTCTTGTAAAATAATTAAAAGTATATTATTAGTCAAAATCTATTCCTAGGTAGGATGACCTAGTGACATGACTTGTCTAATCTAGCATAGTAATCTCTCCTTCTATATAAGGAGATCCCTTGTTTGTTTCCTTGGTTCCTTGTTTTGGATTGAAGCCAAGACCCCTTAAGAACTCTTTGGAAACCTTGGAACCTAGTTTTGAGCCAACCCTAGGACTCGTTTATGGTTGCATTGCATTCTTAGACTTAGGGTTTCTTTTGTGATTTCTTTTGCTTAATTCCTTGCTTGGTTGTGGGTGGGTGTGTTTGGTTAGGTGGTGAGGGCTCAACTTAAGGGAAGGAGCCGACGGAGGAGTAGCGCACTCAGGGTTTTAATTGCCTAAGTTGTGAATGGCTTACGAGAATTGCATAATTCTAGAAGAATATGATTTGAATATCCGAATTTCTTGAATGGATTTTTTTTATGTATTTAATGTATTGAATTGATGCTTAGATTGGTTTGGAAAGGAGTTTCTATGCTATTAAATTATATATGAAACTCTTGATATTTGAATGAAAATTTTTATGACTATACTCGTATATTCTAGTTGAAATGATTCATGAAACCTTGTATTCACATACATGTTTTTATCATTGACATTTGTGGAAATGGCTTTCATTCCCGGTATAAGGATGTTGTCCTGGATCTGGCATTTACATTGTGATATACACCTTTTGTATTACTGAGCACAGATGGATTTTGATGGTGACAGGCGTAACCCATTTTGCTATAGCGGGCAGTTTTCACTGCCAACTTGTTGAGATGGTGTGGAAGACTTGGATTATTTATCCACTTGAGGTGGGAGTGTAGAGTCCTGATTGGATGTGTATCAGGCACCAGAAGTCACCACACGGTGGTCCAATGGGTCAACATCAAGGACATGAGGACCTTGACGGCTCTAAACTTAACCATATCCATGACTACAGTTTAGAGAAGGTTTTAGACCATGGCTCGTTCGTTCAAGATGCAAACTTTGTATTTTAAGAAATTATGTTTTTGTGCAAAGGAAACCTTTGAGATGTGATCTCTTGTGTACTCTTTGAAACAAATGGATTTGATGATGAGTTTCTATATTTTATTGTTTTAAAACTCGTATTATGCTATTCATGAGTTATGAATGATGAAACCCTCATTTGAGCAAAAATAATTCTTTTGTGCTATCTTTGGTTTCCTTATACTTATATATGCTGTTATATATGCTGAAATGTTTAAAGTGTATAGGTATTATTGCAAAAGCTTGGCTTTATCAATTTTATTAATTTGTTTGTATATGCTTTTAGAATTGTGCTAACCCATTCATTGAGTAACTCTGGTTACTCATCCTTTCCTTCCCTTCTAGGCATTGCAACTAGTAGCGTTGCGGCGAGACGGAGTGCTTGGCATCATCCTATCTATCTTCCTTATTTCTAGTTTTATATATGTTTTTTCTTGAACATGTTGCATTGTATAAGGACATGTATCCACTAGTGTATCTGTCACTGACAAGTTCCCCTTGCTTATATCCTGCAAGTGCACGGGTTTGTCGAAGTAATAATCCCGGATGAGCGGGGTTGAATCCACAGGGAGTAGGGAGTAAAGACACTTAATTCGATTCTTAGCTATGTGGAGTATCAACAATGATAAGTGTGGTAATGATTCAATTCTCAGAAATTAAAAGCAACAAGTAAGAGAGCAAAAGTAAGGAGGAGGCAAGGCAATCGATAAAGATGGGGTACTCGGATGATGTTTCACCTAGGAAAATCGCTTTAAGTGCAAGAACTCTCTATTATGCTTCCTAATCAATGCAACAGTGAGTCGAGAAAATCCTTACATACATAGTCCCAAATCTAAGGTCAACTATGCCTAACTCTGTACATGTCCCGGAGGAGAAATCGAACAATCTCAACACCTCGACTTTTCGCATAGAGTTGCAATGAGCTCTAGGGATTCCAAGTGATAAATCTCTTCCTAGATTTAGACCTAACCCTTTGGTCCAGGCGGAAGATCCCTAGCCACAATTAAGCCCTAGATACTAAGATCACCTCAACGCTTCACTCCATTGCACGCGCAACTAGGCCCCAGCAGAGGTTCATCCCTTAGACCATTCACTCTATTATGGCCGCAAAGAACTCGAGGAACGGATGTAGAATCTATCACGTCGGAGGGGAAAGGGGACGCTCCTGTACCTCTCGACTCACCCTCTCAACCCTCTCCAACCTAGTTTTGTCTAACACTCGTGGTGTGTCACTCACTCACAAGGTTACTAACAAGAACTCTCAACCCTAGTGTCACTCTAGGGGAAATGTTCATACAATCAAGCATTCAAGGTTGGAACTCACAATAAACATCAATTTATTGAAAGCATAATAAAGAAGTTCAATGAAACGAATACATCCTAGGGTTCACAATCACCCAAGTACCCACTAGGGGTTTAGCTCTCCATGGAGCTAGGGCTGTAAACGGGTCGAGCTGAGCCGAGCTTTGCCTTGTTCAAGCTTGGCTCGTTACTATTTAATCGAGCTTGAGCTCGAGCGGAGCTTTCTTCGAGCTTCATTTTTCATGTTCAAGCTTGGCTCGTTACTATTTTAACCGAGCTCGAGCTCTAATCGAGCTTATTTCGAGCTTCATGCTCGAGCTCAACTTGTTAAGAAAATTCGAAGCTTAACCTTGGCTTGTTAGCTTAATTAAGGCTTGACTATTCTTTGATTTAATAAAGTATCATTTAAAGCTTATTTAATGAATTATTATCACCTCAACTCGATTTTAGTTTGAGGATTAAAAAAATAATTTAAGCTTGTTTATGGAATCATTAAGGTTTGAGTTCAAGCTTCTTAAAATCTTAATTAAATAAGTTAACAAATAATTACAATAATAACAAAATAAACATTGTGATGTAACTATCTATAAATATATTTTCCGATATTATTAACGATCCGGTAAATAAGCTTGTTCATGACACTATATATGAATGATTATATTAGTGATTGTTACAAATAAAATTAGAAATGATACTATAAACGAGCTTTTAATTATACAATAAACAAGTTGTTCAAAAGATTTAATGAGGCAAGCTTGGTGGTGTTCAAGCTTAGCTCGTTTATTTTATGAGCTCATTTAACTTAATAAACTAGCTGACTTGAGTTTTTAACGAGCTGAGCCTTCAAATAGTAGTTTAGAGCCCTATATGTGTGACTCAAATTAACAACAACGACATAGTAACATATACACCTTAATATACATACATATATATATATATATATATATATAAACGAGCTCACAATCGAGCTTGTTCGCGAGCCAAAATGAGCCGAGCTTTCTGCTGTTCAAGCTTGGCTTATTTATTAATCGAGCTTGAAAATGATGTTCAAGCTTGGCTCGTTTACAATATGAGCTGAACACAAACGAGCCCTTATCGAGGCGAACACTGAGGCACTCACGAACGGCTTGGCTCAAATACACCCCTACATGGAGCTAAGTACAATCAAAGAAATCGAATGTAAAAGCAATAAATCCATAAAGAAACCCCCTCGATGGTCATGTCGATGGTCTTGTGGAAAGTCCTCTACTCATCGTCCAAGGATTCCTTCGTCCGGTATAGGATACGCCTCGATCGAAGCTCCCCTACCAACCTTTTTCCTAATGGAATCACGATGTCGGAGCCGTAGAACCTCTCCAAAACCTTGGCCAATACCCCTCGAAACCCTAGCCGAAGCCCTCTCGCAAGTTGGGGAAAAGATGGAGAAAAGAATCCCAAAATCGGGGCTGAATCGGCTTTAAATAGGGCTGGAATCGGGCAACACCACGGGCGTGGACGGTACACGCGCCCGTGCGGAATTTCCACACGGGCGTGGATAATTTCCACACGCCCTTGTGGATTCTCTTTCTCTCTAATTTCTCAGCCGGCTGTAAACAGTGCTGCTACAGTAATTACTACAGTATTGCTACAGTGCTATGCTACAGTCTTCGACCTGAATAACTTCCCAATTCAATACTTTCATCGGGGTAAGGCAAACGGGCACACGTTCACGTCGTGAATCACTTGCTTCTTCAATGATATATATGTTGGTGGGGTTCTTGTTCTTGTATGCATAAGACGGAATGCTCGAGTGTGCCTGCCTTTGTGCCCCTCCAAATGGATGTACTCACTCGAATGCGAGGAGGTTGGCACACACTCTAGCATCTCACACCTGTCCTATGTCTTCGCGTTTGAACCTTAGCAAGATCTCCTCCAAAATAGGTGCATTATGATCCACAATGGCCCATTTCCTTCATACTCGGCCTCACAACCCTACCTGCATAAAAGTAACATAAAAACACACATATTAATGTAAAAAACTGAGAAAAGTAATGCTCAACATAAGGAATGAACGCTTCGCATTCATATCGCACAAGCACTTATCAAACTCACCCACTCTTAAACTTTTGCTTGTCCTCAAGCAAACATTAAAACATTCTGTGCATCAATGAAGAAAATACTGAAAGTGTTTGGCCTTAGGTTCACCAAAGTATACAAAGATAGCATTTTACAAGTAAGGAAAATTTCAACACTAAATACGAAAAATCAATGCTCTAGTTAAAAACTTGAATAAAAAACGATAACAAACCCGAATTTCGTGTAAGTGTGTGATCTCATTCAAAACAGCCCAAGTTATACTCCTCAAAGTTCTAAGTGCAAGGGACTTATTTATCTACACAAGTGATAAAAATTTTAAAGGATGGTAGTAGCTTCACACATCCTCTAAGGTAGCCTTTTCCAAAGCGGCCACTAAGGTGGCTTTCACACTTTCGAGGTGGTAGCTCTTTCTACCCGGGTGGTAGCTTTCACTCAACCTATGAGATAGCTCTTTTTCTCATTAGGGCATAACTAGTATCCGACTTGTGAGAGTAGCTTCATACTTCATAGGTGGTAGCTCTTTCCACCCAACAAATACAAATAAACAAAAAACTATTTTGTTCCTTCTTTTCATTTTTCCATTTTTTTTTTCAAAAGAAGTAAACCTAACTAGTCCCTTTAACATCAAACATGAGTTTCCAATAGAGTTCAAAGAGTGAGTAGTGCACTAAGTGTAAATCGGGCAAAAATTCCTAAAAATTCAAGAAAGAACTAGAGCATGAAAAACATTCAATGTTAACAATTCTCCTAGATTTAAGAATACAAACATTGCAACTAAGGTGAACCGCCATTGGCTATGTGAGCATATATCAATCAAGAACAATAGAAAAGATGTGCTCATTATGAAACTCCCCCCCACACTTAAGTTGTACATTATCTTCAATGTACACATGCAAGCTCACTCAAAATATATCATTCAAAAACAGATGTGGGAGAAGCAATCAAAACAATACTCCCCTGACTCCTAGTGTTGCGTTTGATGAAGCTAATTCATTGGGAGTAGTGTTCCAACGGGTTGTGAAGCTTCATGACGGCCAAGTGCTCGAAGCACCTTGGTCGTGCCCATGACTAAGTCTCAATTTCCAAGAAGACAAGACCATCTCGCACGCATACACGAGGGGGTTCGATGAAGCTCAAGAAAAAAACAAAAAAATAACTCGAGTGTATAAAAAGATGAAGCAATGAATACAACTCGATAATGCAAAATAACATAAACTCAGAAGGAAAATCCTTTATGAGTGAACAAGTCTAAAAACAAGAAAATAAGATAAAAGTAAAAATGCATGAAAGTAAAAAGAAAGGTCAAGTGTCGAAGTCGCCTCTGGGCTCCATGCTGCTGCTAGCTGCGAAGTGGAAGCATATAGTGGGTCCTCCGTGTCGGGGTCGAGGATGGAGGTGCTGGAGGTACTAGCGGTGCCTGAAGAGTCCTCGGCTGCAGGACGAATGATGAGGCAACGTCTCGCTCTAGGATCTGCCGTAATATGTCGAAATGCGCCATGAACTCTGTGTACTGAGTGGCCTGTGTAGCCCTAATCTTGGCAACCTCGGCTCGGACCACTCTTACAGCATTCTCGAGCCTCTTAAAGCGATCATTGGCTCGAGAAGGTGAAAACATACTGACTGAGGGGTGGTTCCTCGGCACTGGAGATGCCTCGGTCTCCATCGATCGCGGTCGAGATGCTCCGGCGTCATCACCCTCATCCTCGCCTATCTCTGGGGTCGGTAGAACTAACGCAAAAAACCCCGTCCGAACCCCCGCGGACCATGCCCATCAACCGCATCGTCTCTAGACCTAGGGGAACGGGTACACTCGTCTTCTCGGCCCCGCGAATCGAATCCAAGAGACCCATGCCCAGCACTAATCTCGTAATGTGAGGACCCGATAAGATCTCTCCCAGTCTAGTGTACTGTCCCTGGTGTCTGATGTAATCAGCCAAAATGTGCCCTAAGTGGATCGGTACGCGCTCTACCATCGAGTACAAGTACAGCAGCTCCTGGCGGCTCAAGGCACCAGTACTATCACCATGGCCATTCACCGACCTACTCATGATTGCATGCAAATATCTGTAGGCAGGTCAGGAAAGACACGTGGCCTTGGAGACCCCCGGCTCGTACTAACCCTTACCACATAGCACTCTGTAAGCTCTCTGCGGGGTCAAGGTTCCAGGATAATCAGTAGGCAACTGTGCATTCTCCTCTGAATCTGTGAATGCCTCCTCGTATAAGCCAAGTAGTATGGAAAACTGCGTAATGCTCAAACTATGGTGGCGTCCAAACACTCTAAACTGAATGGTGCCCAAACTGTTGAAGCTCATATATGCTCTATCAAACTCAAACGAGGAGAGCACCTGTAGTGCAAACTCTCGGATAGCTGGCTCTCTAATCGTCAACAACTGCCACTAACCACCATCTGAAATAAGGTCCTCAACCTCATCAGCGAACTCATCTCCCTGCTGAAGATCTCGTAATATAGTCATGTCCAGGAATCGAGTCTGTCTGAAGCGGAGTCTTGATAAGCGCTCATAACGGGCCTGATGTTCGGGAATCGCAAATCGCATGCCCTCGGGCTCAAAGGATGACTCATGTGGCCTCTTATCAGCTTGCTTCTTTGTCCTAGGTGCCATGATCTGCCAAATTTAAACAAAATTAGTCAAACAAGTTGATAAAACAATGCTGCAGAAATCCACACGGTCGTGTGGAATTTCCGCACCCCCGTGTGGATTCACGGGGCGTGAGAACCGCACGGCCAGGTATCAACAATCCAAAAATACAACTCAATAATATCTCTAACTTCATTCTAAACGTAAATCATTGTTCCAATTGAAGAAGCGAAGCATTGTTAACCAGATTAATCAATAGAAATCATGAATTGACGAAGAAGATGAAGTAAAAGAATTTACCGACGAGGAGAAGTGAGAAAATAGAGAGCCGGCCGGAAAACTTGCTAAAATCCCACCAAACTGGCGCAATGGACTCGGAGAATGTTGTGAGAGTGTTTTTAAGTGAAAAAGGAGTCGTGAAGAAGGAGAGAAATCATCCCCTTTTTAAACGGAACTCGCGACTTTTGACGTTTACATGCATCCACACAGGCGTGTGTAAATTCCCCACGCCCGTGTGCCTCACTTCAAAAAGCTCCACAGTATGCGCGCACTGCTGCGCTCTGGGAAAAAAACTCTCTCGACTTAGAACGATCTCCCCACGGCGTGCGGAAATTATCCACGCCTGCGCCCTGGACCCACTGAGGGCAAACGCACGCCCCTGTGGCTTCCCTGAACATCCGAGAAAGATATCAAGTCTTCCACACGCCCGTGTGTAAATTCCCCACGCGTGGACATTCATAAGCCCAATTCACGCAGGCAACGCACGCCCTGTGTTTTTCTCGAGATGGAGGGAACAACTCGCGAGCTTCGCGCAGGCGTGCGGAAATTACCCCACGCCTGCGTGTGGTTCACAAGGTCACCCACGGGTGAGTCCACGCCCCGTGTGTTCTCGGGAAAAATCGCCCAACTCGCAGAAGGCACACGCCCGTGCTGAAGTACCCACGGGCGCGCGCCCGCTCGCATGGTCATCCATAGGCGGACCGCACGCCCTGCCTTCTCTGGAAGAGTTCACGAGTAGCACATCCACGGGTGTGTGGAAATTCCCCACGCCCTGCATTTTTCTCTGGATGACTTAGAAAAACCCTCGCGAGCTATGCATAAAATATTACGAACATGTTGACACACTCGAGACGCCCTATTATGCAAAATTTACCAGATAAAAACACAAAAATAGAACTCAAACGACCAAGTTTCGCCAATTCGCAACAAAACACACAATGAATTCATTTAAAACCCACAATAAAATCGCAGCACAAGCACTCAAAAATTTAAACACCAACACTTAACAATTTATTCATGCAAACAAACTAAACTAAAAGGCACGAAAACAGTAAACACTTGGGTTGCCTCCCAAGAAGCGCTTGTTTAACGTCACTAAGCTTGACGTATCTTTCTTACCTCACGGGGGTTCATGAATGAAGGTTGCCCTCTTACCCATAACTTGAAAGCATGATGAGCAAAGTCTCTTGAGAGTAGAGGGTGTACTATCGGGCTTCGGACCACCTAGCAATCGTTCGTCCAAATTCCTTGGCTCATGTACGTCTCCAATAGTCTTGGGGCGTTTTTGGATGGCGTCTCCTAGCCTTCTTCATTTTTCGAGCACATTCTTCAAGATCCCCGGGGTAGATGTTTCCTCTCCATTCGAACCAAGCATCATTACTTCTTCATTGCTCTCCTCTTGGTCGAACAAACCTTCTTACGGATCCGGGTTGAACATTTCCTGTATATATTCATCAACAATCTCATCAGTAGTTTCTAGAAAATACAAAGTGTCATCAAAATTGAGAGAATGCCGCATGGCTTCAGCAAGGCGGTAAGTGAGCTTATCGTCTCCGACTCTCAATGTAAGCTCTCCGCCGTCCATGTTAATCAATGCTTTGGAAGTTCGCAAGAACGGTCTACCAAGTATCAAGGGTACATCTGCATCCTCATCGACATCTAGCACTACAAAGTCAACCGAAAAAATGTACTTGTCCACCTTGACAAGCACATCTTCAATGATGCCTCTCGGATGTCGTACCGTTTGGTCCACCAATTGTAAAGTCATCCGAGTAGGCCTAGGCTCACCCAAGCCTAGCTTGTGGAAGAAAGTATGTGGCATGACGTTGATACTTGCCCCTGAATCCGCCAATGCCATTTCCTCACCTAAGTTGCCGATGTTACACGGAATAATGAAGCTTCCCGGATCCTTCTTCTTGTTCGGCATGTTCTTTTGCAACACCGCCGAGCATGAAGCATCAAGCACCACTGAAGCACTCTCCTCCAATTTCCTCTTGTTGGTCAATAGGTCTTTCAGGAACTTCGCATACTTAGGCATTTGAGCCAAAGCCTCAACAAAAGGAATGTTGATGTGGAGTTGCTTAAAGAAACTCAGGAACTTCTTATACTATTCATTCCTTTGGTCATTCTTCAATCTAGAGGGATAAGGGATTCTTGGCTTGAAAGGTGGGGGTGCCACCTCTTTCTCTTTGTTTGCTCCCTTCTCAACCTCTACGACCTTGGGTGCGTGTTCTTTCAGCTTCTCACTCGGAAGCCTCCCTTCAACCTCACGACCGCTTCTCAAAGCGATCGCCTTCACATGTTCTCTCGGGTTGGTTTCCGTGTTACTTGGTAAACTTCCATGTGGCCTTTCGGAAAGAGATTTCGCAATTTGCCCCACTTGATTTTCAAGATTGTGCAAGGAGGCGGTGTGATTGCGAAGTGTAGCCTCGACTGATTCAAACCTTGTATTTGCCGATTGAACAAATCTAGCCAAGTGCTTCTCCAACTCCGTCATTCGGGTTTCCAAGCCTGAAATTCTGTTTTCTACTTGAGTGGCTTGTTGTTGTTGGAACCCCGATGGCCCCATGGTCTTCTGTGGTCCTTGATTACTCCATGAAAAGTTGGGATGATTCTTCCAACCTGAATTGTAGGTGTTACTGTATGGATTCCCTTGAGGTCTCATTCCATTACCTACAAAGTCGACATTCTCAACTGAAGAAACATCACCAATGATGATTGGGCAATCGGAGGAAGCATGTCCTCCACCACAACCGGTGCAATTAGTCACGGCCGCAACTCTATTCGAAGCTATAAGATCTAGCTTCTTACTTAAACTCTCCACTTGGGCTGCCAATGAAGTTACCGCATCAATTTCATGGAGACCGGCCACTTTTTTCTTTTCCCTAGCGTTCCACTGGTAACTATTTAACCCCATTTCCTCAATCAATTGACGAGCCTCGTCGGGGGTTTTGCTACCTAAGGTACCTCCTACCGCCGCATCTAAGAGTTGCTTTGTACTCGGGTTCAAACCATTGTAGAAGGTTTGAATAATCATCCACTCCGGGAATCCGTGTTGTGGACATTTGCGCAGGAGTTCCTTGAACCTTTCCCATGTCTCGAATAGAGACTCCAATTCCAACTGCATAAAGGATGAGATCTCATTCCTAAGCTTTGCTGATTTTCTGGGAGGGAAATAACGGGCTAGAAAAGCTTCTACCATCTCCTCCCATGTAGTGATTGATGCTCTAGGTAATGAGTGTAGCCACTGCTTCGCTTTCCCCTTTAAGGAAAATGGGAAGGCTCTCAACTTGATGGCATCATCCGTCACACCATTTATCTTCAGCATGTCACACACCTCGAGGAAGCTCTCTATGTGACTGTTTGGATCCTCATCGGCCAAACCGTTGAATTGTGCGGACTGCTGCAGCATATGGATAAATGACGGCTTTAGCTCGAAATTCTGAGCTGTAATTGGGGGACGCACAATACTCGATTGTGTCCCCAACACTGAAGGTCTGGCATAATCGGATAGTGTTCGTTGTTGCTCATTTTGTTCTGCCATGTTGTCAGATCCTTCTACTTCCAAATCAGCTGGATTAGGCTGTTCTTGTACAGGTTCTTTCCCTTTCCTTCGAAGTGTACGTTCAAGCTCAAGGTTTCCTTCAATCAATATTGATGGATTCCCTCGGGTCATAACCTGGAGCTGCACCAAAAGTAAAGAAAAAGAAAATCAGAACGATGATAGAATAAGAAGATATGAAATAGAATGTGTAGTAAAATAGCTAAGAAAACAAAGTGTAAAGTATCTCTAAACGCCTAACTCCCCGGCAACGGCGCCAAAAAATTGACAAGGTCCCCTTGCTTATACCCTGCAAGTGCACGGGTTTGTCGAAGTAATAATCCCGGATGAGCGGGGTCGAATCCACAGGGAGTAGGGAGTAAAGACACTTAATTCGATTTTTAGCTATGTGGAGTATCAACAATGATAAGTGTGGTAATGATTCAATTCTCAGAAATTAAAAGCAACAAGTAAGAGAGCAAAAGTAAGGAGGAGGCAAGGCAATCGATAAAGATGGGGTACTCGGATGATGTTTCACCTAGGAAAATCGCTTCAAGTGCAAGAACTCTCTATTATGCTTCCTAATCAATGCAACAGTGAGTCGTGAAAATCCTTACATATATAGTCCCAAATCTAAGGTCAACTATGCCTAACTCTGTACATGTCCCGGAGGAGAAATCGAACAATCTCAACACCTCGCACTCGCATAGAGTTGCAATGAGCTCTAGGGATTCCAAGTGATAAATCTCTTTCTAGATTTAGACCTAACCCTTTGGTCCAGGCGGAAGATCCCTAGCCACAATTAAGCCCTAGATACTAAGATCACCTCAACGCTTCACTCCATTGCACGCGCAACTAGGCCCCAGTGGAGGTTCATCCCTTAGACCATTCACTCTATTATGGCCGCAAAGAACTCGAGGAACGGAGGTAGAATCTATCACGTCGGAGGGGAAAGGGGACACTCCTGTACCTCTCGACTCACCCTCTCAACCCTCTCCAACCTAGTTTTGTCTAACACTCGTGGTGTGTCACTCACTCACAAGGTTACCAACAAGAACTCTCAACCCTAGTGTCACTCTAGGGGAAATGTTCATACAATCAAGCATTCAAGGTTGGAACTCACAATAAACATCAATTTATTGAAAGCATAATAAAGAAGTTCAATGAAACGAATACATCCTAGGGTTCACAATCACCCAAGTACCCACTAGGGGTTTAGCTCTCCATGGAGCTAAGTACAATCAAAGAAATCGAATGTAAAAGCAATAAATCCATAAAGAAACCCCCTCGATGGTTGTGTCGATGGTCTTGTGGAAAGTCCTCTACTCGTCGTCCAAGGATTCCTTCGTCCGGTATAGGATACGCCTCGATCGAAGCTCCCCTACCAACCTTTTTCCTAATGGAATCACGATGTTGGAGCCGTAGAACCTCTCCAAAACCTTGGCTAATATCCCTCGAAACCCTAGCCGAAGCCCTCTCGCAAGTTGGGGAAAAGATGGAGAAAAGAATCCCAAAATCGGGGCTTAATCGGCTTTAAATAGGGCTGGAATCGGGCAACTCCACGGGCGTGGACGGTACACGCGCCCGTGCGGAATTTCCACACGGGCGTGGATAATTTCCACACGCCCTTATGGATTCTCTGTCTCTCTGATTTCTCGGCCGGCTGTAAACAGTGCTGCTACAGTAATTACTACAGTATTGCTACAGTGCTATGGTACAGTCTTCGACCTGAATAACTTCCCAATTCAATACTTTTATCGGGGTAATGCAAACGGGCACACGTTCACGTCGTGAATCACTTGCTTCTTCAATGATATATATGTTGGTGGGGTTCTTGTTCTTGTATGCATAAGATGGAATGCTCGAGTGTGCTCGCCTTTTGTGCCCCTCCAAATGGATGTACTCACTCGAATGCGAGGAGGTTGGCACACACTCTAGCATCTCACACCGTCCCTATGTCTTCGCGTTTGAACCTTAGCAAGATCTCCTCCAAAAATAGGTGCATTATGATCCACAATGGCCCATTTCCTTCATACTCGGCCTCACAACCCTACCTGCATAAAAGTAACATAAAAACACACATATTAATGTAAAAAACTGAGAAAAGTAATGCTCAACATAAGGAATGAACGCTTCGCATTCATATCGCACAAGCACTTATCAGTCACTCTATATGCATGGTGTGTATGCTTGTCTAGTTTCTTGAAACCTTGGTTGTAATTGTGACGAGCATGGCTCTTTGAACTCTATTATCAGGTTATAGTAATGTTGCTTCCTCTGTGTTATATTTGTGTTCTATGTTTGTATATTTTGATTTTGTGAATTTTGTTTAGTACTGTTTCATCCCAGGTGTTTGTTAGCGTTGAGGCAACTCAAGATTTGAGTGACATGGGTGTCCCTTCTCAGGTTGTCATGGCGGTTGTCACGTGCCGATCCTGTTTGACGAGACATGACATTAAGAACACACTTAATTCTTAGTGGTGGTGATGATGAAGAAGAAAATCTTGGAGATGATTATTTAGATGAAGAGAATGATAAATTTGAAGAGGAAATTGATGATGTTGGTAGTGATGATAATGATGATGGACTTGATGATTTTGATGATAGTCACTAGAATCTAGATTTTATTATGCAAGGTAGGACTTGGACTCGATACGTGCATTATATTATGTTATTACATTTTGTATTAAACATTTGAAAATTGTTTTGCATATTATTATCTATGTTTTTTTGAATGTCTTCTATGGTATTAATCTTTAGGGTATTTTAAAAATTTAGAACATATAATAGTACAACTATTTTTTATTTTCCAATTTTCTTTAATGGTGACTGGTGCTCCTAAGGTTGATCGGGTGTGCACCTGTGCCTGGCACCTTGCCCTAGATGCGGCTTACTCCTAAGGACAACCTTTCTTAGCACAACTCATCAACATAGATACTTCACATATTAAAACAACAACAAAAGAGAAACAAATTATTATAAAGTCAGAAGCAACCAAAGACTTAAATTTGGAAAAAAAAAATTGTCATACTTTATGAATGGTTGCACTTTTGGACAATTTAATAAAATGCATATTTTTGCCAACAAATATTTTCTTCTGTAAGATACTTGATTTTTTATTTTCCTAATGTCCTACCAGTATGTGTGAAAATTGATAAATTTTCAGGACATTCTACTATATCTTCTTCAAGGTTAACATTACATAGTATCTTTTGAAATTTTGTCTTCAAATGCGCAATAGCCATTGCATATGGAGCCTTCTACTTTATCTTTATTTCTCACAATCTTCATTAATTTTTGAGATACCTACAAAGTTACATTTATATTTATGAAGTTATAACTATTTCTTATGTTAAGAGAATACAATAATAAATTTTACGTCTCACCTTTCAAACAAATACATCACCTGATATTGTACTTGACCCGCAATCCATGCTTCATATACCAAGTCCAGCGGAAGATGTTCCATTGAATCAAATAGGCTTGGGGAAAATATATGCTCAAGCTTATAGAAGACTGAAGGAATTTCTTCATTAGGCCTTAAAATATCATCTCCTTAGATTATAGTCAAAGTGAGCTCTTTGAAAAAAATTACTCAGTGCTATTAATGCTCGCCAAACATCTGATGGAAGTAGTTCCCTGAATTCTATTGGAAGTAATCACTGTATAAAGACATGATAGTCATGGCTTTTCATACCAAAAGCTTCAGCTTTTGTGTGTGAATACATCTGCTCATGTTTGGCTCATATCCATTTGGGAATCTAAGATTTCGTAGCCATTCGCAAAGCATAGTTTTTGACTGTTTATCCAGAGTGTAAGATGTTTTGGGATATTTCCCCGTAGCATCAATTATTTCTAACTCAGGCCAATGACAAAATTCTTCAAATCTTCTCTTGATTTAGCATTATCTTTGGTATTAAATTCAACATTCATCACAACATTAAATATGTTCTCAAACACATTTTTTTTTGTGATATGCATAACATCAAGGTTGTGATGGATTAGATTTGTTTGCCAATAGGGTAAATCCAAAACATGCTATGTTTTCTCCACCCAGTAGTCTGAGCAATGCGACTATTGGTCTCATATGCACCAGCCATGACTTTTTTAGCTTTAAATCTTCTATTTCTTTTAGAATTTTTTCACTAGTTTGGGTAGAGGGAGCCATTTTTGTTGCTACTCTATTTTTGCGAAAACCAGTTTTGTTCCTTCTAAACAGATAAGTAGGAGATAAGAACTTGCGGTGATTGTCGAAATCAAGATTGTTCCCACCTCTTGTTATAATTAATGCATCTGAATCTTCTATACAGTATAAACAAATAGTTCTAT
This sequence comes from Dioscorea cayenensis subsp. rotundata, assembly GCF_009730915.1. Classification (NCBI taxonomy): domain Eukaryota; kingdom Viridiplantae; phylum Streptophyta; class Magnoliopsida; order Dioscoreales; family Dioscoreaceae; genus Dioscorea; species Dioscorea cayenensis. The sequence goes on along the minus strand of NC_052476.1, from coordinate 15,826,002 downwards.
ATATAGTGCTCCATCCAGACAACATTGAAAATGTTGGAAAATCATTTATGGTCCATATAAGTGTAGCATGCATTTGAAAAATTTTCTTTCTTGATGCACCGTATGTTTCAACTCTAATTTCCCACAATTGTCTCTATTCTTCAATGAGAGGTTGCAAATACACATCCAACACATCTTTTGGATTTTATGGGCTTGGAACCATCACCATTTGGAACATATACTCCTCTTTTGTACACATCAAATGAGCCAAATTATAAGGAGTGAAAATTACTGACAAGAGGAATACTCTTGACCTAATTATCCAAAAGGTTGGAATCCATTAATGCACAACCCCAGTCTCACATTCTAACTTTCTACTACAAATTAAGGATGGGTGTTATTGAAATGCTTCAATGCAGAGTAGTTAGAACAATGGCGCATGACCCCTTCTTTAGGCTTATGCTTCGCATGCCATCTCATTTGTTTTGTTGTTGTATTTGATGCATATAATCTTTGTAGCCTTTTCGTTAAAGGAAAGTAATACATCTTCTTTTATAGTGTTTTTTGTTATTTTTTGTAAGTGAAGTACCTTGTTGTAGCTTATACCTAGGATGCTCACAAATTTTGCAACTCATTAGTTCACTGTCTCCTCCACAATATATCATGCATCTATATATTAAGACAACAATGAATCTTCTCAACTGATAGACCTAAGCCTTGAACTAACTTCTTTTTTCTATAAAAGCTACTTGGTATTGCATTATCAACCGGTAACGTTTCTTTGTGCTGTAAAGATATATTCTCTTTCTCTAATCAAAATGGTTCCATGTAACTACTGCCTAAAAATAATTCCAATGTTTTTTGAAGTATAGAGAATAAAGGATAAGGATTGTTTTTTTAACATTTGATAAGCCCATTTGCATATTGGTCCACCACATTTAAGGCTTATGCCATTAACCACATTTAAATGTTTGTTCTTTCACTAATTAAGCTACAAAACTACCCATACCAATTCACATGACGCATGTTTTTAACAAAATTTCAGTTTTTGCGCTATAGTTATACTAGTAAGCAACAACATTTAGATATTATAAATATCTTTTATGTATTACAACAAGCATTTGAAGTAAGATTTCACAAATGCGCAATAACATCCAATAACTTGAGTTTATGGCCATGAAGAAATTGAAAAGCAAATCCCAACTTGGAAAGAAAAATTTTTGTAATCCAACCCAGATGCTTAAGTTTACCAGAGACACTCATTGCATCCCTCTTTCTAGATTTACTAAATGACTGCTAATGATATACATAAAAGGGAAACTAGGAACGAAAAGCAAGCACATTGACAATCCACTAACTCTTCCTGTCAATGAGATAAGATTTTCTCTAACAATGAAAGAGAAGCAACGGAGAGAGAGTTTGGTACCCTTGACATGAGAGTTGATGGTGATGCTCTTTGTGTGGTGGAGGAGAATGAGGCTGCGTTGGAATAGTGGCAAGGCAACGGAGGAGGGATCATCAAAGGCCTCAGTTCTGGTGGTGGCGAGAGAGGTCGACTGGGAGAGGGAGTGATTGCTAATTTTTCTTTGTTTTTTTTAAGCAAGTCATATCTTATTGAATATGGATCAGTTTGTCAAACAGATTTGGCTCTGATTGGACAAAAACGGATCTTGGATCAGTTTTCAATGTTGCAAATTGTTTAATTTTATAAATATATTAGCTCTTTTAAGAAAATTATTATACCTATTTATATATCTAAATCATTTAAAAAATTTCCAAATAATTTTAATATAAAAATATGTATTTATAAAATCATAACATATACCACTAATATATTTTTTAAACAATTATTAGCAAGCTCACCTAGACTAGTACGAAGTACCCCACCATTAGGTGCTCATTGAGAATGGCTACTAAAAAATTAAAGATTTTGAAGTACAATGGTAATTTATTTCAAAGATAAAAAAGAGAAAGTAATAATTTTGTTAAAAAATGTTGAGGTTATAAAAAGCAATAAAAATTTTAAAAAAGAAAAACTTTTGGGATGCTAAATTAGTTCTAGGGGCAAAAAGGCTATTTTGAAACTTGTAAAGGACCTCCAAGTCATTTTCTTAAAAAATTGGTTATTGAAAAGTGCTAGAAAGTTCATATTCTCTATATCATTTACACTGCATTCGGCATGAAATTTGACATATTTAGCACCTAACTAGTACAAAATATCATTCTTTTATTCACCACTACCATTATTTCTATTTTAGGGAAAAAGAAGCAAATTCGGCGGTGTTTTGAAGCAAAATATTCTAAGTTGCTTAATCAGAGTTTCACCACGGCTTACAACTGTCGTGGTGACATCTCATCATGACCGTTTTCAAGCCGTGGCAACATGAAACCACAAGAAGTAACACATAAGCCACAACGGCCTCACATCGGCTGTTGTGAAAACCCATCACACCCTTGATCTCGCCACACAATACCCAGAGAGCCATGCCAGGATGTGACTTGGAGCCCAATTAATAACTTACTCATTATAGGCATCATAACGCCCTTGGTGAGGTCGTGGCAGACTCAATTCTATAAATACCCTAGTTTTCTTTGAATTTGGGGAGATTCTTTTGCAAAATAAGGTAAGACGGCCGGAGTTCTGGCGATCTGAGTGGCTGTAGACTACTTTCAAACATATTTCAATAGATTCTGATGAGTTTCTCAAGGGTAATTCAACGATCATCATTAAAGGAGGGCGTGGGAAGAGATTCGACGATGCCCTCTTTTCAATCTTGGGATCCTCTCACTCTTAACCTTCGAAGACTTATTGGAGGGAGTTAGTTTAGGAATTCTTTAAATGCATATTTTTTCTTTGGTCTTATGGCTCTATCTTGATTTAATTCTTTATTTTTATGATCTATAACAACCCAATTTGAGGGTAATTGTATGTCTAAGTACCTTGATTTTTATTTTTGAATCTTGATTGTTTATTTCTATAAATCTTTCTAGTTTATGTGATTCATTGCATGTTCTTTGATTGATATTCTTGTTAATGTGGATGAAGAAGATATGCCGCTACATTAAGAACACACATGTCATGATAGATCTATGCATGAGCTAAGAAATTAGGCATAGCTAGGTTTTTGGATTAGGGATTGATTGCCCCTTAGGCTTAGGGTTTGATTTGGCAAACATAGGAGGCTGGGGTAGGAAGAGATTTTATCTTAAGTTATGAGTGATTTAGACCTAGTTGCCAAGAGATTAGAACTAGTAGACCTTTCAATTCCCCCTATCCAATTCTAGAATACGATTGTTGTACTCAATGCCTATCATAAATATTAATCAAGATAACTATCATACAACCTCCCAAGCTCCTTCCAATTATGATTAATGATTCTCCAATTGTATTGTGTAATAAATTGTAGAAGTGGGATAAAGAAACAATGTAAACGTTTAGGCTATTGATTAAGTGAAAAGGAAGTAGTAGGAGCCTCTCGCCATTCTTGGGGAAATACGATGCTCATGTTTCAACCACAAGGTATTACTTGATGATCCGTACACTTGCGGTATTCATGGTCTTACATTAATATTATTTGCATATTTAACTACATACATCACACATCCGTCAAGCTTTTGGCACCGTTACCAGGGAGCGCCTAATCGAGAAATTCTAAGAAAACTTATAGCTTAGTATTTTACTTTACTTGTTCTCTTATAATGACAATAACTTATTCTCGCTACCCTCTTCTATAGGTTGATTGGGATCCGCAAGTACACAGGTCATCAAGAGCTGCTATTACTTACCCCTAGACGACACTATCTAGTCTAACCAAGGTAGGTTTAAAAGAAAATAAGAAAAATAACAAGAGAGAAAACTATAGACAAGTTGGACTAAGGCACACCATGTAAGCACATTAAGCAAGCAAATAATAATAAAAGTGCGAGGCCCCCGGCGAGGATCCCTTTGGGACTACTAAAGCTAGAAGGATGCTAGAATTACACAGGCAATGGTGGTTTTGGACTAAGAGACATCCGAAAGTTGGTTACCCGGATAGTCATGGTGATTAATCCCTAATCCAATACAAGCATTAGGTCGGAATCGCTTCCGCTCAAATCCTCCTATGATTGCATTACGCCTAGGAAAATCTCTAAACTCAATACCTAGGTTCATTCCTAATGGTTGGAGGGGTACGTAATCCTTAATAGTCACGGCATATTCATACATGAATCCCTTTTACGCCAATTGTGTCTAGTACAAGGGCAATGGTCATGCAACAAAGTACATCCTAGAAATCAAATCACAGAGTTCTCATGTAATTTGATACATCAAAGAACACAAAGCTTAAACCACAAACCAAACCAAATCAAATCCCATATATGTAAATCACAACTTTTATACAAGCAACTTCATCCCAAGGTTCACTGGATGCTCGGTGACCGTGGGAGTCTAGTTCAACATGAATAAAAGAGAAATCTCAAAATCATAGGAAACATGAAGAAAACCAAAGAAACCCCACTTAAAATGTTGACTATAAGATGGTGATGAAAGCTTCTCAATCACTGCTAGCAAGCTCCTTGATGATCTCCTTGATAGCAACCTTCTTCTCTTCCTTGGTCTTGCTCCTTAGATTTGCCTTCTCCAGCCCCTTGAAGCCCTACAAGATGATGGTGGAGAAAGGGTGGCCAAAGACCCCTTCAATGATGCCCTAACCCCTCTTTTAAAGTGCTCTCAGTTTGCTTCATGGCCTAGTTCATGTGCGTGAAAAAGCTCGTCAGAGCCTCGGGATCTCTACTGAAATTTTAGTAAAGTGATGCAGTGAAATGCTACAGTACACTGCTACATTACCTGCTATAGTAAAATGTAGATTTTTCAGCTATCTTGCTGGTATCTTCATGGCCGTCAAGTTGCCTGTCAACAAAACCCAGAATTCGCAAATTTTATAGTGCTATAGATGCTATAGAGAACACTGTTGAGAAAGCTCCAGAGTAAGACAATTGTGGAAGCATGCAACGATAGTTTTGACGCAAATTCTGCTACCATGGCAGAACCAAGAAGGATATTTTCATAATATAAGAGGCTACAATTTACAGGAGAAGAGTTAAGTGTGCAAGCCCCAGCAGTGGCAGCTAATTACTTCAAAATCAAAGCTAGCACTACTGGGATGATTCAGAACTCTTGTTAGTTTGACGACCTAGTTAATGAAAACACAAATGCATATTGCTCAAAGTTTCTACAGATCTATTCGATATTTAAGATGAGTATAATTATAGATGATGTGATCAGACTATGACTCTTTCTTCTCAGTTTGAGAGGTTCGGCATACCGGTGGCTTACTTATCTAGCACCGGGATCGATCAAGACATGGAACGACTTGGCGGAAAAATTTCTTAGACGTTACTTTCTCCCAAGCAAAGCAGCAAAGATCAATCAGGAGATCTGAGCATTTAAGGAAGTTGAGTCTAAAACACTATTCAAGGCACATAAATGATTTAAGGACCTTCTTAGGCGGTGCCCACATCATGGGTTCAGTTTATGAATGAGATTGCAGATTTTATACAATGGACTAAACTACCACACCAGGCAGATCATTAATGCCGCAGTAGGAGGGTCATTGAGTAACAAGTACCCTGAAGAGGTAGAACAGTTGTTCGAGGATATGGCTAACAATGAGTCATATTGGAGTTCAAGAGTCATAAAAGAAAATGTGCCGAGTTTCATGAGATAGACGCAGATATCACTTTAGCAGCAAGAGTGGATGTGCTCACAAGGAAGTTGGGTCTACTTGTGAGCAATGGTCAGGGTGTCAGCTTGAATTATGAGACTGTTATATTTTCCCAAACTTGTGGAGGAGGACATGGGGCAAGTCAAGGCCCAATTGTGAGTTCAGTAGTGGCTCCTGTGGAATAGTTTGATTACATTAGAGGAGGTTAGAGGAACCAAAATAACCCTTATAGTAGTACCTATAACCAAGGTTGGAGAAGCCATCCTAACTGCTCTTGAAATCAAGGTCAGTAGTAGAGGCCTCCTTCACAACAGAATTTTCAGTATTAGTCACAACAGTAACAGTCTGAGAGGAAGTTTTCCATAGAAGATGTTTTGGCCAAGTATATGGCCAAGTATATGATGCGAGGATGGATGAGTTTGGTGTTACATTAAGAAATGTCCAAGCATCGATCAAGAACTTGAAGAATTAGGTTGGATAGTTGCCCAGAGCTAGTACAGAAAGACTTTAGGGAAGTCTCCCAAGTAACACTAAAGCAAATCCGAGGGAGAAACTCAAAGCTATCTCTCTTTGTAGTGGTAAGACCATCGAGGCAAGGACCACTCAGGGTTAAAGTGCCAACATGGAGAGGGCAGCTGTACAAGAAGGCCCTAGTGCTTTACAGGAAACCATTGAGGAGAATGAGTAGATGGTTAAAGAAAAACCCAGAGAAACACTACTAGGTCAATCCACAGTTTAGGAATACGAAGCCAGAGCTCCTTACCCTTCCAGACTGAATGACGACAAGGAAGATGTGTAATTCAAAAAGTTCATGACTATCTTCAAGCAACTCCACATAAACATCCCCATTGTTGAAGCATTGCCCCAAATATCAAAATATGCCAAGTTCTTGAAGGACTTGCTCACCAACAAGAGAAAGTTTAAAGAGGTTGATACGGTGGCTCTTAATAGGAATTATTCCGCCGTTTTGGATAGAAAGATGCTGATAAAGTTGAGAGATCCTGGGAGTTTTGTGATCCCATGCTTGTTAGGTGATGGCATGGAAGAGAATGCACTAGTTGATTCTGGGGCTAGTATCAACGTGATGCTATATACTATTTACATAAAGCTTGGTTTAGGGGAGTTGAGGCTGACAAGGATAACCTTACAGTTGGCTGACAGATTAGTGAGAAGACCACAGGGAATTGGAGAAGATTTTCTTGTGACTGTTGAAAAGCTTATCTTCCCCATGGACTTTGTGATTCTTGACATAGATGAGGATATAGAGATCCCACTTATCCTTGGAAGACCATTCTTAAACACATCCAGGGCTCTCATTAATTGGAGAGATGGAAAGATGACATTGAAAGTCGGAGATAAAGAAATGGTGTACAAACTCCCAAGCGCCATGAAATACTCTATGGACCAAGACAATGAATGCTACCTTACACATGAACCTGACTTTTCTATTTCTAATTTTATACAGGATGTGTTCATGGTGAATCCCCTTCGTGAATACTTTAAGGGGAAGCTTGAGGAAGAGCTAGCACAACCAGCAAAACCACAACTTCAATAGAGCAATAGGAGGAGTAACATGAGAGCCACAACAACAAATAAGGTATGGAGGAAGATAGAACCTAAAGAGGAACACACTACTGAGGTAATAAACTTCACCTCTTCGAAAGCAAGTAATGAAGAAACACCCTCTTTACTTTCTCCAAACAAACCAAAGTCATCTTAAGGTAAGAGTAGGTACTCTAGGCTCGTGACGTAAAACAAGCGCTCCTATAGAGGCAACCCAATTAGTTTTTATGCTCTAGTTCATTTAATTTCTAGTTCTTAGTTTTGACCTTTTAGTGATTGAATAAAGAGTGATGCTTAATTGAATGCTGTGAAGTTGACTCATCTTGATTGAATTTTATGGGCGAAATTTGTTTGTAGAGTCTAGCTTTATTATTAGAAATTATTTTCATGCCATTTTACACAGGGGAGTCCTTAGTTTTTCATTATTTGTATCACAACAGGCATGGCCCAATCGTTATACACCCGTTGTGATGCATGGGTAAAGAGTTGTGTTTTCTGGAAAATTTGGATGAGTCTATCACGGGCTCACCACGACCGTGGTTGAGGCCATGGTAATTCGTCATAGCCATTTTTCAGAGCATGCTATGTCTTTGGATTTTCCAGAGGTCTGGCACGGCCTTACACTACCTTGGTAGGGACGTGGTGAGCATAACAAGCCTTAGAAAGACTGTCGTCAACACTTAGAAACTTTTGAGCCCAACTGAGTTGACAACGACCCCATAATGTGCCCGTAATGGCCGTGGTGCCTGAGGGAACTATAATGATAAACAACGGCCATTATTTGGCCCTTGTCAAGGCCATTACGAGGTAATATAGGATTGCCGCAGACCGACCCTTGACCTTTCTCACTCAAATTTAGTTTTCTCTTTTCCACTTCATCAGAGAACTCTCCATGATGATTGTTTAGTGATTTGGAGATGCTTTGGAACTGTTCCTGCATGATTTATCACCAAATCTCTTTGATTCTCACCACAAAAGAACCATTTCTTCTTGTCCGATTTTGTTAGAAATTTCTAAAACCTTTTAAATCATGATTTTATGACGTATAAATGGCATGAAATAGTTTAGGGATACTTGGTGAATGTTTTTACATGTATTCCAATCAAATTAACTGTAGTATAAAATTTTTTCACCATAATCAGGCTTCACAATGATCGTTCATTGATGAACAACAGCCATTGTGAAGACTATTGTGTTCAAATTATGAACCGAGGGACAAATGAGCCATAACAGGTGTTATATGATCATTGTAAGGCTGTTATGAAGTTTTTCCCACTCATCTTACCCTAGCAACGCCTTGTGATTGTGTCTGCTAATGGTCAGCTGGCCATTGCCCCATTTTAGTACACAACGTACTCATCATGGGCGTTGAACGGCTGTGGTGGCTCAAGAGAAGTGTACAAGAAGAGCTGGTAAATCACACAATGAGCCATTGTGTTCCCGTTATATATATTGAGAGGGGCATCACAGCCCTGATCACGGGTGTGTTGAGATCTTTATGGTCACATAACTGCAGTGGTGTACCCATTGTGCACTTGTTGTCTATTCATGCATTGTGTTTTCCGTATTCTATTGATTGATTCTTTGCATTATTTTTGAATTGTAGGTTGTGGGTAAGAAGAGAACTGCTAGTCACCCACAACCAGAGGTTGAGAATAAGAAGACGACCGGGGAGCCTTCTTGGCCAGCTAGTCCGCATTTTGGAGATCCCGAGCATAGGGAACGATGCAAGAGACTCGTGGATCAGAGATTCATTGAGGGCCTGGTCAATGACTGGTCGACACTGGGGAGGATAGGTCTCGCCGATGAGGTATGAGACCTGATTTTTGTACTAGGAGCTTACATTGGAGGTGATGAGCTTGTTCAAGCTGGACGGGATGATCATCAGCCTCAGCCACCATGAAACCACCCACTTCTAGATGTTCGGGGTGGAGTACCCGATGTCGTACTTGGATTTCTCCGTGGCGATGGGGCTCGTCAACATGGGGTACACTCACACATATTCGTACTCCTAGCTCTATGTAGACTTGTTGGCCCACCTGAGTGCTGATCAGGTCTAGACCCAAATCCTTTGAAGCCATGAGACTTATGTATGTTACTTCGAAGGTGTCTACCCTTAGATATGCAACGTTAAGATATCTCCACGCCATCTTATTTAGGACGCTGACTGGGAGAAGAGATTACATCGGGGTCATCAATCTCCGTGACTTGTACTTCCTCTTGAGCATGGTAGCTCAGGAGCCAATTCACATCCGCCATGCCTTTGCTTGTCAGTTGTGTCATCAGGCATAGGACCCCCACCTGGCAACCATATTTCTCGGTCCTTATATCACCAAGCTTGTACAAGGCCTGGGCCAGATTGACCACTGTAGCATGCAGCAAGTTGGAGACATGTAGTTGGTCTGAGTCACCACACTCTGGGCCATGCCCATGATCGAACGGTGGGACACACCCCACGTGGTGCAGGTCCTGGTGGTCTACTGGTTAGACTCTGAGTCTTCGAATGTTGAGGGGTCTTTCTCGGAGACCACTACTACAGCTAATCCTCCCCCGACCACCACTCTAGCTAATATTGCTGCTTCTCCTCCACCAATAATGACACTAACCCCATCTATTCCACCAGCTCTTGAGGGGCACCTGCCCCATCTTATGGAGGATTAGGTGAGGATTGAGGGTCTAGTCTGACAGATCCTAGCAAATCTATAACGCCAAAACCCCTCAGTAACCCCGACGCCTACTTCATCAACAATTTTAGCTCTAGTGGCGCCGGGGTCTCCTTCTGCTTTAGTGACACCACCTTCCTCCACCAATCATATACAGAGACAGAGTTTCCATGTCGACTTTCACTATTTTGATTTTCTATCACCACTTTTGTACTTTCATTTTTAGTCGTACATTATACATTTTATTTTAGCAAGGAACATTTACCTTGCTGTTTCTATACTCATCTCGATCATAGTGGATTTTATTTTATAGTATTTAACTTTATTCTTATATTTAGTTACTTCATTTATGTCTCCATCAGGGGTTGAGGTGATCGGGTGCTGTTTTGGCCCACACAATTCGGAGTCTGGACAAGAGTAACTTCATCGCCCTCGCTGACCCAACTAAGAAACCAGGGGAGTACTAGTATCCATACACTCTTTTATTTTCTTTTATTATTATTATATTCGACTACACTTGTGCATGCATGTGTACATTGGGGACAATGTACATCTTTTTGTGTAGGGAGGGAGTGTGTGATTGCTTTGCTTTTTGCTATATTATGCTATATTGTGAAATTTTTTTTCAAAAATAGTGCTTGCATTTTATATACATGTCAATGTTGACCTTTGAAAGCATTGCACTTACTTATTGGAGTTTCTTTGGTCTATGGACATGATATGTTAGATTAGCATTTTGTTTTCTTTGCTTCTCAAGAGTTTGACTGCTTTGTTAATTTTTGCTCTATCTTGTGTCCCTCTTGAGTACACCTTGTACCTTATGTATATAAAGTGATGTTTTATAGTAGGGTATCAGTAGTGTTAGTCTTTTTTTCTTATTTTAGTTAAAATAAGTTGGCAGCAGAAAGAGCTACCTCTTATATAGTGCGTTGTCACTCCCAACAAGTTGGATACAAAAAGTATGCCCTAGTGGGAGAAAGGGGTGTTTCCCGAGAAGTGTGAAAGCTATCGTCTATGAAAAAAAGAGGAAGGAGTATGTGTGTCTAGACTATAAGATAGTGGACTAAGAGAGTGACACTTGAGAAAGTATTTTTTACCGTAGAGTAGACTCCTCTTTATAGAAGCATATCTATGTTACATGGCATTTGTTCTTCTCTTGTAATACTTAAACTCGATCTCTTGTTGCCTGGGGTCAAGCACTTATCATGTCTGCTATTTTTACCTGTTCTATTTGCTTGAGGACAAGCAAACTCTTAAGTATGGGGATATTTGATAAGTGTTTACACTATATTATTTACACTACATTCGGCATGGAATTTAACATATTTAGTACCTAACTAGTACAAAATATCATTCTTTTGTTCACCATGACCTTTATTTCTATTTTAGGAAAAAAGAAATGGATTCAGGGGATGTTTTAAATCAAAATATGCTAAGTTACTGAATCAAAGCTTTACCACGGATTATAACGGCCATGGCGACATCTCACCATGGCCATTATCTACACTCACCACTACCGTTATCAAGTCATGGTAGCTTGAAACTACTAGAAGCAACACATAAGCGCAATGACATCACAATGGCCATTGTGAAAACAAATTACACCCATGATCTCGCCACACAACGCCAGTGAGCTGTGCCAGGACAAGACTTGGAGCCCAAGTAATAACTTACTCATCACCGACAATGCTCCCCCTAGGATCTAACATGAAGTACAAGATTTACCATGAGTTTTTAAATCGAGTTAATCGAGTCGAGGAAATATAAGAATAATCGGTACCTACCTCCAGACCACCGATACTAGTCCCCTACGAGGCCCCGGTGGAGAAATCACTCAATCTCAACACCTCACACCACATATGACCGAAATAGACTCTAGGGATTCCTAAGAGTACACCCGATTTCTAAGGATAGACTTAACCCTACTTTTAGGTGAAAGATCCCTAACCCCCACAAGGTCCCGACAGAGAAATCTCTCAATCTCACACCTCACACCAAATATGGTTGCATAAAGCCTAGGGAATACGGAGATCGAATGTACTAATCGGAGGGTAAAGGGGACACTCCACTATCTCATGACTCACACTCTCAACCGTCTTCAATCTTCGAGTTCTAACCCTAATGGAGACCTCTTTCTCACTAAGGCAAATCAATCATGCAAACAAATCAACCACAAAGATTAATATGGCATGCAAGCAATGAGAAATAAAGATTGAAACTCAATTAAATTCGGAGTTAATAGAAAACACAAAGTAAATCAATTCAAAGATAAGATCCTAGGGTTTGCATGCCCAAATATCTACTAGGGTTTAGCCCTCCATGGGGCAAATTACAAAATAATTAATGCAATGTAAATCAATGAAAACCATGGAATAAAACCCCCTTGAATTCGTGATGATGGCCTTGATGGGTCGCTCAATGTCTTGAAGGATCCCTCTCTAAAGCTAGGTCATTGAAGGCTTCCTTGATGCTATGACGAATAAGAGATTAATCAAAGTTGGTAAAGAAAGCCCCCAAATTCGCCAAAGACTTCCTCTCAAAACCCTACCCACTTCTCCTTTTATACGCTATCAAAAAGTCTCCAAAGAATAGGGCAAAAGGGCTATTTATAGTGAAAAACCACATCTGTCACGTGCCTCCACGCGACCGTGTAAGCCTCCCATGTGCCCCTGTGGGCTACGGAACCGCCTACGTGACTACGTGGAAATTTCATCTTGTCACATGAACAGTGTTTTGCTACAACATTGCTATAATGATTTGCTACATGGACGGGCACACATGGATTTGCTTCATAACAAGGCTCCAACATTGTTCTCTTAAAGCCACATGGACCGGCACACATCAGCATGGTAGGTTATGAGGCACCTCGTCGTCTAACCATCATTGGGAAGGTTCTTGAATTCTTCACACAAGTCAGGACATAGGAGTGTGACTGACTTTGTGCCCTTTCAACTCACAATTTGGCTTGAATTCTCTTCAAAGTTGGGACATACACCCGTGTGCATGAGCTTCTCTTTTATCTTGAACCTTATGTTGCACAAAATCTCCCAAAAGGTGCCTTCATAACCTATCTTTGCTTCCTTTTCCTCTTTCAAGCCCTTCACAACCTATTTGCAAAAAGGAACACCAAATACATTTTATGAGACATAAACCATGATAAAAATAATGCTCAACGCATGTAAAACATATAGAGAAATATCTCTACTCAAGCACTTATTAGGCGGATAGAGTTTTAAAGATCTGAGTGGCTAAAGACGACTTTCAAGCATAATTAAGTAGATTTTAGTACGTTTCTCAAGGGTAATTCAATGGCCATCATTAGAGGTGGACGTGTGAAGAGATTTGGCATCGCCTTGTCAATCTTGGGATCCTCTCATCCTCAACCTTCGGAGACCCATTGGAGGGAGTTAGTTTAGAAATACTTTAAAGGTACATTTAGTCTTTGGTCTTATGGCTCTCTCATGATTTAATTCTTTATTTTATGATCCATAAGAGCCCAATTTGAGGAGAATTGTATGTATAGGTCGCTGGATTATTATTTATGAATCTTGATTATTTAATTCAATAAATCTTTCTAGTTTATGTGATTCATTGCATGTTCCATGGTTGATATTCTTGTTAATGTGGATAAGGAAGATATGCCCCTACATTAAGAACATACAAGTCATGATAGATCTATGCATGCGCTAAGAAATTAGGCATAGCTTGATTTCTGGATTAGGGATTGATTGCCTCTTAGGCTTAGGGTTTGATTTGTCCCTCCTAGAGGAATTCTCATACTTAAGGCAAACATAGGATGCTGCCGTAGGAAGAGATTTCACCTTAAGTTCTTAGTGATTTATATCTAGTTGCCAAGAGGTTGGGACTAGTAGGCCTTCGAATTTTCCCGGTCCAATTCCAGAATATGATTATCGTACTCAATACCTATCATAAATATTAATCAAGATAACTATCATACAACCATCAAAGATCCTTCCAATTGTTCTTAACGATTCTCCATTTGTATTGTGTAATAAATTGTAGAAGTAGGATAAAGAAACAACCTGAACGTTTAGGTTATTGATTAACTGAAAAGGAAGCAGTAGGAGCCTCTCGCCATTCCTAGGGAAATGCATCCCTCGTGTTCACCCATGAGCTATTACTTGATGACCCATACACTTGCGGTATTCACAGACTTACTTTAATATTATTTGCATATTTAACTCACATACATCACACGCCCGTCAGTTATTATCTTATTTCTTGGATTAGTCTGTTGTTTTGATGTCATACATATTTTTCTTTATTATTATTATTTTTTGAATTTATTATTCTTATTATTTTGAAAACACAAGCAGGCTAAGATACACCTCATATAAAAAGGTTTTCATAAAACAGTAGAAGTTTTAAATTTACTAAATTATTTTTTAGAACATTTTCTTGTGGAAAATTCAAGAAATTGTTTTAATTTTTGGTTAATACTTGGTGATTTTTAGGTTAATTATTATATGATTGCAATAATAGTGCTTGTAAGGCAGAGAGGTATTTGTTTTTGTTAAGGCTTGAGCTCGATGTATGGCAAATATTGTAAACTTGTTTTAATTTGAGGAATTGCCTTTTACCATAAATTTTAGTGAAGTAATCGAGTAATGGTTTTGGCTGATTTTATTAGAAATATAGTATTCTATTGACGAAAAATTTGAGATTATTTGATATTTTTGGACCTATTTGGTTTTGATCCATGCTAATAATTTTGATAATTTTTTGCTTTGTTCACGAGATGCGATCGGCTATATCACTTAAATGCGTGGTCTCAATTTTGTATTTTAGGTCATCATTTTGATGGGGTTATCTTAAAATGCTTAATAGTTACAAAATTTAGTCTTTGGTTATCAAGAAAATGTTGATGATGATATATAAATGAGGATAGTGTATTTGAGGTTGAAAATATGACAGTTGTTGACAACTTACTACTAAGGAAAGCTTAAGCATGGCAATGGTACAATTAATAGAACTATGATTGGTGATTAATGAGGAACACAAGGAGACAGATTTCTAACATGTGTTTGGTGTCATTATTGTAAGAGGCAACCTCTAGATATGTCTTACTACTTCACTTCTTGTTTGTTGGTCATCGGTTGTCCTTGTAGCTAGACCATAACATAGATTTTTGCTTGATCGCCTAAGTCTAGAGGGTAACTTTTTTCTTGTTATGATTAGGTGTGAGTTTAGAGGACTAAACTCTTTTTAAAGGAGGAGAGTATTGTGGGCCCCAATGTTGCTTTGTCTCCTTTTGTTTGTAATGAAGCTCAAAGCCATGATTCAAGGAAAGGTTTTAGTTTCTTAATCATGTAAACCTGGGATTCATGAAACTTTGTTTTTAGCTTTTGTAGCCATCTAGTCCCCCCTTCTCTCTCTCTCTCTCTCTCTCTCTCTCTCTCTCTCTCTCACCTTTAACTATGGAAACAATGGCAATCAAGAGGATGATTGCCAGAAGGTCTTTATCACAAAGACCATCCCAGTTTACCCAGAGCTCCAGGGAAACATGCAAAGTTCCTTCACCTCTCAAACTTGGATAGAAAGTTTCCAATGCTCATGTCTTGGTGTTCTTTTACAGATCACCATCACCCCACAAAGAGTTGTCAGAAAGCTTTCTGTTCTTCTCCTTAAAAATGGCTTTGGAGGAGGTCTTACCTTCCTAGTATCCAACTAGAAGAAGTTGAAGCTTCAACTAGAGTTAAGATCTTTGAGCTTGGAGACCTCTCTCAGTGCAACTCCGTCATGGAGAACCTTGTTGCCAAGCTTCCTCTCTCTGCCAGCTTCTCTAAGATGCCACTAGTTATTGTACAGGACGAAATTTGGTTACGAAGGAAGCAGGGAAAAGTCACTCCTTTTTTGATGGACCAGTAAGTTAAAACTTCTTGAGAGCATGGGCTTGTAAGATGAAAGAAAATAGGGTTGATCATGATGATGATGATTATGACAATTAGGCATCTTTATCGGTTAATTATGCAAGCTTCAGGATCATTGAAATGCATTGATAGTGGAAGTTATGAGTTGATGGGTAACATGACTAGAGAAGACCAGTTGACTCTCAAAACTTTTTCTTGAGTTGTAATGGTTGCCAAATCCCTGGGTTATAGAACCATTTGAGAAGTGACTTTAAGTTTTTGAGTTGTGTCTTGGAGTAGAGCAATTTCGAGGTAAGTAATCCGCACTTGTTATTTTGAAAAATATAAATTACAAAATTATGATATTATTTGAATAGTTATTTTATTTGATTTTGCTATTAATTATACTTTTGGTAATTTATTTTATTTGCCTAATCATTTCTTATCATGAAATTTCCAGTAATTGTAAATATGGTTTAATTCATTGTTTCAAATATTTTTTGTCAATTACTTATTTATTTGTTTAACCATGTGATACGATAATTATTTGATCTTCAAATATGTTTCAAGCTTTATATTTTAGTTATTCTTTCTTTTACTCCTTCCGTTTAGTTTTTTAAGACTTGATAATTATTATTTAATTATCTTTTAAATTATTTGTTTGACTATCCATTTCTTTATAAACTTGTATTTATTGTTTAATTATATGTCTTTATTGGTGTATTTGTATATGAAAATTTTATTCAAGGTTCCGGAAAGTGGATCATGTCATTTTCTATCTAGGGTGGAGATCATAGTCTTTCCTTGGTGATATGTTTACTGAAATTATGAGGATTGCATTTGGGAAATAAATTAGACCATTTGATGTTAGAGAGCTAATATTTCAAGGTTTATTGGGCTAGATTTATGCAAATTTGAGACTATGACATTGTATGCTTCATGCATGAAATTGCTAGTGAATTTTCAAGTTATGATAATGATTTGAATGAAAATTGTGGCAAAAATTCGGAGGTTATAGAGGCAAAATTTATAAAAGATTAAAATTAAAACGTTGTAAAGAATTATTTGATCTATCTATCTGCCAAATTTCAAGTTGATTGGATTTGTAGATTAGGAGTTATGATCTATTTAAAAGACTTGTGCAAGATGATGTCCCTATGCAAAATGTTCAGTTGTAGCATAATTTTTCTCAAACATGGAGACTAAATTTTGGGCAAGTATTATTATACAACAAAAATGTCCAGGAATATCCTAAGTTATGTTATGCCAAATATTTTTTCGCATTTGAGAATATGTTATTGGAGTTATGTGCTATGATGTGAGACATGTTTAGAAGTGTTATTATGCGGAGAAGTGTGAGATGTGAATTTACAGAGTGAATTGCGTAGATTCCAGCATCTTGACAAATCTGAATATGTGTAAGCCTTATGAGTTTACTGTCATTAAAAGAAAGGTTTAGTGTGATTTGTATTTATTAATGATTTGGTGATTTATTTATTCAATTTTTTGAATACCTTAAAGTGGAATCTTGAAATTCTAAATTTCTACTCTTTTGAAAATTTGAGAAAATTTGTGAATATTCTGTACTGCGACTATGAGTTTTGTATCTAAATGTTTTGGTCTCAAAATGGGGGGGTGGGGGTGTTAAACCTTGACCTTGTCGACAAGAAATTCTGGATAAATGAGATTGTAGATTCTCGCACAGTGTCCGTTCGGTGAAATAATTAACGGCTATTTGGCACCATGTCCATTTAGTTATATAATAAATGACCATCTGTTATTTAGCCTCGGGCTACTGAGGATAAGTAAATGACCTCTATTATTCTATCTTGAGTCATTGAGGGTAAAGAAATGGCCTCTAGCATCTATAGTAAATTTGGAGACAGTAATTTTTATCCTGCCTTGAAGTTTCGTATTTCTGAGATCGTAATTCTGGGTTTCAAATTTTGGTGAATGCCATATTTGGAAATATTCTTTTATTAGAATATTATACTCTGCATTTTGTTTAAATTATGATTTTGGAGACTGGTATTATTATGGAATTCCGGTATATTTTTAAACCACACTTTTGAATTTTCTGGTTTATTCTATTTGGAAAATAATTATGTTTTTGGGACCTATGGTCATTTCGGGTGAATTATTATATTTTGATTTGTAGTTTTGAAATCTGATATTCTTATTTATTACAATATTCTTTAATAATGGTATTACTTGAGGACTATACCTCTAGTGACTTATATTGTATTTGTTTAAACTCTGTCTTAATCTAGATATTTGAAATTAAGGTTGTAGACCCTGTTGATTTTAAATATCTTTAGTGAATTACTTACTGGGCTAGTAAGCTCATAAAGTGGTTTTAAATCTTTTTTCCAGATCAAGAGAGGTAGATTGGTGTGGGCGTAAAAAGGCTATTAGTAGATGTTGTCCTTCCATGTTATAGGGGTTGAGTTGTATTTGTCTGATTTAGTTTTTGTATTTTATACTTTGGACTTCTTGTATCACTATACTTTATACTCTATAGAGTCTGTAATTCTGTAACTCTTGTTTATCACTTTTTGTCTGTTTTGAATTAAGTTTTGCGGCCTTTCAGGTCTACTGGGTCCACACCTTGTGGATCTGCAGTCGTTTATCGGTACGCCGGGTCCAGCGAGCTGGGTTTGGAGAGTGACATAAAGCATAGAAACATGGTACCAAAAACCATTGAATTGATGACATCACTTTACTCTCAAGATGAAGAACAAGCTGTGATCATCTTCTCACCAGTCCAAGTCATGTTTGACATATGGCATTGATGGTTGTTAAAGTTGTGATTTGTTTGAAGATACTACTACTAGTACTACTAGTATTTATGTCATAATAGCTATTGATGAGCAAAAACAACATAAGAGGAAAAGAAAGGAGAAGAAGAATAAGTATCGAGGTATGAGGCAGGCCATACTGGAAATGGGCATACCGAGGTGTGAGCTATGCGCAAATGGCTAGGGATCTTCAACATGGCCAAAGACGATGCTCGGGCTTATGACTTGGCTACCACTACAAGAAAAATACCCTATAGTGGCGAAAAAGATCCGCTACTATAGACGTTAAATCTGCCACTAAATGCACATAGCGACATATATTAAATTTGCCACTAAATCCTCCATCGTAATAGAGGTTAGGATGGAAATGTACACTTTAGGGCCGGATTTGAAGTAGCTGTATAAGCTTTTAGCAGTAGAAAAAATCTGTTACTATATGGCTTTTGATATCTATAACGGCAGATTTTTTTCCGCCGCTGTTGGTCCAACATCAGTTCATATATATATATATATATATATATATATATTCACAACCTAAAATATAATAATAATTCATAACAAATTAAAAATTATTATTATTATTATTATTATTATTATTATTATTATTATTATTATTACCATCATCCTTATGTAACTTGACAAATAACAAGAGACATTTGTACATGTTAAATGTTTAAAATATATAAAATTTTAAAAAATAAATAAAATAGTTATAGAATACAAACCTTATCAAACCAAAATATAAAATTTCAACAACATATATAAAAGCCTAACAAAAAAGACATTTCTAACAAAATCAAAGTTAACATAGTTTGGTGTTTGGTACCAAGTAGTTGATCTAATTCTAATCATTTAAGACAAGTGGTCACTGGCATTCACGTACTCTGTTTCTTCTATATAACTTTCCCTACCAACCACGATTTCCATTTTTGATATAAAAAAAGCTCGTCCATTCACACAGAGAGAGAGAGAGAGAGAGAGAGAGGAGCCAAGGACACTACCACTTTTCTTCTCAAGATGAAGAACCCTATGCACGTCTGCGCTTCTCTCATTGCAAGCTCATCGGAGGAGACGGCTTACCAGTTGAGCTTCGTCTTGATCACTTGCCCAACTTCAACTAAAATTTGAAACATATTCAAGAAAAAATCATCTAAAATATCAAAAGTTTAAATGTATTCCGTGTGCATAACAAAGATGATTCCAATAACAAGAGAATCCTTAACATATGTTGGGGATATTATTTCTTCTTAATTGGTTAATGACTCTTATCTAAGAGGACAAGTCATAAGAAAAATTGAACATCCTCGAAACACACCAATGATATAAGATGCCATATTATCACTCAGTCATACTCTCCATCCTAGAATCTTTTATATTTGATTTCCATTCATATAGGAACAGAGGGATAAAGAAAGAACAAAGAGAAAATGGCCAGCTACCTTGCTCAAGTAAAAAAACATTTACAAGAATTATATTCAAACTACAAGAACAAAAGGCACAACTTATCACTGTATCTACATGTGTAGTGTGCACATTCTTTAGGAAGTGTCATTGTGTAGGCATTAATCAGCAAAATATGAATTGTGGAATAACAATTTGAAGAAAATTCAAGAAAAGATGCACATTTCGCAATTCATCTCCAATTGTATACCACATAATTATAAAAACTATCAATATTCGTTATTGTGAACTAGCAAGCTTTTCTAACTCTTCTCATGCTAAACACTAATAAAATAAACAAGATTTAGAATAGAGAGATTCTCCTATTATGTTCCATCAAGCATCAAATTTTGTGTAGAAGCAACGCTATAGTAGTGTAAATAACACATCCATCATCAGCATCAGCATCATTCGCATTAGTATCATGAAACATGTAGTTTCAACTAAAAAAATAAAAAATCATCACCACAATGAACAAATCAGCCGGATCACTTCGAAACATTTAAAAGAAGCAAATTACACAAACTACCTACAGTGCTGAAGATGACTTGATCCAACAAGGCATTGTGATTTCAACACACAAAAGAAGGCCACCTCTGATGGAATGCAGATAAAAAAAGTCATAAAACATCAAATCGATGTAAGTAAATAGTATTTAAAATAAATCTGAGCACATATTAAGTTCCATCAAATATTGAATTTTTTCCCACTCATAACCAACACTATACGATTGTAAATAACATAGCCACCATCACCATCATCATCATTGACATTGTTAAGTATGTCTAAAATATGCCTTGAATTTTTACACATGTTGTTTATGCCTAAACCCTAGGGTAGCCCTTCATTATTGACAAGCATGTATGAAGCCTCCATTTAAACAT
The DNA here is from genome assembly GCF_009730915.1 of Dioscorea cayenensis subsp. rotundata. Classification (NCBI taxonomy): domain Eukaryota; kingdom Viridiplantae; phylum Streptophyta; class Magnoliopsida; order Dioscoreales; family Dioscoreaceae; genus Dioscorea; species Dioscorea cayenensis. The sequence goes on along the minus strand of NC_052476.1, from coordinate 15,805,100 downwards.
GCATGGAGCCACAACTTTTGACATCCATGTATGAATGCATGGAATTTTGGTTTGTCCACTTCGCCTATAAATACATGGCCCTTTGGTCATGTTAAGAGCAACACACAACTACAAAAACACCAAGAGTGGTTCTTGGATGAATGAGTGTGTTAGGATTTTTTAGTTGAGAGCCATTGAGTGAAATCTGTACTTGTATTCTATAATTTCTATAGTGGAAAATTTCTCCTCCTCCCGTGGACGTAGGCATCAAAAAGCCGAACCACATAATTTTGATGTCTTCTCCTTTTATTTTTCCCACTTTATTTTAATATCTTGTGTTACTACCGTCTATCGATCATATCAAATTGGTATCAGAGAGGGTTCCAATTTTGGGTGAATATATCTACTTGTCGTATTCTCTGTGGTTGCTACTAAACATAGATCCTCCACATCAGAAAATAAGTTAGATTTTATTCATCCAAAAAATTTATGGTGGAAGCAATGGCGACTACAAGATTTGATATTGAGAAGTTTGATCGCAACACAAACTTTACTTTATGGAAGATCAAGATGCGTGCCATTTTAATTCAAAATGGACTAGAAAAAGCCTTGTCTGGGAAAAATAATATGCCATACTCATTTAGTGAAGACAAGAAGGACAAGTTGATTTCAAAGACCTTGTCAATGATCTAGTTATGTTTATCAAATGATGTTCTTCAAGAAGTCATCAAAGAAAATACTGCTGCTAGCTTATGGTCAAAATTGGAGTCGCTCTACATCTTTAATATTGCTGCTAGCTTATGGTCAAAATTGGAGTCCGTTGACATGACCGAGACTCTAACTGACAAGCTATATCACTTGACACAATATTACTCATTTCAAATGCAAGAAGGTACTTCTATCAAACCCTAGCTTGAAGAATATACATCCATTCTAGTTAATTTAGAAAATGTGGGTTCTAAAATTGAAGATGAACATGCTACTATGAAATTATTATGTTCATTACCATCATCATATATAAATTTTTGAGATGCATTATTATATGGGAAAGATGTTTTGTTCTTGTCAAAGGTCAAGATAGATTTGCTTTCTAAAATTATAATTGATAAAGAAATAGTTGGAGACAAAAATGATAATTTGGCTGAAGGTCTTATTGCTAGAAGAAGACCTAAAAAAAGGGGTTCAAGCAGTAATAAATCTAGATCAAAATGTAGATATAGAAATTTTATTTGCAATTATTGTCATAAAAAGAGGCATATTAAAGCTGATTGTTACAAATTAAAAAATAAAGAAGAAAGAAATGCAAAATCTGCCAAAGCAGTTGTTGCTGAAAATGAGTCTACATATGAAGTTCTTTTAGTCACTAACATTAATAAATGCAGATTTAGTAATGATTGTATCGTGGATTCAAGTTGCTCATTTCATATGAGTCCCAATAGGGATTGGTTTTCCACATATGAATCTATTGCAGGTGGAGTTGTTTTGATGTGCAACAATGCTGCCTGCAAAGTTGTAGGCATTGGATCAATCCACATCAAAATGCATGATGGGATCATCAGAACATTAACTAATATTCTTCATGTTCCTGACCTGAAGAAAAATCTCATTTCAATGAGCACCCTTGATGCTAGTGGATGCAAGTACAAAGCTAAAGGTGGAATAATAAGGGTTAGCAAAGGTGCTCACATTGTGATGAAGGCTAAAAAATTTGGAAGCCTTTATATCTTTGAAGGTATCATAGCTATAGTTATTGCTGCTACTTCCACAACAATGGCAGAGTCTGATGTCACTAAACTTTGGCATATGAGGTTAGGCCACATGAGTGAAAAAGGCCTAACCTTATTAAGCAAGAATGGTCTTTTATGTGGCCAAAGCATAGGAAAGCTGGAGTTCTATGAACAATGTATCTTTGGAAAACAAAAGCGTGTAAGTTTTAGTATAGGTACTCATAAAACATAAGGTACTCTTGACTACATCCATTTAGACCTTTGGGTGCCATCAAAAGTTCCTTCAAAAGGAGGTGTCAGCTATATGCTTACCTTTATTGATGATTATTCAAGGAAGGTTTGGGTTTATTTTTTGAAGCACAAGAACCATGCTTTTTCCACATTTAAGAAGTGAAAAATAATGATAGAGAGGTATACTGAAAGGCATATCAAATGTCTCAGAACAGACAATGGCTTGGAGTTCTATAACAGAGAGTTTGATGAGTTCTGCAACAATGAAGAAATTATGAGACATCACAGTGTCCGAAACACACCTCAACAAAATGGAGTTATTGAGCATATGAATCAAACCCTTATTGAGAAAGCTCAGTATATACTCTCTAATGCTGAACTGCTTAAAAGATTTTAGGCAGAAGCTATTAACATGGCTTGCTATTTTTTTAAACCGATTTCCATCAGTACCACTTGAATTCAAAACTCTTGAAAAAGTATGGTCAGGTAAGCCTACTAACTACTCAAATTTATAGATTTTTGGGTGTCCTGCACATATGCATGTAAATGATGGAAACTTAGAGACCAGATCCAAGAAATGTATCTTTCTTGGATATCCATCAGGAGTTAAAGGCTATAAATTATGGTGTCTTGATCCAACATCTCCCAAATTCATAATCAATGGAGAAGTTATTTTTGATGAAGCTTTTATACTTAAATCAAAAAGGAGTTCTCTATACAACAAAATCAAGCCAAGAAGGATGATGACATTGAGAAGGTCGAATAAATGTTGATGATCAACCAGCTCAACATAAGTCACCATCAACAACAGAGGTAGAACCAAGACCATCTAATTCACTTCATGATTCAAAATTAAGTTCAGTTGAAATTGAACAAAAGTGACCATACTCTAACAGGTACCTTGTTGATATGAAAGTAATTATGCATAATTGGTTACTTATGCTTTAACTGCAGTTGAGAGCATAAATAATGCTGGAGAGCCATCATCATATTCAGAAGCTATTTTAAGTAACAACTTAGATAAATGGTTGATAGCAATGCAAGAAGAAATGGAGTCTTTATACAAAATTGCATTTGGGAATTGGTCAAACCACCAACAAAAAAGAAAGTTATTGGTTGTAAACGGGTCTTTAAGATAAAAGAAGGCAAAACAAGCATCGACGTAGCAAGATATAAAGCATGGCTAGTTGCAAAAGGATACAGTCTAACACAAGGTATAGATTTTAATAATGTTTTATCACCCATTGTAAAACATAATTCTATTCCTGTTTTACTTGCTTTGGTGGCCATGAATGACCTGGAGTTGGAGTAGTTAGATGTTAAAACTGCATTCTTACATTGTGAGCTTGAAGAAAAGATCTACATGCAACAAAAGGGTTTCAAAGTTGAAGGTAAAGAAGATCATGTTTTCTGGTTGAAAAAATCTTTGTACAAACTAAAACAATCTCCAAGGCAATGTTACAAAAAATTTGATTCAGTCATGATTAGTAATGAGTTTGCAAGAAGCAACTATGATAGTTATGTATATTCTATAAAGATAGCAGATGGATCATTCATATACTTATTGTTGTATGTGGATGACATGTTAGTTGCTGGAAAAGATATTTCTGAAATTGAGAAGTCGAAGGCTCAACTAAATGAAGAATTTGAAATGAAGGATCTTAGGGTAGAAAAGAAAATCTTTTGAAAGGAAATTCTAAGAGGCTAGAAAGTAGGAAAATTACTTCTTACTCAGAAGAACTATATTGAGAAAATCCTAGAACGTTTTAACATGAAATAAGGTAAATCTGTGAGTACTCCTATTGCTGCACATTTTAAGCTTTCAGCAGAACTATCACCTCAGACAGATGAAGAAAGAAACTACATAGAGGAGTTTCCATACTCCAGCGCAGTAGGCAACCTTATGTATGCCATGGTATGTACTCGACCTAATATTTCACATGTAGTTAGTGTTGTCAGTTGATATATAGCAAATCCAGGTAAAACTCATTGGCAAGAAGTAAAGTGGATTTTAAGATATTTAAAAAGTATTGTTGATACATGTTTGGAGTTTTGCAGTGGCAGTAGTAAATTGATTGGTTATGCTGACTCAAACCATGCTAGAGATTTCGATAAAAGAAGGTTCTTAACTGTTTATGTTTTTACATTAGGAAACAATGCCATTAGTTGGAAATCAACTTTACAGTCTACAGTCGCCTTATCTACTACTGAAGCAGAATATATGGCAGTGACTAAAGCTATTAAAGAGGCAATTTGGCTACGAGGCTTTTACAATGAACTCATTTCAGATCATCAAAAGATTATTGTCTTATGTGATAACCAAAGTGCAATACATTTGACCAAAGATCAAATGTTTAATGGAAGGATAGAACACATTGATGTTAAGTATCATTTTATTCGTGAAATTATTGATCAAGGCAAAATAATTGTTAAAAGATTAGTACTATAAATAATCCTGCTGATATGTTAACCAAGCCTCTACCACTAGCCAAGTTCAGACATTGCCTGAACTTAATTGCCATACTTGGCACTTGACTACCCTTCAGGGTTACTTTGGAGGAGGAGGAGGAGATTTAGAAGCTTCAAATATGCAAAATTCAAGACAAGGTGGAGATTTGTTAAGCGTGTGTAAAATTTGCCTTAAATTTTACACCTGTTATTGACAAATTGCCATGCCTAAAACCCTAGGTTAGCCCTTCATTTTTACAAGCATAGTTTAACTTGTATGAAGCCTCCATTTTTGACATCCATGGAGCCACAATTATTGACATCCATGTATGAATGCATGGACTTTTAGTTGCTCCATTTTGCCTATAAATGCATGGCCTTTGTCATGATAAGATAAACACACACCACAAAAAGACCAAGAGTGGTTCTTGGATGAATGAATGTGTTAGGGTTTTTTAGTTGAGAGGCATTGTGTGAAATCTCTGCTTGTATATCTACAATTTCTATAGTGGAAAATTTCTCCTCCTCCCGTGGACGTAGGCATCAAAAAGCCGAACCACATAATTTTGATGTCTTCTCCTTTTATTTTTCCCACTTTATTTAATATCTTGTGTTGATACCGTCTATCAATCCTATTAGACATTAATATCATGAACTATGGAATTAATTCTCGATATCCACAATGAATAAATCAACCATAATCAAATGCACAACAAAAAACTGAAAACTTTCACAAAGATTTACAACCAAATCACTATTTTCCAACAAAATTAAGCATCCAGAAAGGCGGAAATTATGAAAAACACCTCCAGAGATGAAAATGCCTAGATTCCCAGAACTCATTGCGATTTCATGATATTAAGGAAAGCCAGATCCATGGAAACGCTAGAGACGAAGCAAGGGAATTTAGAGTACACGTCATGTTCTTACAGGATCGTCGGAGTTAATTGCATTTAGAGTACACATGAAAAACTTATTGGTGTGTTATGAATTCTAAGTTATGACCAAGTTATCATCTCTAACAACTCTTCTATTGATCCATATCCTCTTTGGAAGTGCAAAAATTACATAGTCAATAATACGTTCAGATCTCAATGTATACAAATAAATCTTATTTTAATGAGATGTAATAATTATCCATTTTTCTAAGGGTATATATGCTAAAATCCCAAACAATCATTTAGTAATAATGACAAATGGTGTTTATTCATATCGGTTAATAAGAAAATTGAAGCCCAAATCATTTTTTTTAACACGAGTTCAATTTGTCCACCAACACAAACATCACTTCAAAAGTTCAACATAATAATTATATAATAATAACAACATGTCTACCATGAAGCGTTTCAATAAAGGGATAAAATTCATACACTTGCTTCCAATTTTCTTTGCAATTAAAAGCAAATTACAATAATTTTCTCAGGAAAAGATGATGAAAATTTCATTGGAACAAATGTTGAAGATTACTTAAACTGAGTTCTATAAATCATATCAACAATAAAAACATGGATATCATACTTATTTTCTTCATCACTATTTATATGTCGTAACAAGCATGAATTGGTACAAGATGATATGTAGTACAACCCACTCAAGGATATATAGTACAACAAATGTTAGTGTTGATCTTCACAAATAGTTATATTTATACATAATTTTGAAGATGTGGACTTCATCTAGCAAGAAAGAAACCATCAGAAAGAAACCATCAAAATGATGATGGCCATAATTGTGTTGGCATTGCCTAAATTAAAACCATACAAGAATTGTGATTTAGCTAATGTATTCAAAACTTATAGGGATAGCAAGAAAGATTCAACTTGACATATCTAACTATTCGATTGAGAGATCCCAATCCAGCAGCAAAATTGAATATCTCATAACGCATTTTTTTTCTTCAATATAGTGCATCACAACTATTGTTTTATCAAGATTTTGTCAATCAACTTCCCAGAATTTAATGAAAACATGAGGTCAAAGATTCCTGATAAGCTCTATATAGAAATGAATTTAAACAAACTCATAAAAAATATCTATATGACTGTTAGGAAACCAATATATATCATCTGACAAGGTAAACTATTATATAGGGCTTCCTTTTCCTAGTGTTTTAATTACTAATTAGATTGTTCAGTTAATTCAATAATTGAAAATTAACCACGAAAGGCATATTTAAAAATGTGAAGCATAGTTCATTAAACTAACCGGGTTGGTCAAGCCATACACAATTATGGCTGTTGTTCCACCTCTGTAGTACATAGGGGCTAAGATGTGGTACCTCTCCTGCCCTGTTGTATCCCAGATTTCAAACTTCACAGATTCATCATTGACTGATATAGTCTGTTAGAAAAAAGGCATCACCTATAGTTGATTCCTACAGTTCAAGAAACGCATAAATTGAGAAAAATTTTATAAAACTGATCATTTTGCATAAGATTTAGGAAAATCCTGACCTAAAATTCGATAGATTGTCTTTTAACAAAGCATAAAATCATACTAGACTTTCCCATTCCAATATCTCCAAGCAGGACTTGAATCACCAAAACCCCTACCTCAATCATCAAGTATAAAAAGACCAAAAAACAATATGCATGAAAATATACATCGGCCATCAAAGGGTTGAAAGATGAGTGTCAATATTTGACTTTTTTTTGTAACTTCAAATTAGCCAATTCATCCAGGACATCTTCAAATAAAACATCAATGGAGATCACCATGGTGCTTACTAAACTAATATCAGCAAACAAATTCTTAAACATGAGCACATTAATCAAATACACAGATACCATACTAATATATTTGTTAAACAAATCAATTAAGATTAAGCACAAGCAAGGACCAGAAAGAGCCGTGATTTGAACATGTCAACACCAAATTTCTGAAAACATAGCAATTTAAATTGAGCTCCATAAAGTATAAATCTGGTTGAAACACTGTGGAAGATAAGGTCAAGTTATAATAATCAACAAACTATTCGATGAAATGACAAATGATTCAAGCACAACTCCCTGAGATTGGCCCAGACATATCACAAATGACTTATAACCTAGATATATTGAATATCATCAGTACTATGTTGAAGCTATGAAGAATGACAATGCCCAAAAGAGCCATGTCACAATGAAATCACCATCATGGCGTCAATACTATGTTGAAGCTATGAAGAATGACAACGCCCAAAAGAGCCATGTCACAATGAAATCACCATCATGGCGTTAATACTATGTTGAAGCTATGAAGAATGACAATGCCCAAAAGAGCCATGTCACAATGAAGTCACCATCATGGCGTGATCGTCATAGCAGTACAAATCATTTATTAAAACTTACTATAATTTTGGCAATATTCTCTATGATGCGCAAAAGGCATTTTACATTGCAAAACATATAAAACCAGCAACAACATTACGTTGAATCTACAAACATGGGTAGTATTAAAAGGTTGTAGATATCTCAGAAACCTGACCTATATGTCATTTGGAAAAGTAGATACGTTTACGCATCATTTCTCTAAATTTTTGCAAATAATTTTTGAAACATTTACAGTTTCTTCCATCTTACAAAATTTAATCCAAAATAAAACAAGTGAAAGTTAAACTTTGCCCATCAAGGTTGAAATGTTATTGTAAAGAAGTTTTACCAGATTTTGCTTCTGCAGTTTCTTTTTTCGTGCGAAATATGTGAACATTTATGACCTTTCTTGCTTGGATGAACTCAAAAAATCACACATCTACATACACCAAGCCTTTTCTCACCGGAAAGTTGACCACCCAGTGGCGAAGTCTACATGACCATCCTTCCGAGACTTCACTTTGATAGACCATGAACTACCCAAAGAATTCTTAAAAATAATAGACTCTTCTCAAATAGGTGACACTCTTTGACCACTGGTTTAGGCACTGTCTGAAATTAAAAGGCATCGCTAATAGAAAATAAAATTGGTAAAACAAACAATGCTAAAAAAATGATCATAAGAAAATTTTACTGAATAACTATACAATACTTAGGTTCAAGGACAAATTGGTACAAGTAATAAAACCATGCACTGCCACAAGATAACCCTCAATTATATAGAATAAGGACTATAAGTTTATATAAAGTTAATATTAAATAACAGTCTAGCCCAAGAATTGAGAACTGGCATGCCAATTCAAGTACCAAAATTTGCTACTTCAAACCATTCTAGTGTTCTATATCTAGAAATTGACTAAAATATGTTGAGGATTTGATTGAAGGAGGGTCACAGGCTGTGGGTGTTGGCGTCCTTGGCTAGCGACCATCACAGGTGTGGTGAGGGGGTCTCCGCTGCATGGTGCTTGCAGGAGGTAGGCGAAGAGAAGTGCGGGATCCTTACAAAGATGGCTCTGTGTCTTGATTGGGATGGTGGAGTATGGTGTGGGTGAGAAGCTAGTCAACATGTTTCTCAGGCATGGTAGTTGAAGTAGTTGGGTTTTGGAGAAAAGAAATAGTATTTTATTACTGTAATCTCTAGTAGTTAGCACCTGACCAATGTTGGATCAGGTTAAGGTTATGTTATGACCAATGGGGTGATAGGCCAGTGTGTTACCCAATGGTTGCTATGTTTTGTGTTCCCCTGTCTCTCTAACTTTTGAAATAAATTAATGGATAGTGGGAGTGTGTGGTTGGTTGGTCAATTTTTCTTCTCAAGTCTTTGTTCTTGTATTATTATTGACCAGGAGAACCCAGTGATGAAATAGAAGAGCATTTCATCAAACACTTACCAATATACTGAGCATTTCATCAAACAGTGGTCTTTTTTACTTCTGTTCTCAAATCTAAACCTCAACAAAATATTCATCAAAGATGGTTCTTTTATTTTTTCTTTCAAGGTATATACATCATCAAAGAGGACAATGGAAAAACATCTCAGAACAACAAAATAGAGAGAAAGTGAACAAAGCACCATGTGATTCAAGCGTGTCTTCCTGCAAACAACAAAGAAATGCGGGTGCATAGTCTTGAAATCACCTACAAGTTTAATAATTCCGTCTTTCACAACTGTTTTAGAAGACCTCACATGAACCAATGCACAGTCAACTTCAAAACCACATCCAAGAACCCTAATAAAACCCTAAATCTCCAAAAAAAAAAAGTAAAAAAATAGAAAAGCCAAATTACAAACCTTTTTGCAGATCAGGAATCGAGCAACCCACGACATCCTCAGACTTCACCAGAGCACGAAAATTCTTTTGGCACCCATTCTTCCCATAAACCGTGACATCGAAGACATGATCACCATTTGAGACGAAGACAATGAAATCCCCATCGGTTATCAAGTGTGCTTCCATGAATGACTCCCATCCATGATCACCAACAATTAAATTTGGTGCTGACATTACTCTAAAAATAAAAGAGATAATTTCAAAGAAGGAACCATGAACTACATAAATAAACTGCTAAACTAAGAAAAAAAAAATTAAAAGCAATAGTTTCAGTGGACAAAGACATTACCCCAAAAAAAAAGCTTCTATCTTCCTCAAATTATCATTCATCTCTTCAAAGCTCCTCTTGTCTTTTCTCCTCCATTTGCATGAAAACTTTCATAGCGACCATATTATCATCAAAGTATTGAGCATAATTGCTGATTTTAAACCACAGTTCAAAAAGAAAGAGAAATAGAATAATGCTAATTCTTGTTGCAATGTGGTTAAAAAAGTTGAAAAAAAAATATCAACACATGTTTTGAAACTTGGTATTAACCCTGGATGATGGGCAATGAAGAAAAGAAAAGGATTAATTATTTTTGATCAAAAACAAATATTGTTTTTCTAAAATATTTCTATAATGCTGAATCTTATAAACTGGTGAAACTATTAACCCTCACCATCACCGTAACAATCCATCTAGTAGCTCCTTTATAACAATCCATCTAATCTAGTAGCTCTTTTATAACCTATAGAAAGTGTTGTCAAACTTACCAAGAGATAATAGTTTTGTGGTGGATCATCTATTTTCTCTCTCACACACAAGAATATAGAGAAGAAGAAGAAGAAGATGAATAAGATAATAGAACCTCATACCTTTCTTCTTTCTTTTTTCCATTATATTGTGCTTTTTCCTTGTTACATGACATACTTTAATACATTAATTAAACATTGGAAAGACTTTCAAGGAGCATTTATAATTCTCATTACCAAGACCAACAACTTACCCATCACTAGCCTGCTACCTTTTCATATTCCAATACTCATAATAATAATAATAATAATAATATATATATATATATATTTTATATTCCAAAACTAAGTTTATTTTCCAACATTCCCCCTTAAATTTAGTTTACTTCCATCTACCATACCAAGTAGAATTTTGAACTTGTTGAAGAGATCAACCTTGAGTGGCTTGGTGAAGATATCGACAACTTGATCATTTGACTTCACATAAGTTAATTCAATCTCCTTCTTCTTCACATGAACTTGAATAAAATGGAATCGAGTATCAATATGCTTACTCCTTTCATGATGCACTGGGTTCTTTGCTAATAGCATGAAAAACACATGAGGATGCCGCCACATACTCCGCTTCACAAGTAGACACTATAACAATTGGTTGCTTCTTTGAAAACCAAGTAAAAGCTGTATTTCACATAAAGAAAACAAATCTAGTGGTGCTTTTTCTATCATCCAAATCTCCACTCAATCACTATCCGAATAACCAACCAGATTGGAATTTTGAGAAGATGAATAGAATAAACCATGACTAATAGTACCTTGAATATAGCAAAAAATCCTCTTAGCGGCTTGCAAATAAGATATCTTTGGTTCCTTCACGTAGTGGCTCACCAACCCAACACTAAAGAGAATATCGGGTCTTGTATAAGTTAAATAGCGCAAGCTTCCCACCATGCTCTTAAATAGAGTAGCATCAATAACTTGGCCTTCTCCAACCTTGGAGAGCTTCACACCACATTCAATCGGTGTACTTACCGGTTTGCAATTGTTCATATTGAACCTCTTGAGAATCTCCTTTGCATATGCTTCTTGTGATATGAAAATGCCTTCATTATTTTGCTTCACTTCAATATCAAGGAAAAAATACATGAGCCCAATATCTGTCATCTCAAACTCTTGAGTCATTGCTTTCTTGAACTCCTTGATCATGTTAGAGATATTGCCGGTGAAGATCAAATCATCGACATACAAACAAATTAGCAATACATCTCCATTGCTATTCACCTTCATATAGAGAGAATGCTCGTGTGGGCATTGAACATAGCCATTTTCTCTGTAAAAAACATCAATCCTACTATTCCAAGCCCGGGGTGCTTGCTTCAAGCCAAAAAGTGCCTTCTTTAACTTCAAAACTTTCTCCCCATGACTCTTACTCACATAACCCATGGGTTATTCAACATATACCTCTTCGTCAAGATAGCCATTCAAAAATGCCGATTTCACATCCATTTGGAATATTTTCCAACAATTTTGAGTCTCCAAAGAAACAAGCAATCTAAAAGTCTCCATTCGAGCAACGGGAGCAAATACCTCATCATAATCTATGCCGGCACGTTGCTTGTATCCCTTTGCCACCAATCTTGCTTTGTATTTCTCCACCTCACCTTTTGCATTCTTTTTAGTCTTGTAGACCCATTTAACTCCAATGGCTTCATGCCCTTTAGGAAGAGAGACAAGTTCCCAAGTCTTGTTCTTTTCTATTGATTGAATCTCTTCATCCATAGCGGCTCTCCATTTCTTGTCTTGATAAGCATCTTCAAACTCAATTGACTCACAATTGGCAAAAAGGCAAAACAATGTTAAATCATTTGTTACCTCATAAAGCTCTTAGAGGCTTCTTGTCTTTTTGTTCTTGGGCCATCTTCCAAGGATGATGATGCCGGTGAACCACATGAGAAGGTGGTGATGGTGGTAGTGAGAAATCATGAATCACCTTCTCTTGATCTTCTTGAACATCTTCTACATGTATGCCCCAATTCCATGAATCTTCTTTGTTAAAATCTACATTTCTACTAACATGGATCTTCTTTGAAAGTGGATCAAACAATTTGTATGATTTTGCTCTTGAATCATAGCCAATGAAAATGTACTTTGTGCTTCTATCATCAAGCTTGGTTCTTCTTTGTTCCGGTACATGTGCATAAGCAATGCTCCCGAACACCATCAAGTGAGAGATATTTGGCTTCAATCCACTCCATGCCTCTTGAGGAGTCTTTTTCTCTAGACTTCTCGTGGGGCGTCTATTAAGCAAGTAGACAGCACAATCAACCACTTCCACCCAAAACTCCTTTGGCAAGTTCTTACTCTTCAACATACTTCGAACCATGTCTAATATGGTTCAATTTTTTCTCTCAGTAACTCCATTTTGTTGAGGAGAATATGGAGCCATAAGATGGCGTCGTTCTCCATGTTCTTCACGAAAAACTTCAAAAGCCTTGGAAGTAAACCCTCCACCACGCTCGGTAAGCAAAGCTTTGATAGGGAGGCCACTTTGCTTCTCAATGTAAGCTTTGAACTTCTTGAAAACCATAAAAACTTCGAACTTCTCCTTCAAGAAGTAAACCCATGTCTTCCTACTAAAATCATCAATAAAAGTGAGAAAATATCGGTTCTTACCAAATGAGGTAGGAGTGCTTGGCCCACAAACATCGGCATGAAAATGTTGTAGTGGCTTCCTTAATTTATAAGATGCTTCCTTTGGAAAACTCCTTCTAGATTGCTTCCCAAGAACACAACTTTCACAAAGTTGCTCTAGATGATTGATGAATGGCAAGCCTCTCACCATCTCTTTGCTTGATAATAACTTGAGACCATCAAAGTTTAGATGACCATACCAAAGATGCCATAGCCATGAAGTATCCTTCATATATGCATTCAAGCACTTAGCCACTTTACTTTTATGTTCAATATGAACATTCTATTCTTTGACATTTCAACCTTTGTTATAAGAACATTTCTCTCATCTCTTAGGAAGAGACTACTATCTTTCATGTGTATATCATAGCCTTTTTCCAAAAGTTGTCCCAAGCTCAGGATGTTAGTCTTCATGTCCGGAACATAGCAGACATTTAAGATGAATTGATGTTGTCCATTTTTCAATCTTATCAAGATTTTACCTTTGCCTTTGACCAAGATCTTTGAAGAGTCACCAAAAGTAACTTGCCCATCCATTGATTCATCAAGCTCAAAGAACATGTCTCTTCTTTCACACATGTGATTGCTTGCCCCAGTATCAAGATAAAAAGCTTCCAGCTTGCTTTCTTCTTCTCCTTTGTATGCTAGCAATAGAAAAACATATTCATCCTTTTCAACCAGATTAGCCTTCTTGCATGTATAGCATTGAACATTATGCTTGCTATGTCTTACTCTTCCTCTTCCTCTTATATATGCTCCTCTTCATCCTCCCCTTGAACTTTGGCATTCATCTTCATCTTGGTATGTGAGAATTCCTCGTCCTTGTCCACGTCCAAAACCACGAGCACGAGCACGAACACAACCTCATGCACAACCTCGTCCACCTCGGCTTTGGCTTTAACCTCCTTTAAAATCCTTCCTTTCTTCCTTCAAAGATAGCTTGGATTGGAGCACTTGCTCCAAAGTTTCTTCTTTCTTCTTGGTGAACCTTTGCTCATGAGCTTGTAAAGAACCCATGAGTTCATCAATGGACATAGACTCCACATCTTTGGATTCTTCAATAGCAACCACTATGTAATCGAATTTGGTATCTAACGAGCATATAATTTTCTCTACAACTAGAGTCTCCACAATCTTCTCACCATTTCTCTTTAGTTGATTGACAACCACCATGACTCTAGTAAAATAATCCAAAATACATTCGGACTCCTTCATCTTCAAAGCTTCAAATTCACCTCGAAGTACTTGGAGATTAATTTTCTTCACCTTCTCAACACTTTTGTAAGAGTTCCTTAGTATCTCCCATACTTGCTTTGATGTGGTTGCTTGAGAAATCTTCTCAAAATCGGGTTCTTCCAATCCTTGATAAATTAGATAGCGAGCTTTGCTATCCTTCTTCATGGCATCTTGTAGGCTTTGGCTTTGATTTGCCGAAAGAGTTGCATCATGTTGAGGCTCTTCATAACCTTTCTCCACCATCTCCCAAACATCTTGAGAGCTAAGCAATGCTCTCATTTGTATACACCAATTGTCATAGTTGATTTTGTTGAGTAGGGGCACTGGATATTGCATCATCACATTTGCCATTTTGGATCACAAAAGCTCTGATACCACTTGTTTTCAAACTTACCAAGAGATAATAGTTTTGTGGTGGATCATCTATTTTCTCTCATACATAGGAATATAGAGAAGAAGAAGATGAATAAAGATAATAGAACCTCATACCTTTCTTCTTCCTTTTTTCCATTATATCATGCTTTTTTCCTTGTTACAAGACACACTTTAATACGTTAGTTAAACATTGGAAAGATTTTCAAGGAGCATTTATAATTCTCATTACCGAGACCAACAACTTACCAATCACTAGCCCACTAACGATTCATATTCTAATACTCATAATAATATATATATATATATATATATATATATATATATATATATTTTATATTCCAAAATTAAGTTTATTTTCCAATAGAAAGCACACCATAATTAATTTAATAGGTCTAATGAAACAAGTATTGTGATTGTCTTTCTCTTCTCATTGCATCAACTATGATTGAGTTGTGAGATAATGACTAGAGGTGACCGACAGGATTGTGTTAGGATGACCTACAAATGTCCTATAACTGGTCATGTAAAAGAGTGAATCTAGAACCTAGTCGCGGGGACACCCCCGAAAATCGGTCAGCGGGATGGTAAAAGTGACTAGTATATAACTGTGGAGAGCTTCAGAGTGGTTTCCTAACTTCGCGGGTTAGAACATTCTTTTTTTCTTATATTTTAGAGAATTTTTAATTATATGAATAGATATCTTATCTTATATATATATATATATATATATATCTTATCTATATATATATATATATATATATATATTAAAGGAAGAAGGTGTAAAAACACGTGTCAAGTCATGGTAAAAAATTTTCCTTCCAAAAACAAGATAATATTATAATAATATTAAAATATTTACAATATATATATATATATATTATATAATATGAATTAAATTGCTTTATTTGGTATCTCTTTCAAATATAAACAATTATCTTATCCTATTTATAAATATAGAAATCATAAATTTAACTCATAAAATATTAAATTCTTTTTTTTATCATGTTATTAATTTTATATTATTTTTTTATAAAAAGGAAGTTTGATTAAACGCCTAATAATTTGAGACATGATTCGAGAAAGGTACCATTATAACTTGACATAAATTATACAAAACTAAACCTAACAAACGTGACAATCATATTATATAATAATTTTTCATTTACCTTTAATTTTCAACGGATGGATATCTTATCATGTTGACACTTGGGAGTCATTTGGTTCACAGTAATGATATATTTCCATATAATGAGATTACCGTAATAATGATATCGAGAATGCTACATGCCCAGCATTATTATGATAATTTGTGATAAACATGTTCGGTTGGTAATTCATATTACATAATAATCTACAATTTTGAGTAAATTTAAATTTAAAATAAAATAAAATTTGCTATGAAAAAAATTAAATTATAACATCAAACAAAAAAAAAATTGATTTTTGCACATTTTTCCCAAAATAATTTTATATCTAAAATTTTGAGCAAATTGAAAGTTAAGATAAAATAAAATTTTTACATGAAAAAAATTAATTGTAATCCAAAAAATTAATTTTTCGAAGTTGATGATATTCCCAAAATAACCTCATCCAAAATATTTTTCCAACGGGTAAAGTATGTAAAATTTTAAAAAAAAATTTTAAACAAAGGACATATTTATCCAAAAAAAATTTCAAATTACCACTCACTTGGTAATCCAACATAGCCACTTGTTTTGGTAATAATATGATTACCAAGTTCCTTGGTAATAATGTGAATATGTAATCACAGGTTACCATCAATATTACCACCACGAATCTAAACGTGGTAATATTTTTAGTTTATCAGGTAACAGGCCGTATGTGAAACCATTACTGTGAACCAAATGAATACAAATAAAAACTCAGCATAATGAACCGGTGTGGCAATAACTTAATTTTAAATATATTTCAAGCTATTATATTGAAATCATGTTTGTGTAAAGTAAATTAATTATGGTTATTAAATAATTACTTTTCAAATCTTATTGCAAAAAGTTAATATCTTCAGAATCTAATGTGTTTTTTTTACTTGATATACTAATGATGCTAAGTTGAAGATGTATTTACCTAATACTAATAAAAACACAAACTAACTTTAATGTTGTACTAAATCTTAAAAAGAAATTATAATTTCAAAAATGTTCATAATTAAAAAATATTAATAGTTTAAAAAATTAATGAAACTTTCATCTAAAAATATTGTTGAAATAATTATAAATTATTAGAGGGGTTGTATTACAATAGCATGGAAGTTTTTGTTAGGCTCTCTTGCAACTATGGGGTTGTGAGAGTTATTGGAGTGGAGCAAGGGAAACTAGGAAAGAGGTTAGAGATGGAGAGGATGAAAGGAAGATGATGAGCAAGAGCAAGACACAAAGCTATTATTCAAAAGCTAATGCTCTTCATTCATTCGTTTCATATCCATCATATATTTTATTTTAGAAATAAAAAATACCATGTTTATACAATTGTTCTACATGTACTGATTTCATATTTTTATTTTTGATTCTTTTAATTTTTTTATATGATGCCGTAATTGTTTCTAATATCCTAATATGTCTAAATCTAATAAATGAATTAAACCTTTTAATATTATCTACTGATCCAACAATTTTAATGTCAGTTTTTTATTCATAAAGAGTTCTTATTTCTTCTAATTCTTCTAAATATTTTTCTCTAGTGTCAAATCCATAACCATTCATTATCTTTCCTAACAAACGAATATGATAATATTTTATCTGTTGTTTGACACTTAAATCCTTAAAATCTATTCTTATTAATTTATTATTTAGAATTAATTTAGAAACTTCTTCAAAGATTTTAGAATAAATAACTTTTTTAACTAAATTGTCCATTTTTAATTTTTAAATTATTTGATATCTGGAAATCTTATCTTCATTCCTAGATTTTTCTTCAATTCTTCTTCTGACCATGTTACAAAAGGAAATATGGATTTCTTAGTTACCTTCAAATTTGTAAACTTTTTAGTAATTTCTTTTATATCATTATCACTTCAAACTACTTATTCAGATACTTTTCGTAATAATGTAATTATTTCAGTTGACATCATTACAATAACATTATTTTTTCTCCTATTACTTGTGGATCATTATATAAATTAATTATTTTTTCCTAATATTGCTACAGGTTCTTCTAAAAATCCTTTAGTTTTTTTCAAAAATATTCTTCTACAACTTCCATGAGGATTGATTAATGAAAATTAACTATTGTTAATTAATATGTATTTTCATTATTATCTTCCATTCTTTTTATTGCTCTTATATATGCTAACCTATAATTAACTCATTAATTTCATTTCGTAATTCTTTTAATATTAGATCAGCTCTCATCATTTTTTATAGATATAGTTTTTCAAAATGATCATTCATAGCTATACTTACTCCATTTGCTACTTGTTTAATTTCTATTTCTAAAGTATTAGGACCATGAAGAGTCATTAGGCATCATCCAAGAAGATTCTTCGGGCATTATTTATATAAGCTCTTTCTTCATTTTGCCTTTTTATTTCATCTAATTTTTCCAATTGATTTCTAAGTATATAAGATAAACCTCTTAACCTTTTTACTTCTTTAGAATTTATAGGCATATTTGAATATGTATTTTTCCAAAATGTTCATTCTCTATTTTAGTAAGATTTGTATTTATTATTTCTATTTCTTTTTCTAAGGTTTAGCCTGCCATGTTTAATCTACTATTATTTTATTTATATGTTTAGTTAATTCTAATTGTATTTTGTCATGCCTTGTCCTACAAAACCTGCAAGCGAGAACCTCCTCAACAACCCGAAGAGGGAGACATACCACTTAACCCTCGAGTGCCAGCAAGGCTTACAATTTACCTAGATTACACTAAACTGCAAAAAAATCGCAAATAAGAGTTATATATAGCATGGAATATAGTAATTGCAAATGAAAGCAAGAACCTCAAAAGAAGGTGATAGAATTCAAAGAGACATACAAGTCATAAATACAACCAGGTTTTTCAAGAAAATAGACAAGTATGCAACAATACAAGGTTTCGGAAACCAAAGACACTAGTGGATCCATGTCCCTTACACAATGCAACATGCTCAAAGATTTCACATACACAAAACTTTAAATAAGGATAAATAACAAGAGGATGCCTAGCACACTGCCTTGCCATAATGCCACTAGACGCTAAACCTAGCAGGGAGGGAGAGGGTGAGTAACTATAGTCACTCAATGAATGGGTTATCATAATTCGAAAAGAATATCGAAACAAGCCAATAAATTTTTAATATCCAAGCTTTTGCAATGATGCATGTAGTCTTGAAACATTTCGACACTTAAAACAAGATATAAATGTAGGATGTGAAACCACATTATTCAAAACCAAAACATAGGTCTTCACAAGTATATTCATAGCCTCAAAGCATTTCATCATGAGTATAACAGAAATTTGAACATAAGTCTCATAATGAGTATAAACACCAACATGATCAAATGAAGTTCCTAACATTCATGAATAATCTTTTGGCATTATATGAGTTTTAAAATTATTAAATAAATTTCATCGCAACTCAACATCAATAAGCCAATCCTTCAAAATGTGTAAAGGAATCCCATAGTTCAAGGATTTCTTGTACATGAAAACATGATTTCCAAAATGTAAATTCGCATATCTTGGACATTTTAAAAAAGGCAAAACAAATGGCTGACAATTCAGGAGTCCAATCCAACCAATCATGATTTTTTAGAAATCATAACATAATAACATTATCAAACCCAATAGCCTAAAAAACTTCTTTGACTTTAGCCACTGTCGAAACAAAGCCTAGAGCTGTCAAGGTCTTCATACCCTTGATGTTAGCCCACTGAGACCCCATTTGGTGATATCCAGCTTCTCAGTGTAACATCTCTTTGGTATTTTGACGTGGCTCCCAAAAAGAAAAAACCATAAATGGAACCCCTCACGCTTCCTCTATAGGATGGCCGTGAGTGTTCCCCCTACTGCAGTAGGTTAAACCCTAATCACAATCAAAACCACCCTGCCGAGAACATTAAGACCGTAGCCCCACTTCCGTGTATGTGTTCAAGACTTATAGGTGTCCAAATCAGTACAATCCATGTGCAACACATCATAATGTCTATTACTAGGACAAACATCATACATCGAGAATGAAAATCAGTTTCATATTCGTAAGTGCCAAAAACATGATGATATGAGCAGCTTTTTACGAATCATTCCAATTCCAATATACAAGTATAGTCATAAACATTTTCATTCAAATGTCAAGAGTTTCATATATAATTTAATTGCATAGAAACTCCTTTCCAAACCAATCAAAACACCAATTTAATATGATAAAGCTATGAAATACTTTCAAATCAATCATAGACGATTTTAAAATAATATTATACTAGAAATGTGCAACCAACTTAACCCACTCACAACTTAGATGACTAAAGCCCGCGAGAGTGCTACTCCTCCTCTGGCTCCTTGCCTCGAGCTGAGCTCTCACCACCTAAACAAACACCACCACACAAGAGCCAAACAACAAAGAAGAATGAGAAAAGAGACATGCATAAAGAAATTGTAAATTTATATGCAACCCTATGAGAGGCCTAGGGTGGACCTGCACTTGGGTTCCAAAGTTTCTGAAGGGTTCGTAAGGAGATTGGCTTCAATCAAAACCAAGGAGACAAAGAAATAAAGGAAATTTACTGGTGCTATAGTAAAGCTACAGTGACCACGATTTCCATCAAAATGAAAAGTTCAAGGATTCAACAAATCTTGAAGGGAAATGGAGTCCAAACACTCCTCTTAATCTTCTCAAGCTTCTAGCACTAAACAAGGAGAGCAGGAATCAAGCTTTCTCAAGCTCATAACCAAACCCTAGATCTATCATCCACAACCAAACACCAAGGAGAACAAAGAGAGAGATAAGAGGAATGAGGGTGCTTACCTCTAGCTTCTAAGAAGGAAGAATTAATGATGGACAAAGGGCTTCAATCTACCAAAAAGGAGATGCTCAACCAAGGTCCTCTTTTCATCCAAGCGAGGAATGCCAAAAGAATGAGAGGAAAAGAGGAAAGAGAGACATCAAAAGGTTTTAGGATTTGGAAAAAGGGCAAACACGAGTGTGCTTGACAACTACACAAGCGTGCACTTCGAAGCACAATCGTTCTTCACCCAGTGTAATTGCTACAGTAACAAGCTAAAGTAGTACAGCTAAAGTACGAAAAGCATGGGCATCATTCTGAAAATACGGTCATCCACTCCAAAGCACCACCATGCTTAGGGCGTGCTCCAGGGCATTTACGTCACAAGTTGGT
This sequence comes from Dioscorea cayenensis subsp. rotundata, assembly GCF_009730915.1. Lineage (NCBI taxonomy): Eukaryota > Viridiplantae > Streptophyta > Magnoliopsida > Dioscoreales > Dioscoreaceae > Dioscorea > Dioscorea cayenensis. Next base: position 15,784,161 of record NC_052476.1, on the reverse strand, counting down.
TGATTTTTTAGTGAGGTACTATTCACAGTATTGTAGCAACTGTTTTTCCTTATTACTGTTCATATATATGTGCGAGCTGGTAACAATGCAAACTCGGCTTTCGTGCACTCTAAACCACTCAGTAAACCCTACCGAGGCAAAGACAAGGTACCTGAACCAAGTTTTCTAGTTAACACACAAGGAAAAAAATCTTAAATAACATTTATTTTATTAAATTTTTTTACCATGATTTTTAATTGGCTAAATTTTTTGTTAATAACTTCTAACGTTTTAAGAGTTACTAGCCTTGTGATATGATTTTTCTAATCTGGTTTTAATAGAGTCTAGTTTGTTTAGTATTGCTAATATGTTTTGGTGGTTTTTGTTCAATATACTAGTTGCTAATGCATTTCTTTCTAATAAATATACTCTAATTTATTCTAGAATTTTAAATTGTTGTACTATTTTACTATTAGTAGTTTTTATGGAGTCTACTAACTTTAAAATACTTAATTCTTTAGTCTAATAAATATGTTTTGATTTGATTTTTTTTTTACTTTGATATATGATTTTATGTGCTAATTGAAAGTAATTATTGCTATTACACTTGAAAGTTATTATTGATACTTGATAAGAAATATTTCTACAGTCTCTATAAGAAATATTACTACTATTGTAATTGCTTTTGCTATGATGCTTTAATAAAAGTCTCTTCTTTTTTTTAAATTAATATATGATTTTATGTGCTTTAATAAACGAAACTTCCAGATTGCTTAAGGCTTTCAAATATTAATGATAAGGACTCCCTTTTTGCTTTTCCAATTACTTTTAATTATCAAGTTTTAAAGTTATTTCAAGTTACACAAAATAAGAACACATGCTTGATTCAACTTCCAAGCTTTGCTTTTAATAAATCTTTATTTCCATCATCTTGATATAAGATCAGTAGAGTCTTAGTTGTCTTAAGAACCAAGCACCACAGAAATTGTGTCTCTATTATCTTGATATAAGATCAACAGTGTTTCAGCTATCTGACATACCCCTTGCGTGTGTGTACCGCAAATGCACGGGTTGTCGAAGTAATAAAGTACCCTGGTGAGTGGGTAGTCATATCTACAGGTAATAGTTGTCAAAAAAACAAGTATTGATGATATTTAGATATCATGTGAACCAATTCATAATTTGAGTGAACAATATCAATGCAAATAAAAATAAAGAAAAGTGAAAAGAACGCAATAGGAATAAAGAAAGGTAATCGATATGAAGATGGGGTACCCGGACATTGCTCACCCTAGAACTATCATTTCAAGTGCAAGACTAATTATTATGCCTCCTAATTGAAGTTTAATAAGTTATGGAAATCCAAAGACACACGGTTCCAAACCTAAGTTCAACCATGACTAACCCATACACTATGCCCCGACGGAAAGGGATACTCTCGACGCCTCACACCGTGAACGGTTGCTTGAAGCTTTAGAGATTCCAGGTGATAAATCCTATTCCCTAATATAGATTTAACCCTTTGGTCTAGGCTAAAGACCACTAGTCACGATGTAGCCCAAGCACTAAGGATTACTTCAACACTTCACTCTGTTGCTCGCGCAACTAAGCCTCTAGTGGAGTTTGTCTCTTAGCACTTCACTCTATCTTGAACATAAAGAACTCTTGGAACGTGGAGTTAGGATAAATAACATTGGAAAAGGAAAGGAGATGTTCCGCTACCTCTCGACTCACCCTCTCGACCCTATCTAACCTTGCTTTGTCTAACCCTAATAAAGTGTCACTCATTCACAAGGGTTACAAAGATAGATTCTCAGCCCTAGTGTCACTCTAAGGGAAAATCAATTCAATAAGCATTCAAGGTTGAAACTCAATTAAAAACATCAATTAAAGAAACATAATAAGAGTCAATGAAACAAAATCATCCTAGGGTTTACAAGTCCAAGCACCCACTAGGGGTTTAGCTCTCAATGGGGCAATACACAATCAACAATAAAATTGAAAGTAAATGCATGCAATCCATAGATAAAACCCCTTATAGTCTGTATCGATGGTCTTGTGGAGCCGCCTCGTCTTCTCCAAAAGCTCCCTTGTTAGACCTAGGGTACACCTCTCCAAATCGATGCCGGTGAAAGCTCCCTCAATAGTTCTTCTCCAAAAAAACTGCTACAGTAACCTGTTACAGTAATTTTGCTACAATAACATGTCACAGTAACCTGTTACAATACTTCACCAAAATGCTCCCGAATCCACTTTTTCATCGAGGTCGCATGAATGGGCACACATCCATGTGGTAGATTACGTCGCGTTTTCAATAAAACCACATTGACGAAGCTCTTGATAATGTTGCACAAGTCAGAACATATGAGTGTGACTGCCTTTGTGCCCCTATATTTTGTGTATTTACTTGGGCACAATTTAGGTTGGCACACACCCACATGTCTTTGAGCACAACTTGTGTCTTCACAACTCTAAATGCACAAAATAACACAAATACTCACGAATGAGCTATAAAATCTGATAAAAGTAATGCTCACTGTAAGAAAATTATACTTCATATTATTTATACACAAGCACTTATCAAACTCCCCCACACTTAAGCTTTTGCTTGTCCCCAAGCAAAAATAAACATTCAAGCATATAAGCATAAAAATTGAAAGTGCTTGGCCTTAGGTTCACCAAAAGTATGCAAAAGAAGCATTCTACAAGTAAGGAAGAATTTCAAACATTAAATAAGAAGAATCATTGCTCTAGCTAAAAACTTGAACCAAAAAGGATAACAACCCGATATTTTGTAGTGTGTGTAAATTCACTCAAGTCAACCCAACGTATACTCCTCAAAGTTCTAATTAAGAGGGACTTATTTATATACAAATAGAAAAAGTAGTAGCTTTACACATCCTCTAAGTTAGCCCTTTCCTAGGTGGCCGCCAAGGTGGCTTTCACACTTTCGAGGTGGTAGCTCTTTCTACCGGTGTGATAGCTTTCACTCATCCAATGAGATAGCTTTTTCTCGTCATAGGGCATAACTAATATCTGTCTTATGAAAGTAGCTTCATACTTAATAGGTGGTAGCTCTTTCCACCCCCAATGCACAACAACACAAACACACACACACACATATATATATATATATATATATATATTCAAAGAAATTAAAACAAGAAACATACTTAAACAATCCCTTAAATGATGAACTTGAGTTTCCACAAGATTTAATGAGTGAGTAGTGCAACAAGTGGTAATTAGAAAAAATTCCTAAAAATTCAAGTAAAACTAGAGCATGATAATATTCAATATTAAAAATTTTTTCGAAACTCAACAATACAACCATTGTAACTAAGGTGAACCGCCATTGGCTACATGAGCATGAACAATGATTGTATAAATATAGAACATGTGTAATGTGAACTCCCCCAGATACTTAAAATGTACATTGCTCTCAATGTAAGTATGCAAGCACATTAAATAAGTATAACAATCAAAAACATGTGTGGAGATGGGCAATTGAAACAATACTCCCCTGAACTCCTAATGTTATGTTTGATGGAGCTATATTCATTAAGAATTAAGTTCCAAAGGGTTTTGGAGCACGCACGACCATGTGAAAAGCAACATGACCGTGCCCATGACTATTCCTCAATTCTAAGACTCACAATACCATTTGCACATATACATAAATAGGATTTAGTAAAGCTCAACAAAAATAAAATATAATCGAGTCTATAATGATATGAAAATGAAATACAACTCAAAATAACTGAAAAAAAAAATACTTAGAAGGAAAATCCTTTCTAAGTGGTACAAGTCCAAATAAAATGAAAAAATAAAGTAACAAAACATAAAGACAAAGAAATAAAATGACACCTCAAGCGTCGATGTCCTGCTCATTTGGCTCTGCTGCAGCTGTTGGTAATGCTGTTGGTGTTGCTAATGGTAATGGTGGTGCTGCTGGTGATGTTGGAGGTGTCGGTGGAGCTCGGGGTCTCATAGCAAATGGTGAGATCATGTCTCGCTTAAGTAGCTGATGTAAAGTGTTAAGATGTGCTATCACCTCGGTGCGGTTCACGGCCTGTGTAGCGCAAACCTCATCCAAATCAACTTGTAACACCCCCACAGCATTCTCGAGCCTCTGTAAATGATCATGTGCTCAAGTCAGAGAAAAGATTCGCACTAGCGGTGGCTCCTATGTTGCCGGAGGTACCTCTGTCTAAATCTGCTCTGGCTGTGGCTAAGGAACCGGTTGAGACCAATCGACCATCTCTGGTGGGGCCATGATCATAACATAAACTCTGTCTCAATATCTGCGGATCATGTCCATCAGTCGTATCGTCTCTAGGCCTCTCTGATCGCATCTAATAAACCCATCTCGATGATGAGTCTGGTGATGTATGGCTCGAGAAAATCACTTTCACTCTGGTGTACTGACCCTGGTGACATAGATACTTAGCCAAAATGTGTCCCAGGTGGAGTGACTTGCTATGTACCATAGAATATAGATAAAGCAACTCCTGTCAATTGAGAACGCCGGTACTATCACCATGGCAATTTACTGATCTACTCAGGACGATATGAATGTATCCATAAACTAGTCGGGAGAGGCATGTTGCCTTTGAGACCCCCGACTCATATTTCCCATGCCCACACAACGCCTTGCAGGCTCACTGCGGCGTCAAACTGCCGGGATAGTCCATCGGTAGCTGCTAGTACTACTCTGTATCAATAAACGCCTCATCGTAAAGACCCAATCGGATAGAGAACTGTGTAACACTCATACTGTGATACTGTCTGAAGGCTTTGAACTAAATGGCATCGATGCTGTCGAAGTTAGAGTACGACCGATCGAACTAGAATGACGCCAACACCTCTAGCGTCAACATGCAGATATCTGGCTCTTTGATAGACAACAAATGCCGCTAGCTACCCACAACAAGCACTCAAGTCCGGAAAATGAGATTGTCCAAACTTAAGCTTCGATAATCGCTCAAACCGAGCCTGATGCTCGGGGATCGCAAACTCCATAAGCTCAAGAAAGGGTTCTAGGGGACGCTTGCCGGCCGCTTTCTTTAACCTAGGATCCATTCCTGCAAGAATTGAAAAGAAATCAATCAATTAGAACTTTAAAAACCAATACTGCAGAAATCCACATGGTCATATGGAAATTCCACACGTCTGTTTGGATCTTCGGGGCATGAGAGCTGCACGGCCAAGTTGCAAAAATCATCCAAATACATTATATAATCATTATAAAATCGTTCTAAAGTCACTCACCAACCATTTAAACATAAAATCATGCAACATTGACCAAATGATCCAAAGAAAGTAAGATTGGCGAAGAAGAAAGGGGAAGAGAGGCTTACCGACGAAATGAGAGCTTAAAAACTTTGATTATGGCCGGAAAACTCACTCAAATCCGTTTAAATAGATGGAGAGGTGTCAGGAAGCTGAAAGGAGGTGTTCTTTGAGCATTTGGGAGTTTAAGAATGAAAAGACGCGAGTGGATTTTTAAAGGAAAAATCACGCCATTGGTGTTCTATGTATCCACACGGCCGTGTGAAAATTACCCACGCTCGTGTGACTCCCACAGGGTCGATCACAGGGTCATACACACACCCCTGTTTGCTCTCGGGATAGCTCTTTTTACCTCTGAATACATCCACTTTGGCTTGTGAAAATTCCCCATACCTGTGTGCCCTACCCACAGGGGCACCCACATGCCCATGTGGCTTCTCTGTCCTCCTGATAAACTTAGCTAAGTGTTCCACACGCCCCTGTGGAAGTTCCACACGGGCATGTGGATGCTCACAGGGGGACTCATAGGGGCATTCACAGGCTCCTGTGTGCTCTCGGGATGGAGAGGAAGTCTGTGCAAAGATTCACACGCCAGTGTGGAAATTACCCACGGGTGTGTGACAGTCACAAGGTCGCTCATAGGGGCTTTTACACACCCATTTGTCTTCTCGGGATAGATAAGTTGAGCTCTGAATAGAAACACACGCCTATGTGAAAATTTCACACAGCCATGTGTCTTCTCTGAATGACTTAGAAAAATTACAAACTACGCAAACAATTTTTGCAACACTCATACACTTACAGAGACTACAAATATAGGGAAAAACTGACCAAAGAATCATGAAATCAAGCTCAAACGACCTAAAACTTCTCCAATCACAATGAAGCACACTAAAAACACCAACTATCCATGAGAAAAACGCAGCAATATCATGTAAAAATCAAGACACCAATGATCAGTGAACGGCATGGCAGTTCATTGATCTGCTCAGGACAGTATGAATCTATCTGTAAGCCAGTCAGGAAAGGCATGTGGCCTTGGAGACCCCTGGCTCGTACTACCCATGTCCACATAACACACTCTAGGTTCGCTGCGGCGTCAAACTACTGGGATAGTCAATCGGTAGCTGCTAGTACTCTTCTATATCAATAAATGCCTCATCGCAAAGACCCAATAGGATAGAGAACTGTGTAACACTCATACTGCGATACTATCAGAAGTCTCTGAACTGAATGGCGTTGATGCTGACAAAGCTAGAGTACGAGCGATCAAACTACAATGACGCCAACAACTCTAGCGTCAACATGCGGATAGTTGGCTCTATGATCGACAACAAACTCCGCCATCTACCCACAACAAGAACTCCTCAACCCCATCGACCATCTCTTCCTCCAACTGTATCTCTCTCAAAGCACTTAAGTTCGAGAAATGAGATTGTCCAAACTTGAGCTTCGACAATCGCTCGAACTGAGCCTAATGCTCGGGGATCGCAAACTCCATATGCTTAGGCGAGGGTTCTCGGGGATACTTGCCGGCCGCTTTATTTGACCTAGCAGCCATTCCTACAAGAATTGAAAATAAATCGATCAATTAGAAGTTTAAAAACTAATACTGCAGAAATTCACATGGTCATGTGGAAATTCCACACGCCCGTGTGGATCTTTGGGGCGTGAGAGCCGCATGGCCAAGTTGCAAAAATTCTCCAAATACATTATATAATCATTATAAAATCATTCTCAAGTCAGTCACCAACCATTTAAACATGAAATCATGCAACATTGTCCAAATGAATTAAAGAAAATAAGATTGGCGAAGAAGATAGGGGAAGAGAGGCTTACTGACGAAATGAGAGCTTGAAAACTTTGAATACGGCCTAAAAACTAACTCAAATCCCTTTAAATAGATGGAGAGGGGTCGGAAGCTGAAAGGAGGCGTTCTTAGAGAATATGGGAGTTTTAGAATGAAGAGACGCGAATGGGTTTTAAAGAAAAATCACGTCCTTTCATGTTTTATGTATCCACACGGGCATGTGGAAATTACCCACGCCCGTGTGACTCCCACAGGGTTGATCACGGGGTCACACACACGCCTTTGTGTGCTTTGTGGATAGCTCTTTCTACCTCTGAACACATCCAATTGGGCGTGTGAAAATTCCCCATGCCCGTGTGCCCGACGCACAGGTGCACCCACAAGCCTATGTGGCTTCTCTGTCCTCCTGAGAAATTTGGCTAAGTGTTCCACACGCCCCTGTGGAAATTCCACACGGGCGTGTATATGCTCATAGGGGCATTCACATGCCCCTGTTTGCTCTCGGGATAGAGAGGAAGTCTGTGCAGAGATTCACATGCCTGCGTGAAAATTACCCACTGGCGTGTGACCGTCACAAGGTCACTCACAGGGGCGTTCACACGCCCCTTTGTCTTCTTGGGATAGAGAAGTTGAGCTCTGAATAGAAACACACGCCCATGTGGAAATTCCACACGGCCATGTGTCTTCTCTGAATGACTTTGAAAAATTACAGACTCCACAAACAATTTCTGCAACACTCATACACTTACAGAGACTGCAAATACAAGGAAAAACTAACTAAAGAATCATAAAAACACGCTCAAACGACCTAAAACTTCGCCAATCACAATGAAGCACACTAAAAACACCAATGATCCATGAGAAAAATACAACAATAGCATGTAAAAATCAAGACACCAACACTTAAGGTTTTATTCATGTAAAAACTATGTTAAGACCTAGAAAAACAGTAATGACTTGGGTTGCCTCCCAAGAAGCGCTTGTTTAACGTAACTAAGCTTGACGTACATGTCCTTACCTCACGGGGGTTCATGAAGAAAGAATACTTTCTTGTTATTGCTATCTACCTCGCCACCAAAGTATGGTTTGATACGATGTCTGTTTACCTTAAATGTACCCTTCTCCGGATTGGTAATTTCAATGGCCTCATGAGTTATTACTTGAGTTATAGTATATGGACCAAACAATCTAGTCTTACGCTTCCCTGGAAATAACCATATGCAAAAATTAAATAGTAAAACCTGATCACCTACTTTGAACTCTTTCGGATTCTTGATATGCTTGTCATGCCACTTCCGAATTCTTTCATTGTAAATCCTCGTATTCTTATATGCCTTCAACCTCCATTAATCTAACTTATTGAGATGAAGCATTCTTTGTTCCCCCGCTTTGCTCAAATCAAAGTTCACCGCCTTGATTGCCCAATAGGCTTTATGCGTAAGCTCCATAGGCAAATGACACGATTTACCATACACCAAGTTATAGGGAGTGGTCCTTATCGGAGTTTTGTACACTGTTCGGTGAGTCCAAAGCGTGTCATCCAAGCATTCTGATCAATTCCGCTTTCCTTGTTCCACTGACTTTGTTAAGATTATCTTAAGCTCTCTATTTGTGACTTCCACTGGACCACTAGTTTGTGGGTGGTAGGGAGTAGCGAGGCAATGATGCACTCCATAACGCTTCAATACTTTTTAAAGTTGAGCCTTGCAAAAATGAGTTCCTCGATTACTGATGATAATTCTTGGAGTTCCAAATCGAGTAAACAACCTCTTCAAAAATTTAACCACGGTTCTAGCATCATTAGTAGGTAGAGCTTGAGCCTCCACCCATTTGGAAACATAATCAACAACCACCAGAATATATTGATTATCGTTGGATTTCAGGAATGGTCCCATGCAATCAATACCCCACACATCAAATACCTCACAAAATTGCATTAGATTTTGAGGCATTTCGTCTCGTCATGAAAGATTCCCTACTCTTTGGCAACTATCGCATTGAAAAACAAACTAATGTGCATCCTAAAACAAAGTCGGCCAATAAAATCCAGCAACCAAGGCTTTTTCAGCAGCTGTACTTAAAGCATAATGGCCCCCAACCGGTCTTGAGTGGCAATGTGTAAGGATGACCCAACCTTCTTCCCTTGATACACATCTCTGGACCACATGATCTGTACAAATGCGAAACAAGAATGGATCATCCCAAAAATAGTTCTTTAAATCACTGAAGAACTTTTTCTTTTGTTGGAAGGTGAGGCCTGCTTAGAAACTTTCCCCGATAAGTAATTTACAAAATTCGCTAACCATGGGTGTCACCTGATGCCGAACTCTGGACTAAATACAAGTGCTCCTCGGGAAAGAAATCATTAATTTCTTTGTTTGATGGCTCTTGTCCTTCACAACCTTCTAATCGAGACAAATGGTCTACAACCACATTTTTGGTCCCTCTCTTATCTTTTATCTCCATATCAAACTCTTACAAAAGTAGAATCCAACGGATTAACCTTGGTTTAGCATCAACCTTGTTCATGAGATAACGGAGTGCCAAGTGATCGGTGAATACAGTGACCCTAGATAAGATAAGGTATGATCTGAACTTGTCAAAAGAAAACACCAATGCTAATAAATCTTTTTCTGTAGTTGTATAGTTCTCTTGAGCACTTGGGAGAGTCTTACTAGCATAGTATATTGGTTGGAACTGTTTACCTTTCCTCTGTCCCAAAACGGCTCCAATAACATAATCATTCGCATCGCATATAAGCTCAAATGGTTCATTCTAATCTGTTGTGATAAAAAATCGGTGCTTGCACTAATTTCTCTTTTAGCAAATTAAAATCAACCAAACAATCCTTCCCAAAATCAAAGGGAGTATCCTTTTCAAGGAGTTTTGTCAGTGGTTGACTGATTTTTGAAAAATCCTTGATGAACCTCCTGTAGAAACCTGCATACCCCAAGAAACTATGAACTCCTTTCACATTTGTAGTTGGAGGAAGTTTTTCTATGACTTCAATCTTTGCCTTGTCTACCTCCATCCCCACTTGGGAAATCTTATGACCAAGAACAATGACTTCTTGGACCATAAAGTGACACTTCTCCCAATTAAGAACAAGATTTGTCTCCTCACATCTCACCAACACTCTCTCCAAATTTATTAAACAAATGTCGAAGGAGTCTCCAAACACTGAAAAAGCATCCATGAACACCTCCATGATGTCCTCTAGGAGATCATAAAAAATAGTAGTCATGTAATGTTCGAATGTCGTTGGTGTGTTGCACATCCCAAAAGGCATTCTTCTAGAAGCAAAAGTAGCGTAGGGGCAAGTAAAGGTTGCCTTCTCTTGATCTTCTGGAGCTATAGGAATCTAAAAATATCTTTACATACCATCAAGGAAATAATAAAACTGATGCGTAGCCAATCGTTCCAACATCTGATCAATAAATGATAACCAAAAATGGTCCTTTCGAATTGCATCATTTAACCTTCTATTTGGAATTAATTCATTTCTTTTGTTTCTCACCACTGTCATTCCTCCTTTCTTCGGGACTACTTGAGTTAGGCTCACCCAAGCACTGTCGGAGATGGTGTAAATGATTCCTGCATCCAAAAGTTTTACCACCTCTACCTTGACAACTTCCTTCATGTTTGGGTTCAATCTTCTCTGAGGTTAGATCACAGACTTGTAATTGCTCTCCATTAGGATTTTATGAGTGCAGAAGAAAGGATTGATGCCCTCTATGTCAAAAATCTTACAAGAAATGGCAAATTTATGTCTCTTCAACAAGCCCTCTAACTTGTCCTTTTGAGATGTAGTGAGGTTTGAAGCTACAATGATAGGGATCTTTGACCCTTCTACCAGAAAAGCATATTCCAAGTGTGCGGGCAAACCTTTGAGATCCAAATCAGGTGGTTCTTTAATGGATGGTCGTAACCAGTCCTGTTTTAGTCTATCAATCTCCTCGAACTGTGCTGATTCCTATTCAATGGTATATCCCAAACTGTCTTCTAGTACTTGTTGGTTTGAATGATCTTCAATGATTTCCACATTTTGTCTCACAAATTTTTTGGACTTCACTAGAAACTCTTAACGAGAAGATTTCATGCATTTGCACTTGACTAAGTGATTCAAACTGAGCAAGGACCCTTTCCAAGCTTTCTTCTGGATGATCATTCACAAATGATGATACCGAACTTTGAAACTGCTCTAACATACTGACTAGCTCACAATTCTTCTCCTGAACATTATTGATGTGATCATTAACCAATTCTCCTATAGAGAAACTAATCCTGGATTAACCTTGCATGAAACAACATGAAGTGGGTTGCATTGCAAACAACTGCATCTTCAGTTCCATATTCTCAACCGATACCATGATTGTATCAAATAATTTTGTTGTGTTGATCATCTTTCCTGTAATCAAAGAAAAAAAATAAATCAGAATGATGGAAGAATAAGAAAGTGTGAAATAGACAAGTGATGAATGGCTAAAATAACAAAGTGCAAATGCTTCCAAAATGCGTATTCCCCGGCAACAACGCCAAAAACTTGACACACCCCTTGCATGTGCGTACCGCAAGTGCATGGGTTGTCAAAGTAATAAAGTACCAAGGTGAGTGGGTAGTCGTATCCATAGGGAATAATTGTCAGAAAGAAAGTATTGATGCTATTTAGCTATCTAGTAAACCAATTCATGATTTGAGTGAATAATATCAATGTAAATAAAAATCAAGAAAAGAGAAAAAAAACGCAATAGGAATAAGGGAGAGGTAAGCGATATGAAGATGGGGTTCTTAGACATTGCTCACCCTAGGACTATTGATAAGTGCTTGAGTAGGCACATTTTTATATATGTTTTCCATGCAATGAGCATCATTTTTACCATGGTTTATGTCTCATATTATGTATTTCGTGTTCTTTTATGCATATAGGTTGTGAATGCCTTGAAGAGTAAAAAGGAAGCAAAGATAGGCTATAAAGACACAATGTTGGGAGTCCTTGTTCAATTCAAGGAGCAAGACACAAGAGGAATTCATTAACGTGGAGATGTGTGCCAACTTCCAAGAGGATTCAAGTCAATTCATTAGTTGGAAGGGCACAAAGGTAGCCAGATATTCATGTTCCTTCTCTTTATAAAGATTGCAAGACCTTTCAAAGATGTGCCGATGAAGAAAAGTTTTATAGCCTACCACATGGATGTGTGCCCGAACATGTGGCCTCAAGAGAAGAGTGTTTGGACCACGGTTTGCGAAAGTACTGTAGCAATGGCACTGTAGCAGCACTGTAGCAAAGTTACTGTCCACGCGCCCGCGTGGAAATTCCTGCAGCTCACGCGGGCACGTGGAAAATTCACATGGTGCGTGGGGGCACGTGACAGGCTCGGTTTTGGGCTATAAATAGGCTGTTTACCCTATTCTTTGACATCTTTTGTGCGGCTCTTGAGGGTTGAGATGGCTAGGGTCTGGAGAGGAGGTCTTTGCTGATTTGGAGGATGTTCTTCACCAACTTTGATAGTTTCCTTCGCTGTCATAGCACTTGGGAAGCTACGGGCGACCTAGCTTCGGAGAGGAATTCTTCAAGACGTTGAACTACCAACCAAGGCCAATCATCACGATTTCAAGGGGGTTTTCTCTATGGATTTTATTGCTTTTCATTGTATTAATCATTGTCTTGTAACTTGCCCCATGGAGGTCTAAACCCTAGTAGGTACTTGGGCATGTGAACCCTAGAATCTATTCTTTTGTATTGATTTGGTTTATATTTCTAGTTAATCTGAGTTGATTTGAGTTTTAATCTTGTGTTCCCATTGCTTGCATGTTTTATTGATCCTTGTGGTTGATTGTATATGCATGATTTGTTACTTTGATGAGAGAGAGGTCTCCATTAGAGTTAGAACTTCAAGGTTAAAGAGGGTTGAGAGGGTGAGTCATGAGATAGTGGAGTGTCCTTTTCCCTTCCGATTGAGTGTTTCCTATCTCTGTATTCCCTAGACTCTATGCAACCATATTTAGTGTGGGGCGTGAGATTGAGAGATTTCTCCACCGGGACCTTGTAGGGCGTTAGGGATCCTTCGCTAGGAATTAGGGTTGGATCTATCTTTAGGAATCGGTTTCACTCTTAGGTGTCCCTAGGGCATATTACGGTTATATGGGGTGTGAGGTGTTGAGATTGAGCGATTTCTCCACCGGGACCTTGTAGGGGACTAGTACCGGTGGCTTGGAAGCAAGGGCCAGTTGTTCTTAGATTACCTCGACTTATTACACTTGGCTTAGAAGTATTTAGCGAATCTTAAACTTCATGTTAGATCCTAGGGGAAGCATTGCCCGGGTACCTCACCTTTATTGATTGAGATTCTCCCTTCATTTCACCCTTGTATATTCGTCGCCGGTATTCATTTCTTCGCATATTAGATTACCACACCTTTCCATTTATCATTAAGCTAGAAAGTAGAGAAGAAATTAGTACTAGTAGCATTGCTCCCTGTGGATTCGACTACCCGACTCACCGGATATTTTATTACTTCGACCCCCATGCACTTGCGGTTTACACGCATATTCGGATGTGTCAAGTTTTTGGCGCCATTGCCGGAGAACAGGATACTAGGAACGCTAGGACTTTGTTGCTCTAACCACTTATCTTTTTCTTTATTTGTCTATTCCACACTTTCTTTTTCTTCCATCATTCTCATCGATTTTTATTTTGTTTTTATCTATTACACTCTATCTTCTTCCACTATTCTATTTTGTTTTATTTTGTCTCATTTACTTTTTCTTGCATGGAACGTGAATGATGATTGATCCACTTATAGAATTATGTTCACAGGTTGATGCTGTCACTAGAAAAATTGATCGACTTGTTAGTGTTCATCAACAATACAATCCATGTCGCACCTCATATCATCCAACTCGAAGGAGCTACCCAAATCTATTATGGGATATTGATGGACAACAATGGGAAGCACCTCAACAAGAACTTCAATGGGATGAGAAAGTTGAAGAGGATGTACTTCGGTTGGAAAGAGTGTTACCGAGATTTATTGAAGCAACCAATACCCGTTTCCAAAATATTGAGGCCATATTAAGTTGTCATGAGATCTCCATCAAAAACCTTGAGTGTCAATTAGGAGAGATCTTGGACATGCTTGCTAAGAAAAAAGAAGAATTTGAGCAAGCAAGGCAAGTATCTTCGGGACATGATGAGGCCATGAACAACATTGAAGAAGTTTGGCAAATGGAGTACATTGGTGCACAAAATAAAAAGAAAGAAGTTGAATACAAATTTGAGATTTTGTGTTGTGTGAATGAAGATTGTGCTTGTGATCAAGAAAATTTTCAAGGGGATTTGCTGGTGTCATGCTCTTCTCAAGTTGAAAATATACAAGAAGAAGCAAATCCTAAGGTAATGGAACAAGCATCTCTCTTTGGGATTGATCAACTCATACAGCGCAAGAAAGAGGTCTTTGGCAATGGAAAAAGATGTGGGTAGGAGATTGAAGCTATCTAATGACCCACATGTGCTAAGCTTGGACAATTCCCAACCCAAATTGTTTCCTTGGAGGCCAAAAGTAAGATGGTTGGACTGTCCAACAAATACTTCATCCCGACAAGTTGATTTTTGGTTTAAAGGAAGTAGCTATGCAATGTCTAGTCGGGAGGAGCACACTCTTTTTAAAGCCTCCATAAGGTAAGAAAGAGGTACGTCGAGCTTAGTGACGTAAAACAAGCGCTTCTTGGGAGGCAACCCAAGTTTTCACATGTTTTCTAGCTTAGATTTTTTATTTCTGTAGTAATAAATTCATGAGTGTGTGCTTTGATGATATTTTTTGTTGTTGGTGTTGAGTTGTCATGGAAAAAAATTTTCCGTATTTTAAATTGGTTTTCATGTATCTGGCATGGTTTTGGGGTGAAATTCATGTTTATAGTTGAAGAATTAGTGTCAATTTGAAGCTTGGAGCCTTGCGTGGACTGTCTGCAGAAATTTTGCAGCTTACACGGTCGCATGGAATTTCCACGCCATCGTGTATAGTACCCACGCGGGGGTGTGGAATTTCCACTCCCCCATGTGGCTTATAAGAATATGATGGTTCACTTTTCATTATCTTCATCACTATCATTTCCCACTTCTCTATCTTCAAGAATCCGAACTTTTGAGCACAAAAACTAATTTTCTTCAACTCCTTTGAGATTTAAAAATGTTTTGCCGCCATTTGCATTAAGTTTTCTTCACCAATTTGCTCCAGTAAACTTCATCTTCTCCCATCTTCTCCATGCCCTTATTTTGCCAATCCATGAATTTTTATTGGTTTATAAGTGTTGTTTTTCATGGAAAATCTTGTACACACACTTTAGAATGCATGGATCAAAATTTTTGGAAGCGTTGGAGCCCAATCATGGCTTCTTGGCCATGGTTGGGCGCCCACGCGAGCGCGTGGCCGGACCACGTGCCCGCGTGGGCTAGCCAGCCTCTTGGCCGCTCGCCCACGCGGCCGTGCGGCCAGCCCAGATGCTCGCGTGGGCTGGCTAGCCGCTCGGCGGTGCGCCCATGCGGGCGCGCGGCCTGGCGCCACGCGCCAGCGCGGATGGCCCACGCGGCCGCGTGGCGCCCTAGCCGAGACCAAAACTCGCCCACGCGGGCGCGTGGCTCTCCCACATGCACGCGTGGGCTGGAAAAGTGCCCAGTAAGGACAGAAAAGAGCTTAGCTTGCCCTCTACGCCTGCGTGGAGCCCTGTACTCATCAAATTCATGCTTAACTGACTTCTTTTTGAAGTTTTATTTGCAAGTATGACACCAAGGACCGAAAAACTTGTTCCGAAATGCTTTGATCTTTTACGGTTACCCTTGGATGAGAACATTCGTTTGACTCACCGGCAACACCAGAAGATGACGTCGATGCTTGAAGTGTCCCATTCATGTTTCTTTAGATTCCTCTACTTTTGTTCTCATTTTTAGTTTTCTTTGTTTTATCATTTAGACTTTAGTTATCTTTTTCCTTTATTATCTTTTGTGCGAGTTTGTACTTCATTTGTTTTACTTATAAGAACTCATACATCTTTTCTATTTTGTTGAGCTTCACTGAACCCCTTGTCTACGTGCAGATGGCCTTGAGAGTTATGGTGATGGTGTTTTAGTCATAGACACGATCATGTGATATTGTCACATGGTCTTGTGAGCTTCACAACCCGTACAACAAGCCCATGAGTTACACTTAACCAAATGATTAATGACGAGTTCAGGGGAGTATTGTTTAATTGCATTCCCACACACATTATGCTTCCATTGTTATTATTTTTATTGTGCTTGCATGTGTACATTGAGGACAATGTACATCTTAAGTGTGGGGGAGGGTTCACCTTATACATGGCTTTTACTTGTGTTTTCATAAGTATGCTCTTGTTACTAATGAAGGTTCACCTTAGGGTTTAGAGTTTAATTCTTAGTTTTTAGAGGTTGTAAACATTAGATTTTATCATGCTCTAGTTTTCATCTAATTTCATTGAATATTTTTGTCCGATTGCTCTTTGTGCACTTTTCTCACTCATTAGACCTATGAAGACTCTAGTTCATTGTGTTTTGGACTTTAGTGTGCTAGTTTTTATTTGGAAAAAAAATCAGAGGAAAATCAGAAAAAATCAGAAAAATTTGAAAAAAAAAATTGGAAATTGTTTGTTGTTTTTACATAGGGGGTGGAAAGAGCTACCACCCATGATGTATGTAGGTACTGCCATAAATCGGATACTTGTTATGCCCTAATGAGAGAAAGAGCTATCACATGGGATGTGTGAAAGCTACCATCCTTGGTAGAAAGAGCTTCCATCTCGAAAGTGTGAAAGCCACTCAGGAGGCATCTCGGGAAAGGGCTACCTTAGATGTTGTGTGAAGCTACTACATATTCTTTGTGTTTATAAATAAGTCCCGTGTTAATAAGAACTTAGTAGTGGATATAGTGTTGACATGAGTTGAGTTTTTCACACACACACACACACACACGCACGGATTTCGGATTTTATCACTTTCATTTTTGATTGGATTGTTTGTTAGAGCATTGATTGTTCTATCTAATGTTTGACTCTCTGCATGACTTTAGAATTTTATTCTTGTACTCTTTTGGTGAACCTAAGGCCAAGCACTTCTCTTTTCTTTCCATGAGTTTAATATTTAATTTTGCTTGAGGACAAGCAAAGGCTTAAGTGTGGGGGAGTTTGATAAGTGCTTGAGTAGGCATATTTTTATATATGTTTTACATGCATTGAGCATCATTTTTACCATGGTTTATGTCTCATATTGTGTATTTGGCGTTGTTTTTTGCATATAGGTTGTGAATGCCTTGAAGAGTAAAAAGGAAGCAAAGATAGGCTATAAAGACACAATGTTGGGAGTCCTTGTTCAATTCAAGGACCAAGACATGAGAGGAGTTCATTAACGTGGAGATGTGTGCCAACTTCCAAGAGGATTCAAGTCAGTTCACTAGTTGGAAGGGCACAAAAGTTGCCAGATCTTTATGTTCCTTCTCTTTGTGAAGATTGCAAGACCTTTCAAAGATGCGTCGATGAAGAAAAATCTTATAGCTACCACATGGATGTGTGCCCGAACATGTGGCCTCAAGAGAACAATGTTTGGACCACGTTTTGTGAAAGTATTGTAGCAAAACACCATATCAATTTCACTGCAGCAGTACTGTAGCAAAATTACTGTCCACGCCCGCGTGGAAATTCCTGCAGCCCACGCGGGCGCGTGGAAAATCCACATGGGCGTGTGGGGGCACGTGACAAGTGCGGTTTTGGGCTATAAATAGGCCGTTTGCCCTACTCTTTGACATCTTTTGTGCGGCTCTTGAGGGGTCAGACGGCTAGGGTTTGGAGAGGAGATCTTTGCCGATTTGGAGGATGTTCTTCAGCAACTTTGATAGTTTCCTTCGCCGTCATAGCACTTGGGAAGGCACTGGAGACCTAGCTTCGGAGAGGAATCCTTCAAGACATTGAACTACCCACCAAGGCCAATCATCACGAATTCAAAGGGGTTTTGTCTATGGTTTTTGTTGCTTTTCTTTGTATTAATCATTGTCTTGTAACTTGCCCCATGGAGGGCTAAACCCTAGTAGGTACTTGGGCATGTGAACCCTAGAATCTATTCTTTTGTATTGATTTGGTTTATATTTCTAGTTAATCTGAGTTGATTTGAGTTTTAATCTTGTGTTCCCATTGCTTGCATGTTTTATTGATCCTTGTGGTTGATTGTATATGCATGATTTGTTACTTTGATGAGAGAGAGGTCTCCATTAGAGTTAGAACTTCAAGGTTAAAGAGGGTTGAGAGGGTGAGCCATGAGATAATGGAGTGTCTTTTTCCCTTCCGATTGAGTGTTTCCTATCTCTGTATTCCCTAGACTCTATGCAACCATATTTGGTGTGAGGCGTGAGATTGAGAGATTTCTCCGCCGGGACCTTGTAGGGGGTTAGGGATCCTTCGCTAGGAATTAGGGTTGGATCTATCTTTAGGAATCGGTTTCACTCTTAGGTGTCCCTAGGGCATATTGCGGTTATATGGGGTGTGAGGTGTTGAGATTGAGTGATTTCTCCACCCGGACCTTGTAGGGGACTAGTAGCGGTGGCTTGGAGGCAAGAGCCGGGTGTTCTTAGATTGACCTCGACTTATTAGACTCGGCTTAGAAGCATTTACCTCACCTTTATTGATTGAGATTCTCCCTCCATTTCACCCTTGCATATTCATCTCCGGTATTCATTTCTTTGCATATTAGATCACCACACCTTTCCATTTATTATTAGGCTAGAAAGTAGAGAAGAAGTTTGTACTAGTAGCCATGTTCCATATGGATTCGACTACCCGACTCACCGGGTATTTTATTACTTCGACACTCGTGCACTTACGGTTTACACGCATATTCGGACGTGTCAACTATTGTTTCAAGTGCAATACTAATTATTATGCCTCCTCTTTAAAGTTTAATGAGTTGTGGAAATCCAAAGACACAAAGTCCCAAACCTAAGATCAATCATCACTAACCATTACACTATGCCTCAGCGGAAAGGGATACTCTCGACCCCTCACACTGTGAATGGTTGCTTGAAGCTCTAGGGATTCCAAGTGATAAACCCTATTCCCTAATATAGATCTAACATTTTTGGTCCAGGCGAAAGACCCCTAGTCACGATTAAGCCCCAGCACTAAGGATTACTTCAACACTTCACTCTGTTTCTCACGCAACTAAGCCCTAGTGGAGTTTGTCTCTTAGCACTTCACTCTATAATGACTGCAAAGAACTCTTGGAATGTGGAGGTAGGATAAATCACATTGGAAGGGGAAGGGGACGTTCTGCTACCTCTCGACTCACCCTCTCGACCCTCTCCAACCTTGCTTTGTCAAACCCTAATGAAGTGCCACTCATTCACAAGGATTACGAAGATAGATTCTCAACCCTAGTGTCACTCTAAGAGAAAATTAATTCAACAAGTATTCAAGGTTGAAACTCAATTAAAAACATCAATTAAAGGAACATAATAAGAGTCAATGTAAATAAATCATCCTAAGGTTTACAAGTCCAAGCACCCACTAGGGGTTTAGCTATGCATGGAGCAATATACAATTAATAATGAAATAGAAAGTAAATGCATGCAATCCTTAGATAAAACCCCATTTTAGTCCATATTGATGGTCTTGTGAATGCCGTCTCATCTTCTCCAAAATGTTCCCTTGTCAAACCTAGGGTACACCTCATCGAATCGATGCTGACGAAAGCTCCCCCAATAGTTTTTCTCCAAAGGAACTCAATGTCGAATGCTGTAGGACCATTCCAAAAATCTAGCAAAAGCCTCTACAAACCCTAGCCGCGAGTGCCTCCAAAGATGGGCAAAAGATGGATAGGAGATCCCCAAAAAGAACTCTCAAAGTGGTATTTATAGGCCTGGAATTGGGCTTCCACACGGGCGTGTGGAATTTACACAAGGCCATGTGGATTTCCATATTTCAGTATCCTGTGAGTTATGAACAGTAACTGCTACAATAATTTTGCTACAATGATTTGCTACAGTTAACTGCAACAGTACTTCACCAAAATGCACCCGAATCCATTTTTTTATCGAGGCCGCGTGAATGGGCGCACATCCATGTTGTAGATCATGTCGCTTCTTCAATGAAATCACATTGACAAAGCTCTTGATAATGTTGCACAAGTCAGAACATATGAGTGTGACTGCCTATGTGCCCCTATATTTTGTGTATTTACTTGAGCACAATGGAGTTTGGCACACACCCACATGTCTTTGAGCACCACAACTTGTGTCTTGACGTTTGTTCAATCTAAGAACTTCATCAACAATTGTGTCACGATCTACTTTTGCTTTCTTTCATCCAAACTTGTCTCCACAACCCTAAATGCACAAAAGAACACAAATACACATGAATGAGCTATAAAATCTGATAAAAGTAATGCTCAATGTAAGAAAAATATACTTCGTATTAATTTATACACAAGCACTTATCACTGTCTTATGGACCAAGCATCACAAAGTTATCACTTTTAAGATAATAAATTAGTAATAGGTTATTCTCTCTTACTTTAGGTCACTAAGCCTTTACACGGTCCCTTGTCCTTTAAATGGCCATTCACTACCTATCCTCAGAGAGAAATAACAAACACCAAATTTTATCTTACGAAATTGTGCTTCCATTTTTAAGCTCAAAATTTATGAAGCTCTTGCTAAGTAAAGACGTGAAAAGCACATATTCTTAAAATAGGTAAGAAGATATAAAAGCTTCACATAAAAACTGCATGTTTTCGGAGAAGAGAAGCTCTAAGGGGCTTTTACGCCTCCATATATTTATCTCATTGGCTTTGATACCACAGGGGAGGGGCTTAGGGCTCTCTTACAACTATGGGGTTGTGAGAGTTATGATAGTAGAGCAAGGGAAGTTAGGAAAGCGGTTATAGATGGAGATGAAGAGTGAAAGAAAGATGATGAGCAAGAGCAAGGCACAAAGCAATTTATCAAAGCTAATACTTTTCATTCACTTTATTCAGATCTCTAAATGAATACAAGGCTCTCCTTTTATAGAAGAAGGGATTACTGTGCTAGATGTGACAAGTCATGTCATTAAGTCATCCTACCTAGAGTAAATTTTGACTAATAATACCTTTTTAATTATTGTACAAGGACTCAATAATTAACCTAAAATACTTACCCAGAGTATAGGGTTTGACAATTTTATAACAATAATAACACTACAAGAGTTAAGATTTTTAGAGATAACGATTTTTGTGTTACTCTGTTATTTTGCCACAAATATTAGGTTTTTTGTGTCAAAAAAGGTTAATAGACTCTATTGTTTAAATTAATCATGATAACTTATATTTTTGTCACTATTATAGTGATAATTGTGACAATTTAGTATCCGTCACAATTAAATTTTCACTATTAATATATTAATAGTGGTAAAATTTCTTTTGTATCTAGTGTTCATTACTAAAAACATATAAGATTTGATGTCAAAATTTTTGTGATGAGAATGATGTGTAATTGTGAAAAGAAATATTGTCGTCATTATAATTTTTTGTTTATTGTGACGAAAAAGTGTTCTCTGTCACTCAACATATATTTTTTGTTACAAGAGTTGTCACAAAAAATGCAACCATTTACTGCATAACATCTAATTATTTTGTCACTATTACAATTTCAATTGTGATAATTTAGTATCCATTACAATTATACATCTTATCTTTTGTGTTGATAATTTTGTATACAAAAAAAATTCAAACACATAGTGTCTAGTGACTATCGTCATAAAAATATAAATTAACATATATAGTATTTTATAAATTAGTATATATAGTTGTAAAATTATATTCTTAATAAAATATTAAAAAGTCTATTTTTCTACCCAATCTCAAAGCTTATGTATAAATTTTTTTTAAAATTTATTAGATGTTTTAAGTAATTATAGATAAAATTTAAGAGGGTTTTTAAATTAAAATTTAGCATAATTCTATCAAATAAAATTATTATTTATAAATACTCCAAAATAATTTATTATATACTAAAAAACTTTGTTTTAATCTTAATAAAATATTAAAAGGCCTAATTTTCTTATCCAATCTCAAAGGTTTTGTATATATTTTTTAAAGATTTATTAGGAAAATATTAAGAAGTTTATTTTTCCTACCCAATCTCAAAGGTTATGTATATATTTTTTAAAAATTTATTAGATGTTTGAAGTAATTATAGATAAAATTTAAAAAGGTATTAAAATTAAAATTTTACATAATTTTATCAAGCAATACTATTATTTATAAATTCTTCAAAATAACCTATTAGATACTAACATAATGTTTGGATTCAAAAGTAGAAGGGAAAGTAAGGGGGAGGGGAACGGGAGGGAAAGGAAAGGAAGGGTTCAACCATTGTTTGGATAGACAAATTTTATGGAGGAAAAGAAAATGATGGTTTTCTGATAAACCTTGTTTGGTTAAGGAAGGGAAAGGAAAGGAAAGAAAAGGAAAGGACATATAATAATATGATTTACCAATTATACCCATATTACTAATTTATTAAAGAAAATTACTTATTTTAAACACATGCATTATAAATATCTCAAATAAATTCAGACTTTAAGTAGATTTTTTTAATAAATATTAAAATTATTACAATGGTCATTATTATTTTGATTTTATTTTTATAGTTTAATTTTGTCTATTCTCAATTACCACCATTTATTTTTCCTTTGGAAATATATCATACTTGATTAAAATAAAATTAGATTGAAAAAAAGTGAAAGAAGAAACTTATGATGTGGCGTTATGTAATTAATTTTAAATACTAAGAGTATTAAGGTCTTTTAAAAATTTTCAAAATTTTTAGGAGGTTCTCCACCTCGGCACCCCAAATCCGGGGGGTTAGAAAAAATGGGTATTTAGAGGGTTTCGAAAGGTTTCAGAGGATCAGAGTTAACATTTCCTTTAACTTTCTTAAATTAAAGATATCTATCCAAATGAGAGAATGACTCACTCTGACCCTCTAAAACCCTCTTTTTTCTTTACTTTCCCTCACCGGCCCTCAATCCAAACATATCATAAAAAATTTTGTTCTATTAAGCCAAAATATTACCTATTAAAACATTTAAAAACAACTATGCCCAAATGATAAATTATCATCATCGCATTGCTGTAGCCTCTATATCTACAATGTGAAGAAGAATATTCCATATATATATATACATCCAGGGACCTTTTTATAAGAAATTTTATTTTTAGGGTCTGACAGTGAATTTTGGCAGATATTTAAGTTAAGAGATAAGGTTGCAAAATTCTAGTTTTTGTGGCTTTTCTTCTTCTTCATGGTTGCTACAGTAACCTAAGAGGAGGAAGGGGGGGGAGGGTTAAGAAGGTTTTTGGATAAGATTTTGAATGAGATTTTTTCTTAATCTTCATCAAGAGCTTCAAACCGATGAAAGAAATAAGAAGAAGAAGAAAAAAAGAAATTTGGAGGTTATGAGAAAAGAGGAAGCTTGGTGCTTGATGGAGGGGAGGATAGGATGAAGTTTTCTTTGGTAAGGGTTCTAAATAATTTTGTTTTGAGATATATGGGTGCATGTGTGTATGTATGTGTATGTGTGATTGGTTTAATAAAGAAGAAGATGATAGATTTGAAGAAATATTGATGAGGATGAGGAAGTTGTTGTCGTGAGATGATTTTGTGTTTGAAAACCATTGTTTTTGAGTGAGATTTTGCTTGGAATGAAGAATGGATTCTCGGAATTACTGTAGCATTACTGTAATGAATAGATTAGAGTTTGTTTGGGTGGTTAAGTTGCGTTAAATTGGTGGTGATAATGATTGGAAATGTGTTAGTTGAGTTAAATTGGTTTGGTTGAGTTGGTTTGATCAAATCAAGTTAAGTTGGTTGGAAATTAAGTGGTTGGTTTAATTGATTTGGTTGAATTTGAAATTGGGTTTGGATGAGAGTTGTTGTGATTGGGTTCAATTGAATTGATTTGGTCTAGGTTTGATCAAATCAAGGTTAGTTGTGATTGGACTTGAACTGTTTTTACTAAATTAAGTTGGTTGAGGTTTATTTGGACTTGGTTCAAAATTTTAGCTAGTGACTTTTATGGTGAACCAATTCAAGGAGAATTGGGTTAAGTTGAATCAAGCTGGTTCAACATATTTTGTATAACAATTGAATTTGGTTCAATGAAATTGAGATTGGTTCAGGTTGGTTTAGGAGGGTTTAGCCTAAATTGAGTTGGTTTAAGTGCAATTGGAGACCAATTTGATTATGCAAGGTCGGGATTTAACCGGTTGGAGTGAGTGAGCCCAATTAGAGAGTCAATTACTTATTTCTTGTATTATCTTTTGGGTTCAGTTTCGTAATTAGCCTGTAGTTATTCATTTTATTCCATTATCCTGTTAGGTGTTGTTCAGGCTTGGGAGGGAATTCCAGGTCTAGCAAGAAACCCAAGGGAGACCAGGTGAGTTGGTAGTACCTACTCGTTTTTGTATAATTGTTTAATTGCTATGATTTTGAAATAGTTATTTAAATGGCTATTATTGGAAAATAATTGTTTTATTATTTTATTTTATATTGTTCAGTAATTTTTATTGTTAAAAGATACCTATATTTATTTGTAGTATGTCATCGCAATCGTATGAGTATGTCTGGTTTTGACAATCAAATTATGCATAATTCTTCTAAGAGAATGCCTATGATTCTTTTATATTGTTTAATTATAGTTTTATTGGTTATTACAATTGCATTAAGACTTTATTGGAATCGGAATGAGTTATGTACATATGTTTCATAATTGGAAAGCATTATTGTGCAAATTTAAGG
The DNA here is from genome assembly GCF_009730915.1 of Dioscorea cayenensis subsp. rotundata. Lineage (NCBI taxonomy): Eukaryota > Viridiplantae > Streptophyta > Magnoliopsida > Dioscoreales > Dioscoreaceae > Dioscorea > Dioscorea cayenensis. The sequence continues at coordinate 15,759,246 of NC_052476.1, read as the reverse complement.
ATTTTCGGATTGTTACTTGGTTCATAAATTCTGCTTTAATTTATGTTAAAATTTTTGGATATGGTTGTGTTTATCATTTCCGTGGGGAAATAGCAGATATTTTGGATATTGATTATTTGCACTGGTTATGGATTTATCGTTGTGAGATGCATGTTTTATTATTTGGTTGCTGACATCCTACTGCCGTAGGAGGTTATCACGCCCAGCCTGTTGAGGTGGCGTGGAAGACCGGTAGACTTATTGGTCCTGTTCAGGTGGGAGTGTATAACCCTGACTGGATGTTCATCGAGAAGCCTGGGTCACCACACGGTGGACCGATGGGTCAACATTAGGGACATGAGTTCCTTGACGGCCTGAACCTAGCCGCGAAGGTTTAGAGAGGTGTCTAGACCATATTGCTTTCTGTTGTAGTGCTAGTTTTACAGTTGTGGTTTTGGAGGCTCTCAACCTAATTGCTAGGGTGGCTACGTCAAGGAGTGTGTTTTTTGGCCGATTATTTGAGGGTGGATTTTACTTTACATGTTATTTTGGATTGTGATAAGGGGGCAAAGCCCAGCTGTCTCTCTAAGTAGGGAAGTCTCTCACAAGATTTGTATTTATCTGAGAAATGTTATTTTGGATTGTGATGAAGGGGCAAAGCCCAGCTGTCGCTCTACCGAGGGCAGCCCCTCACAAGATTTGTATTTTTTTGAGAAATGGTATTTTGTATTTTGATGAGGGGGCGAGGCCTAACTGTCTCTCTAAGGAGGGCAGTCTCTCACCAAATTTGTATTTTCTGAGAAAATTGATTTGATGATGATTTATGGTGAATTTATGTTTCAAAAGCTCTTTAAAGTTGTATTTTGCTATAATTTTGGTCTTTGTGAAAGTTTTGAAATTATATGAGAAATTGATCTTGATATACTATGTATACGTTATATTTAATTATTTGTAATTATTGAGCCACTATCGACCAACTGAAGTGTGTTGTAGTTCCAAGAGCAGGACCATACTAGATTGCTTATGCGAGTATAGAGCCAGCCAAGGCTGAGTTCAGGGTTACTGTGGGTCCCTTTTCATTTTTTACTGTTGGTGTCGTGATTTTATAGCGGGTGTACTAGCATTTTGGAGTAATTGTGCTTATTGTATCCGTGTATTTGAACTTGTAGCTGTGTAAAATTGTTAATCATGTTATGTAAGTTTGATTTGGTTTTTCATGTGTGTTAGTTTTCCAGTTAAAATGGAGTTAGTCAAGATAACTCTTTCGAGTAAGCGGTTGAACTAGTCAACCGATCATGTCAAATGGGGTCAACCCAAGAGTTATTTAGTTATAAATTAATTATAAATTATTAGAGGGACTGTATTGGTAGACCATAAAGGTATTTGCAATTTATTCCTAAATTAATTTTGGTTTATTGGAGATTGTAAATTATAAATAATATGTAGTACAACATCTTGAATATACAATTTTATCATGGTGAATTTTAGTAATGTATAAATGATAAATACTTTTTTATCAATTTAACTACATTTGACTCAAAATTATCTTTTAGTTTTATTAAAAGCAATGTTGTTTGATTATATTACTTTCAATGAATATTGATATCAAATAAGTAGTCACTCACTTTATAGGAGAATGAAAAAATAATTGAAGTGATTGTGGAGCTCTAAAAAAATTGTGGGGCCTATTATAAGACAAAATTTATTGCATATTGATATTATTATAAATTAAGTCTTATAGTTTAAAAAATATTTCAAATTTTCAAGATTATAATTTTGTCTAAAGGATAATGGTAAATGAAAATTTTAAATATAATTGTTTTGAAAAAGAAAACAATAACTGTGGGCCCTAAAAAATTATGGGGCTGACCAAATTTATTGCATATTGATCTTATCATATTCATGACAGGATCAGCCTCGGTTCAATCACTGACCCATGACTCATGAACTTTCCTGTCATAGATGATTTTGATATTATTTTATTAGTTAGTTTCTTTTATGCATTGCAAGTAATTAAACAAAGGATTTAAAAAATCTCAAATCTCTAGATTTTTTATCGATATTTTATTTTATTGTAGTTATTAATAATGATTTATATTTTTTTATTTTATTATGTAATTTATTATATAATGAAAATAATTTTTACAAAATTTATCATGATTTTGCCTAGTCCCATTTTCACTAAATCTGGCCTTGAATGAGATATTAACAATTTGAGCTGGTTAAGGATGTGCGAGTAAATTTTTTTTTTTCTAACACAAATACTTTAATTTCCGAAATCATTCCTTCTCAAAATAAACACCCAAGGACATTGGAGCAAATATGATTTTAGTTTTGAGTATTTTAATAAATTTATTTAAAGATGTAACTAATTAACTTCCTCAAAAAACTATTTATTGATGGATATTTTACTTTGCCCCTAAGTCAAACCTTTCAATCAATGTTTATTTCATTCTTTCCTTTAGTAGCCCGTGAACCTCCTTTCTTTCCTTTTTCTTTCTTCCACCTAACTCTGAGCATCCCTTATTTGATGGCCTTATTGTCAGCCATGCCACATCATGAGGAAGTCAGACTTTCGGCTTCAAAAAGAGATCCAAGCTTCACCCTCTCTTTTTTTGTTGTGCAGCTTTGGCTGAAACCTTAGTGAAAGCTGAGACCTTTGTTTCTTGTCTAGAAATTTCAGCTTGTTTTATTGCAATTTACGGGCCTAGTTGTTGGTCTTGTGACATGGAGGTTAGCTTGTAGACCTTAGCCAACTTATGCCATTTCTTCTTGTGTTTTGCTTGTAGAGATGTTGGTTTGAATTGGCAACTTAGAAATTGTTGTCTATTTATCTATTTGCTTGCTCTTTTGTCTTGCCTATTAGATGTAACCCCCTTCTTTTCCCACATCATTTATTAATCAAAATAAATAAATAAAGATAACATCATAAACCAACCCAAGGCACAACATAAACACAAATATCCCCATAATAAACATATTAAAAAATTATAGAATATTCCTAAGCATCAACAAATTTTATGTCTCATAAATTATAAGCTTTATCCTAATGTAATAATCCTAACACATTGGAACATAAGCTAATATAATGTAAAAGGGAATGAGACTAAATGTGCTGACCAAGTTGAACAAACAATAGAGCAAACTGCTGGTACTAGCCAAAAAGGAACTTCAATCATTTACTCCTAAAAAATGGGTGGCTAAAAGGTGAGCTACTGGCTTAGTTAATATTATGCTTATATAGATATGTATATAGCCATGTAACACAATACAATCAAGTAATTAATAACATGAAATTAGTCATGCCAATTTAATTTTCATATAACAAAATATAATCAAGTAATCAATAACACAAAATCAATCTAGATCATGTCAATTCAATTTTTATATAAAGATATATAATAAATCAATTAATATACAAAATTGATCATATCAATTTAATCCTCAAATTACTTACAATATTCTTTACTATTTCTTGGTTATTCCATTTTTTATTTATTTGAACCCTCTTTAACCTAGCTAAGCATCTCCAATAATCTAATGGCCATATCTCACCCAGTGCATCTACTATTATCACATTTGTAGACACGCATCCTAATCTCATCAATCCCAGATACTGCTTTCATCACCTATAGTACCTTGATACCTTATTATCTCCTATATGAATAATTGTTAGTACCCTATCGTTGTTTATATGGAATGGTGCTTATGTGATCGTAATATATGCATAACATCAATCTTTAAACCAAAGCACTAGCATATATCTAATCTAGATAAGCCCAAATAATCTATTCCTATTATTTATTCTATATCTCATAACTCCATATCAAACCAAATCCATTCTAATGCTTATGTCTGATGTAGCATGTAGAAAGATTTTAGGACTTTAAATTTAAACTTTCAAAGTTTCTTTTTATTTATATTTATCTTAGATTTATTGGTTATTTTAATTTTGTTTATTTATCCAATATTTTGTTATTATTTTAGTTTTCTTTACTATTTCATCCTTAGTATAGACCTATATAAATTTTTATTTTAGAGTGGCAGTTCTTGAATTAGAATTGTGATCTGCTGCGTTAATATCCATTATCTCCCTTCAATCACATACATACTTCAAACAAAATAATGTATACTTATTATATAACAATACAAATCTCAACATGCCATCAACCTAATAACAATCGCATCATACTCTATATTTTCATAAGATATATGTACAAAGCAATCACTCAATCCAATAAACTCAATCATATATATATATATATTGATAGGGACGCAAGTGTACATGTCGATCACGTAATAAAGTGTGCGTAAGTGTAGAGTGTCGGTCCATAGGGAAGAAACTGAATATTAGTAATGACTCTTAACCCAAAAAATAGCCTAAAAGATTTAGTGTTGTGTGTGTGAACAAAAGCAAAAAGTAACAAGAAAATACGGAAATGATAGAAGAGTAGTCAAGGAAGAAAGCAATGCCTGGGCATAGAATCCCTCTATGGTTATGAAGTACATGACAATGATTGTCTAAACATGCAATCCTATTTGAACCGAAAGGTCTTTAGAATTATACCAAACCCCGATTTCTCAGGCTAAGAGTAATTGAATAGGTGCAGAGCTGATACAAACATCCACACAATTGCATTAACACTCTATGAAACCTTATTGTGGGCTAAGGACAATCTCTTAAATAGATAACCTTCCAAAATGGAGGGATTACTCCTAATCCGAATACAGAGCAAAAATGCGATTTCTCCTAAAATCCGTTCCACATAATTGCAAGGATCACGTAAATTAACACTAATCCACTCAGAAGGATGGTGGGAGACAAAGTCTCCTAGTTACCCTAATCATAGGTGTACCCACTATCCTCTTGAAATGCGGCAAGTCTATGCTAGGAGGGATTTTTTTTTCATCATGTAGCAATACCAAATATGATGACTAGGGCTTTCGCCTAGTTAGCAACCAAACATTCAGTCACATAAATAGACTCAAATAGATGATATTGCAAATAAGAAAACATTCAAAGCATCAAAGATCCAATAAACAATGTCAAAATATAATCCCTAGTGTTCAACTTTAGCCAAACATCTACAAATTAGCCCTCCATTAATGGAGGGCAAGCATTCAAGATGCAAATAATGGATGAAAACAGAGAATCATAAAAACCCCCTTTTCAATCAATAGAATGAAGAATCACTGGAGGAGTTGCTTGAAAAGCTTCCACACACGCCACCAAGGTGAGCTTGACGGCTACAATCTTTAATCACCCTTGAATGTAGAGCCGAATCCCTCTTCAAATCACTCCTTAGGTTTTGAAGATTCGTCTCTTTTCTTTCCTAACTCCTCCTCCAAGAATCACCCTTAAAGAATAAAATAATAGAATAGAGAATACCCTAAAAATCCTCATAAGTTCTATTTATACCCGTCTGCTTACGGGCTGCTTGCGGGAGTAAGGGCTAGGCTGTAAGGGAGCTGGAGAAGATGGTCGTGAGCCTTAAGGGAATGCTTATGGGCATAAGCTCCATCTGTAAGGTCTTCTGTTTGTGTTGTGGCCCAACGTACTACCATAATGGCTAGACCATAAATTTCACTATTTTGCTTCTTGTAACCACCCTTACGGGCGTAAGCTGTGGTAGTAAACTCCTATGGATGATCCTTACCGGCATCCTTACGGGCATAAGTCTTGCCCGTAAGGTCCTCTGAATTGGCTCTGAATCACTCTTATGGGCATAAGCATGCCCGCAAGATCCTCTGGAATTGGCTTACTGTTGTAAGTTGGGGCGTAAACTACCAGTAAGCCATGCAGTTTACCTTGCCCTTGTTCTAATGATGCCGATAGAACTCCAACTTTCATCATTTGAGATCTGAAATGCTTTCTTTGGCTCTCTCTTGTCTTTAAGCGTTGTCCTAAGCCTGTTAATGCAAAACACACTTTATTTAGTATCAAATTCCATAATATGGTTCTAATACATGCCAATTGAGTGTACAAAATGATATGAAATACATGAACATTGTACACTCATCAATATATATATATAGTTAAACATATAATTTGCATATAGATATAAGTAAAATGCTTACCTCTTGCTCAACATTAACCAAAAGTTTGTCTATTCTTTTCTTAACCTTTATCACCACATGAAAATTGTAGTCTACAAAAGCATTTTAAGTTTCTAATCCATTGTTAATTCATTTTAGAAATGAATTAGAAACATAATCGAAATAGAATTCTTCTGTTTCTAAAAAATTCATTGCTAATTTATAAGAAACAAAAGTAGCAGTCCATTTTAGACTTTAGAAACGGATTTACAACGGAATAAAATTCATTTCTAAATTTTGAAAATAGAAACATAAATTACGCCATTTCAAATTCATTGTTAAATTTTACATCAGAGTTTATTCTGTTTCAAATCCATTTCAGAATTCAGGAACGGATTTGAAATGGAAAATAATTTGCTTTTAAAATTTTTTTTTTATTGGAAACATAAATGATTACATTTCAAATCCGTTGCTAAAACTAAATATATATATATATATATATAATTTTAAAACAAATTAATCTATTTTTAATTAGTTGGTAATCCATTTTAAATACCTAATAAATAAATAAAACAAAATAAAATTCTATATTGATTTTGATAATTTATATAATTATATCTGTTACAGCATATTTGTTCAACCAACAATGCTGACAAATAATGTTTTCATTAATTCATATCGATAGCAGATGTCCAAAAACATTTGTTTAATAAAAAAATGTTGGCAAATAACTAATAAGCTGCAACTCATCTAGGTGATTAATATCATGATCATCACTAGCTGGTTGTGAGTCCTGAGTGTACTATGAGTACTGAAGGATCCTAGCGTGGAAACACATCATCATATCCTACACCTGACTCATCATCTGGTCACAATGTTGAGCTTTTTCCCCCTTATCTAGTGTAGACTTTGCTGAAGGTCATTGTCATTATCCCTCATTTCGTGTAGACTCTCATGAAGCTCCTTATTATTATCTTGTAGGTAATCAATAGTCTCGCATAGCTATCTAATCTTAACTTGTAGCTTCTTATATGATGTATGATAGGGATGTAGTCACCTACTGTACGCAAGTGTGCGTGCCGGTTAAGTAATACAAAGTGCTAAAAAGCAGGGTTGTCGATGCGCAAAGAACTAGAGAATACTAATATCTCTAAATCAGACAAACCTAATCAAAGTTTTTAAGTGTAAATGGGAAGTAAAAACTAGGAGTCAACAACACAAATAGAAAATACAGCAAGACAAGCATGAAGAAAGGGTGTGCAGGCAAAGAATTCCCCTAGGGTTTGTTAGATCATGGACAATAGTTGCATAAAGTTTTACAATCAAGTTAAACTGAGAGAGTTTCTAAAATATACAACATTTTTTCCCAAGGTGAATAGTAACTAGTCCCATACGGTGCTGATACAGACAACCCTATGACCTAGCTTCAAGACACGCTTATAGAGGGCGTGGGCATCACGAGAGAATTCCATCTCTATCTCGAGGGCACTGGTGGCATTGTTGTTGTGAAGGATCTTGTTGGATGACTCAAAGCGGAAGAGGAAGGAGTCCTTGTCGAAAGCCCCATCTATAGTGGAGCTGGAGAAGTAAAGCTTGTTATCACGCAAAAGTTTCTTGGACTTTTCCATCATTGGGGTTACTACTGCTGTTAGTCGTCATTGTCATGATCATCATCGTCGTCGATAAGCTTTCATTTGCGAATTCTCTAAATAGAGCGAACTAGGTGGTGCTAGGTTAGAGAGTAGAAAAACACGACAGCTTCTTCCATGTAATTTCGATTGAAAAAATCCTCGAGTTTACTAAGAATAAGAATATATACATATATATATATATATATATATTCCACATATTAAAAAAATAAGTAAATTAATGTTTGTAATTTAATAAAATTTTGTAAGCCATAATTTTATTAAATTCTATATTGCCTACTTGAGGAGTAAGAAGAAAAGGGATAAATTAGGGGAAAAAAATCTTCTCTTGGTAGAAGCAAAACGGTAGTAAATATTTTAAAGAAAAATCAATTTTAAATAGTGAAAATAAAAAAAAATCAATTTTTTAAAAATCCAAATTATAAATTTCGAAAGAAAACTAAAAAAATTAAAAAAAAAATAAGATTTGAAAATGAATTGAAATTTAAATATCTTGACAAATTTTTAAATTCAAGAAAATTAAAAATTTGAAGGAAAAAATAGATCCTGGGACAAAAAAATGAACGGGAGAAGAAAAAGAAAGGTAAAAAGAAAAAGAAGAAAGGAAAAACGAGATCCCACAGTTGGTCTTCCTTAAAATACTAGATCCACACAATATGTGCTTCCCAGATTTAGGTCAGATCACTCTCCTATCTGTCTAGATTTTGGAGAGCAAATTTTCCACGATCTCAACCTTTTAGATTTGAAAAATTTTGATACACCAATCCTTAAATAAAAAATCTAATTCAGGACTGGTGGGCTAAATTTAATCCTGAAGGATGCGGGGCTTTTATTCTTCCAAAAAAACTAGCACATCTGAAAGCTAAACTTCACATTTGGTCCAAGAATACTTTTGGAGCTTCCAACCTTCTCAGAAAAAGCTTACTCATAGAATCAAATTCCCTTGTCATCATTGGTGAAAGTAGATCTCTCTCGAAAGGAAGAGTCCAATTTGCTTTCTTAAATCTGATTAGAGCTTTTCTCTATTCTGAATTAGGAAGAAATTTACTGAGAGACAGAGATCCAAAATCACTTTGCTAAGAGAAATGGACTCAAATACAAAGTTTTCCATCAAATAGAAAATGGAAGGAGAAACAAAAACCATATACCTGTATCTGTCATAACGGACAATGGATTGAAGGAAATGAGCAAATTAGTAGAATCTTCAATGATCATTTTCATTCACTTATTGGCACTCCTTTATTAAACAGATTTTTACTAGATTGGCAAAACTTATTTGTCTATAAGGAAAGAGTTGATCTCTCCCAGCTTGAGCTACCTTTCTCTTCAGATGAGATAAAACAAGCAGTCTTTGACCTAAATGCAAATAAAGCTTTAGGTCTAGATGGTTTCCCTATATTCTTTTTTTAGAAACATTGGACCATCTTTCATGACCCATTAGTTAAAATTTGTGAAGACTTCTATGAAGGTTAAATTAACTATGAGCATCTAAATTGGATTCATATCAACCTCATGGCAAAACACACACCTAGGGAAGTTTCCAACTTTCTCCCTATTAGCCTAATCAACTCCACCTGTAAAATCATTTCCAAGATCCTTCATTCTTGTCTGAGCACAGTGATTACTAATCTTGTGGATAAATCTCAATCAGGTTTTGTTAAGGAAAGGTGCATAGTGGATAATATTATTGGTGCTCAAGAAGTAATTTTCAATCTACAAAAATGGAAACTACTTGGTTGTGTCTTCAAAGTAGATTTTGCAAAAGCCTTTGACTCTATATATTGGAACTTCCTTCTTGAAGTTCTTGCTGCCAGAGGCTTTGGACTTAGATGGTTGACTTGGGTTCACACTATACTTAATACTATAAAAACCCAGTTTCTCATTAACGGAACAACCCAAGGGTATATTCATTGTAAAAGAGGTCTGCGACAAGGAGATCCTTTATTCCCTCTTATATTCACTCTAGTAGCTGATGTCCTAAGTGCAATGTTTACTCATGCTCTTAGATTCAAAGTTTTAGTAGGTGTTACTTTGGACCAAACTAAAAACATCTGTCATCTACAATATACAGATGACCTATTAATATTCTCAGCAGGAGGACAAGAGGGTCTTCAAATCATCAAATGAATTCTCTATCTCTAAGAATGGTCTTCTGGTCTCTCCATAAATTATTTGAAAAGTTGTTTATATTCAACAAATTATGGCTTACGACCAAATTTTACGTCTGCCAAGATCCTAAACTATTCCAAAAATTATCCTCCTATTACTTACTTAGGGTTTCCTCTTTGGGACGAAGACCAAGACGTCAAGACTGGGCGAAACTCATTGGAATGGTTTGTTCTACTAGGGTCTCATCTTGGAAAGCAATTTACCTATTCCTAGGTGGCCTTCTAACTCTCATTAATTCCGTTCTCTCAAGCAATTCCAGTTTACTGGATGTCAGTTTTCAAATTTCCTGCTTGGGTGATATAAGAAATAGATCAAATTTGAATGGCTTTTTATGGAAAAGATGAGATAAGGGATCCAAAGGGATTAGATTGGTAACCTAGAATAAGACTTCCTGACCTCATAACATGGGTGGGTGGGGAATACTTAATCTTTGAAAATTCAATAAAGCTTTTCTTGGGAAATGGTGGTGGAAACTCTCTTGCAACCCAAATAGTGATCGGGCTAAAATCATCCAAGCCAATTACCTAAATAGAAGCTCAAATGGAATTTTATTTCAGACTCCACCCAGAAATAAATCCTTCTTATGGGCAGGAGTGAACACCACCTTACAACCCTTTCACTCCTGTATCTCCAAAACTATCAGAAAGTGGCTCTAGCACTTCCTTTCGGTTTGACAGATGGCACTCTTGGCAACCTGTTAAAGATCTCTGGCCATCTCTTTTTATTGATTGTACTTCTCTGTGGATAAATATCAGGCAATTTTTTCAGCAACTAAATACCCCGGAGAATCTTATTCTTTCAGTCACATTAGATGAGTTATCCCCTCTATTGGAAATAATTCCATATTGCTCCATTATTAAGGATGATCTCCACATTTGCGCATTGGAAAAAAGTGGAACTTTTTCAGTGAAATCTTTCTACAAGTTCCTAATAGATGGTGGCACGTGTAGTCCACTATATGTCGCAATTCTGGAAAATTTGTTGCCCTAGCAAAATATCTCTATTTTGCTGGCTAACGAAGGAAAATAAACTACTTACTCTGACAAATCTTTTCAAGAAAGGGTATGGTGCAACCTTCAAAATTCCACAAACACATGTGTTCTTTGCTACAAAGCTTCTGAGAAACTAGATCATCATTTTCTATATTGCATTTTCTCAGAACAAATTTGGGCTTTTTCATTCAAATCTTAGACTCAAATTCTTCACCACAATTAATCCCTAAGCTTTGGACTTCTTGGTTATAATCTCTAAATCCCCAACACCGAAGTCTTTGGAATCTTACCTCTCGAGCCATTATGTGGAATATTTGGATCAAACAAAATACTCACATTTTTCATTTAACTGCCTTACTTTATTATTTTATAATATTTAAAACTGCTAACATGCTTATTTCTTTGTTTTCAACAGTTGCTGATAGTCAGTAGTAATCTCTTAACGAAGCATCCCATCGGATTAAGCATTCATTCAATTTATTAATCGCAAGAGTCTCAAACCAAACTACTGATTTAAAACATGACTTAGAGCAGGAGTAGGATTCTCCACTTGATAGGTTGGGCAAGCTTATGGTGCCAGACGGTGTTCTTCGCCAGCCTAGCTGTTGTTTATTTTTCTTTTGTTTTTGTTCCTCACCTTTAGTGGGGGGCTTTTTTTGTTTCTTGTTTGCTTTTCTTTCAATAAAGTTGTGGTTTATCCACATTTATTTCAAAAAAAAAAGAAGAGAAAAAGGAGTGAAGACAAAAAGTTGAATGGAAAAATGTGAGAAATGAAGGAGAAGGCCAAATTGGAGAAGACAGAGGGTTGAATTTGGCTAGAAAAAGGGAAAAGATTGAGAAAGATATCATCATCTATGAAAATCTGATGAAATTGAATTTTTGGCATGATCCAATCCATAAGAAGCATGTATACGTGTGATTTAATACATTTTTAGATATTATCAGATAAATTTTTGACCTTCACATGCCATGAAATAAGCTTGATAGCCCCACCTCTTTATATTTTGTTTTAATACTACAAATATTACAATCGAAGTGAAGCACCATGTGGTCGCTCATCTTTCATGGGGTGAGATTGTAATTTCCTTTTTTTTATCATGTGGTTTTGTCCATAGTTCTTCTAAACTCATTGGCAAGCATTATTAGATGTTGCTTATCATGTCCAATATTTTCTATTTGAATTGTAGTAACCAAGCCATGCCTAGTAGGCTAATTCTTCCTTCTTCATTTACAAGTGAGCAAGACCATGTTCGACCTGAGTAATCCAAACTATCAGATGCAGTAGAGGAATAAATATGATGAAACAACATAAAAGATATTATTATACACAGTAGTTATTTGACTTGAAAAGAAGTGGAAAAACAAATTGATAAGTTTCAATAAGGTAGAAAGAAAAAGGGTGGCGATTATATAAGGGCTCAAAGTATGGAAAAGGTAAGGAAAAACAAATGCAATTTATGAAGAGAGGGAAAAAAACATTTGATGGAAAAAGGACAAGAAGGTACATAAAAAGAAATCAGGTTGCCAGAAGAAAAAAAAGGTATGCAATGTAAAAAAATAAATAGATAGATTCATTGTCAATTTGACAACAAGGTGTTATTTGATAACATACATCAGAAATTTTTTAAAAATTTAAAAAAGCATTCTAGTTTTGCTTTTATCATGGACAAAACAAATCAAAGCACCAACTAGTACAATCATAGATCAGCTACCTATAAAATTGAGAATCAAGCTAGCACAGCATGTTTACAATATTATTGCAAGTCATGTTAAACACCAAAGCAAGTGTCCTAGAATTACATACAAACATGGAGACGTTTGAAGTCCCAGTCAGATTATTGGGAATACCATAAAATATCAGATTCAAAGAGTTGGCATTGAATGCCATCAAACAGTGTCCAAATATGATAAACAAGAGAAAAGAATTGCTTTTTTTTTTCTCCATATCAACAAGAAATTGGATGCTAAATGAAGAGTTAACTCACCTCATAAACAAATAGAGTAATGGAGAGAATTTAGCTTCACGAATAGGTCAATTAATTAAATTGGCACATCTCATCCAAAGACCAAGGGAAATATGACCCTTGAGAGTAAATAAATGTTAGAATTGATTGAAGTTAAGTGAATTTCAGAAATGATGAAGCAAAGAAGCAAGGTTGATGTAATTCAGTGTTCTGGTGGAATTAGTAAGAAGCAAAAGGATAGCTGGGTCATTTCAAGCATTCAAATGTTAGTTGAAGTCGTCAGAAGCTTGGAGGGAGAGATTGAACGGCCAGGGTTGGAGGATCAAAGAGAGAACATAAGTTGAGGCAAGAGAACAAGTCAAGCATCGGGGTTGGTCATGTGATCGTGTGGTCCATATCTAATCAATCAGAGATGGGTGTTTAAGTTCGAGGCGACAGAGGAGCCAAGGATTGTGTTTATGAAGAACGGCTTAGATTTAAAGGATCAAGAGATAGTTTAAGTTTGAGGCAAAATTCTGGTCAAGCAGTGGAGTTAAGATGAGCCCGACACGTTGCAATGTGACTCAGCTGGTTCATATCTTTTTAGTTACTGAACTTTGATAGATGTATATGAATAGTTTTTCTCATTAAAGAATCTGTTAGTTTTCTTATTTTTCTGGTTTTCTTAATATAGTCCAAGATTGTGTGATTTTTCAAGGAAAATTGAATCAGTTTTGAACTTTACTTTGAATACAAAAGTTGTTCCTTTCGATCTCTAGTTTCTATATAATGTTTATCAATAAATATACAAGAAATTTAAGACCATGCGCATTAATGAAAAATTCATGAATGGTTCCGAATGAGCACAAAATCAGAAAATCAGATTCAATAAAATAATAAAGAAATTCATGATATCTGAGACATAATATCAATAATGTTTGTTATGGAATGGATTATTAGTTCCCTTGAGTTATGTATCTATTGAATTAAATAAAAATATATATGTATATATATATATATATCGGTAGTTTTGTTTATAGCCTCATCTTATACATTTATTGCAATTTTACCTACCTTCTTTCTATTTAACATAAGATTTCCTAGTATCCCCTTTTTTTCTTTATAGGTGAACATTAGTTTTGCACTTAAAATAACTTCCACAAATATGTCATGGCTGTTGATCTTGGCCAAGTTTGTAAAGCCTCAAATATTTACAATTAGTAGCTACGTACAGTAATATGATGTTTTGCAAAATTGAGATAATAGTGGACCAAACTATGCAAAAAATAAAAGCAAAGAAAAATTAAAATGGAGTACCAAAATATAAATTAAAACACTACTCAAAATAAAGCAGTCATCCTCTTGATCAAAGTTCCATGGCTCAAATTCATAGGCCTTCTCATTGATATCAATTTTATCCAGTGTTTCTTCTTGCATTATTGTTGTTTCCTTTGATATGGAAGATGCAATTGGCTGTTATAACCCAGTTCTGTTTTATGCATGTTACTGTAGTACTTTCAACTCAACACTGTAGCACTTACTTGGTACTGTAGCAGCCCGAGACCTTGTTTAAAATCTCAGATTTTCCTGTCCATTTCACCTCCATCCTTGAGCTAAGAACCCTAGCTTCTTCTCCATTCATCCTCTCCAGGCTTTCGAATGATTAAAGGTAAATAAATACTTTAATTTCCCTTAGGTTTAAATTATCCTTTGCTTATTTTGTTGATCTTAACCCTAGGTTGGTCTCCATCTCCTCTCTTTTGTTTTCCTAGATCCATTGAAGTGAGAAGGATATGAGGAAGAAAGGTGAGTGGGCTAACCGAATTTTCTTTTGATCTATTTCGACTTTTTCATCATGTATTTGCTTGATTTGGTGTTGTTTTGATGTAATTTATTACATTGGAATTTTGGTTAGCTTTTGATGGATTATCATAATATGTTTACATGAGAGATTTTCAAGAATTTATTTGATGATTCTGTTGAAGTTCAAGGCTTGTATATATATATAAATGTTGACTCATTATTATCCTTTTTGCCAACTCATTTTGTTTTGCATAGTCAACTTGATAATTGTGGCATGTTGTTGATGAGGAAAACTAATGACCTTTGGGAGGGAGGTTTATCATGTTTGATGCAAAGAGAGGTGTGTGAACCTTTTTCACTAGATATGGTGAATGGTTGATTTGGGTTGAGGAATAATGCTCGATGAATGATGTATGTAAATTAGTTATATTCTTGACCTATGTGGAATTCGTGAGATAGAATTTGTTGATGCATGCAAAGTGTTTGATATATCCAATTGATTGTTAGAATATGATGGTATGATTTTTATAGATTGTTGGAGATGATGCTATGTGTGAGATTTTTGTATATTAATGTTAATGGCATGGGTATATATGCTTATATGAGGTGTGTATGAAATTGTTAATATAGATTGTTACATTGGTGAAAGAAGGCATTATTTTCCCTACACCTACCTTTGAAATGGAAAATAGTCTTAGATTTGTGAAGAGTGTGTGCATGTTTATTTATGAATGTAAATTAAAAGTGTTTGAGCATGTTGGCAAAATGAAATTTGATTATGTAAGGTACTTATACTTATGTAATTAGTTGGTTTGGATATGGGAGAGATTGTTTTTTTTTTTATGTGTTACGATTATGTGAAGAAGTTAGAGAAAGGGGGAGAGATGTATGCTTGTATTAAAAGTAAGGCATTGATGGAAACCTATATAAAAAACAATACAAAAAGCATGAATGTTCAAGAATGAAAATGGTAATATGAGTTGCAATTGAATCTAGAGGAATTGAGTGGTATGAATCCAGGATTGAAGACATTTTAAGGGTGAGGTGACATGCTAATTATGTTAGGTAAAGAAATGAAAAGTTTGTGAGTTTCTTTGGTGTTATTGTCATCTTTGATATTGAGGTGATCTTGAACTAATGTTAAATCATAATTAGGGATAATTGCTTTATAGAGCATACAATGGTTGATGTTGCATGATGTTTCAAGGTTAGTTTAATATTGGAGAGAGAAAATTAGGTTTTTATCTTCGAATTGATAACTTGTTTTAAATTGACAATTATGATAAGATGCATTGTTGATAAAATTGAAATGATGGGGAAAACCATGGGTGTGGATTGGATATGTAATTATAGCCTTTGTCAATGTAATACTCTCAATATGGAATTCTTTGAGCATGCTAGTGTGTGGAAATAAAGAGA